>NC_136461.1:117218351-117525851 GCF_902686455.1 Sciurus vulgaris
AGCACCAGTATTTCCCCACAATTCCTGCAGTACTGGGAATTGAATCCAGAACTGTGCACATACTAGGCAAATGCTTTACCACTGAGGCACACCTCCAACTCTTTTATATTTTGAGATGAAATCTCCCTAAATTGCCCTGGCTGGCTGGCCTTGAATTTGTAATCCTCCTGCCTTAGCCTCCCAGGTAGTTGAGATTACAGGCATACACTACACTCAGTCATTACCAGTTTCTTATGCATTCTTCTATGTATATTTAAGAATATGTGCTGGGCATGCTGAGCTCAGTGGCACATGCCTGTAATCCCAGCAATTTGGGAGGCTGAGGCAAGTGGATCAGAAGTTCAAGGACAGCCTCGGCAATTTAGCGAGGCGAGGCCCTAAGGAACTCAGCAAGACCCTTTCTCAAAATAAGACACAAAAAGGGCTGCAGATGTGGCTCAGTGGTTAAGTGCCCCTGAGTTCAATCCCTGGTATTATAATAATAATGATAATAATAATAATAATAATAATAATAATGAAATACTGATACAATGCATCCACACACTGTTCTTCAGCGTTATTTTCCACTTGAGGACTATTCTTCGTTCATGCACTTGGAGTTGTCTCATTCTCCTTGGCAATTAAATACACACACACACACACACACACACACACACACACACACAAATTTTAATTTTAAAAAGTTTTGGCAGTACTGGGGGTTGAACCCAGGGGTATTTTACCACTAAGTTACAGACCCGACCCTATTTGTTAATTTATTTTTGTTGTTGTCCCAGGTTTATTGAAAATATCACAGCATAGTAGAAAGATTCAAACAGCTCCATGTGTTGTTTTGAAATTCATCCCCACAGATTGAGTGACCTGCAAATGTGAGACTGTCCAAGTCCAAAGGTTTCAGCATTTCTTGCATCAGGATCTACTTTAATAATCTCCTGATCCAGGGCAGAGACATCAGGAACATAATTATCTCTCCTTTCTCTCTCCTCTTCTTCTCACAGGGTCTCTCTGAATCTGCTTCATCAGATGTGTGACATAGCTTGCGATTTTGTGGTACTTCTTGCTGGGAATAATGGCGATCTCCTGGCACATGTGCTTATTGGTATGGAAGTTGTTGCTCAGGTACCTGAGCAGGTGCTTCTCTATGATAACCCAGCCTTCTTTCAGGTTTTGTTGCAAACTCGGTCCATGTTGGCACGTCCTGGTAAAAGAGCCAAGCCCTATTTATTTTTTGAGAGGGTCTAAGTTGCTGAGGCTGTTTTCAAGTTTGTGATTCTCTGCCTAAATCTCCCAAGTTCCTGGGATCAGATGTGCACCATCATGCCTGTCTTATTCCATGGATATATTTAATCAGAACTCTGTTGAGGTGATATTTGCTCAAACAATGCTGGAAGAGATATTCCCAGATATACATTTCACATATCCATAACCAATTGCATAGGGAAGTACATAGGGCCAGATCAAATTGCCTTATATGTAGTTTATTAATCCACATTCACACCATGTGCTTGAGTCCATTTTCACATGTTTACCAAACTGGGTTTTTATTACTGTCAGTTTACAGATCTCATGTTTTAGTCTTTATTTTTATTTTTTAACCCCTGGGAGCTATTTATACCCTTTGCCTTTTTCTTATTTTTTATTTTTATTTTTTGTACCACAGATTGAACCCAGGGGCACTTAACCACTGAGCCACCTCCTCAGCCCTTTTTTATATTTTATTTTGAGACAGGGTCTCACTGAGTTGCTTAGGGCCTTGCTGAGTTGCTGAGGCTGGCTTTGAACTTGCAATTCTCCTGCCTCAGCCTCCCCAGCGCTTGGGATTACAGGTATGTGCCACCATGCCTGCCCCCTTTGCCTGTCTTGCTGTAGCCCAGGGCCTAGTGCATGCTTAAATAGGCAAGCACTTCCACTGAACTACAATCCCAGACATTTTTATTTATTTATTTATTGGTACTGAAGATTTAACCCAGGGATGACTTACCACTGAGTTAGATCCCCAGTGCCTCTTTTTCCACATTTTTTATTGGTGCATTATACTGCAGTGATGGGATGTTACATATTCGTACATGTATACATTAACAATATAATTTGGCCAATATCACTCCCCACACTTCCCCCCTCCTGTCCTAACTCCCAACCCTTGATCCCTTTCCTCCACTGATCTCTTTTTCATGAGACCCCGCCGCTCCCACTTTTCTTTCCTTTCTAGCTTCTATATAGGTGAAATCAAAAGACCCTTGACCTTCTGAATTTGGGATATTTCACGTAACTTACTGGTCTCTGGTTCCTGCAAATGACATAACTTTATTTCTCTTAAGTAATAAAACTTCATCGTGTATGTATACCACATTTTCTTTATCCATTCACCCACCGATGGGCACCTAGGCTGGTTCCAGTTTGGCTATTGTGAATTGTGCTATGATAGAGTGGTTATGCATGTGTCACTGTAGTATGATTTTAATTTTTTAATTTTTTTTTGCAGTGCTGGGAATTGAACCCAGGGCCTTGTGGCTTGTGAGGTAAGCACTCTACCAACTGAGCTGTCTCCCCAGCCCCCTCGTGTTACTTCTTTAGGTAAGTACTGAGGAGTGATGTTGGGTCATATGGTGGTTCCATGCCTAGTCTTTGAGGAATCTCCATACTGATTTCCATAGTGGTTGTACTAACAACCACATCAATGATGTAAAAGTGTTCTTTTTTTCTCCACATCCTCTCCAGCATTTATTGTTATTTTTTTTCTGTACCAGGGGTTGAACCCAGGAGTGCTTCAACACTGAGCTACATCCCCAGTTCCCTTTTAAAAAATTCTTATTTTTGGTTCTAGGGATCAAACCCAGGGCACTCAACTAAGCTGCATCCCAGCTCTTTCATTTTTAGACAGGGTCTTGCTAAATTGCTTAAGGCCCTTGCTAAATTGCTGAGGCTTGCTTTGAACTTGCAGTTCTCCTGCCTCAGCTTCCTGAGCTGCTGGTATTACAGGGATGTGTCACCATGCCTGGCCTATTATTTGTATTTTTGATGACTGCCATTCTGATTGGTGTGAGATGAAATCTGTGTAGTTTTGATTTGCATTTCCCTAATTGCATCGTGGGACCTGAGGGGCATCCTTGGGTCATGGGAAAGGATTGTGGGGTGGATTGAGCAGGTATGATGACTTTCTGCTCTGAAGTCTGAACCCTGACTTAGCCCTGGGTGACCCAGGTCCAGGCAAGTGTTTGGATTTCTATATTTGTCTCAGTCCTGTGCCCTGACCTCCTCTCCCCTAGGGCCATAGTATCCTGCTGTACCCACAACCCCTCTCCTCCACCCCTCCTCTGCCCTTACTCCACGATTCCCTCTGCTCTCACACACATTCCTCTCACCTAGGCTCCCACTATTCCATGCTTTCCCCAGAATTGCCCAAGCCCCTTCCCCCATCCTCCAGTTTGTCCTGTGCCTACGTCTCTCCCTGATCCTATTCCCTCAAGCCTCCCCTACTCCAATTTCCAGTCTTTGTTATTTTTTCTTTTGAGAAATGTGTTTAATTAATTTCCCCATTAATTGGGTTGATTTTTTTGGTGTAAAGTTTGAGTTCTTTATATATTCTAGATATTAATCCTTATCAGAAGAGTAGCTATCAAAGATTTTTCTCCCATTCTGTAGGTTCTCTCTTCACATTCCCAATTGTTTCCTTTGCTGTGCAGAAGCTTTTAATTTGATGCTATTCCACTTATTAACTCTTGGCATTATTTCCTGAGCTTTAGCAACCCCCCTCCCCTATTTTTTGGGACAAGGTCTAAATTGCTTGGGTTCTAAGTTGCTAAGGCTGGCCTTGAACTTGTGATACTCCTGCCTATCTCCTGAGTTGCTGGGATTACAGGCCTGTGCCACTGTGCCTGGCCCAGGTATTTAAAAATTTCATCTTTTTGTTTGCTTTTTCAGGATCAAGCCCAGGGCTTCACACATACTAGGCAAATGTTCTGTCACTGAGCCTCATCCTCAGCCCTTTTTGAGGCTTGGTCTTGCTATTGCTGAAGCTGGCCTTTAACTTTTAACCCTGCCTCATCTTCCTGAGAATGGAAATTACAGGTGCGCACCCCTGCACCCAGGGCCTCACACATGCTAGGTAAGCACTGCACCATCAAACTACACCCTCATCTTAGCCTTCTCTTCTTAAATGCCAAGTTCTAAAAATTCTTTAAGGAAATTAACTCATGTTGTTACAAACATCCTCCCACCCTGTTTTTTACTGTAGTGTTCTTCCCACTCTATTTTAAATTCTATTATTTTCTTCTTATGGTTTTCTCTTATGGCTTCATTTTCTTCAATTGGACTCTTGCAGCTACACAGTATTAACTTTTCTATAATAAAATAAGGACACATAAGGAAACAATTCCATCTTTTTCTTCTGAGTGGCTACTCTAGGAAGAACTATCAAAATTTCTTGGGCTGGGGAGATAGCTCAGTTGGTAGAGTGCTTGCCTTGCAAGCACAAGGCCCTGTGTTCAATTCCCAGCATCGCAAAACAAACAAACCAAAAAAAAAAACAAACAAACAAAAAAAAAACTTCAACAACTCACTTTTCTTGAGAAAAAAGCACTCATACCCTCTAAGCTATCAACTCTGGAACTTGATAAGGGAGAATACAAATGAATCTTGGCTAAGTACAGAGGGTTTAAATAGTAGGCAGGAAATCAAGGCTCCCCCACTATCCAAGAGTACTGCCACCAGGAGGTGCTTGCCTGTAATCCCAGTGACTCAGTAGGCTGAAACAGGAGGATCCCATGTTGGAGGTCAGTGTTAGCAACTAGGTAAGGCCTTAAGCAATTTAGAGACCCTGTCTCAAAATAAAAAAGAAAAAATCACTGGGGATGTGGCTCAGTAGTAAAGTAGCTCTGGGTTTGGTCCCCAGTACTAAAAACAAACAAACAAAAACAAACAAAAAAAAGAACGAAAGAAAGAAAAATAATCTAGGAGTGCAAAGGGTCATGAACAAAGAAGGTGATGAAATTGTATTCATGATATTACTGAGTTTAGTGAATAGGGTGCATGCAGGCTTTAATTACCATGTTAATGATAAATTCTGGAGAGCAGACAGGGACTTTAAAAGCTGACCAGAATCTGACTGATCTAACATTGTAGATGGGTGGGTGGGGAAGAGGTGCTAATGCTATCAAGAAAGATTATATTATCCATGCTTTACTATTAGAGCTGAAACCAGAATGCACCTAAGCCACTCAGGGATAAACAGGAAGAAAAAAATCTACAGGGAATGACTAGCTTCCTCAGGACCCTTGTAATTCCTCAGTATGAGCAATATTTTTCATTCTTTTCTGGAGGTACTAGGAATTGAACCCAGGGTCTCATACATGCATTCTACCACAAGCCACATCTCCAGTCCCTTATAAACAGTATTTAAGAACTGATTTGCCAACCTATAGGAGAATTTATCCCGCATCCCTCTGTAAGGACTTAAGGCTGAGGGAATGAGCACTGCAAGCAGAGACAGGGATTTAGGGTTACTTCAGAACCCTGTTTAAAAACTGAACGTTTTAGAGTGAGTTGGGCAGGAAGCTCAAGGACGGGTATAGGGTAGGAAGTGAGTTCAGAAGTACTCTTACAACCCTTCTCCACCCCAAAACTTCAGTCCTGTCAGGACGGCAAGCATGGCTTATATTGTTAAGACAGCCTACACAAAAATTCCAGTTCTGCCACTCAATAAGTTTTTTGACTCTTGGATGAGTCACTTCACCTATACTTTACATTTTAAATTTCTCTCATAAAAGTATTCAACTTAATATGACTCAGTCCTGTGGGCAGGGAAGAGATGAACAAGGCTGAATGTGTGAATCATAAGGACAAAGGGGAGGGCAGAAGGCCCTGTTGCCAAGAGGAAGGACAAAGAAAAAAAAATCAAAGGGTAGCCCCATTTGGAGACACTACTCAAATTCCCCCCTTGACAAAGGAGATGTTACATGTCCTTTAGGGAAAAAGCCTAGGCCCTAGCACCTACTGGGTGTGGCTCTATACATAACCACAGATGGGGAACACCCATGGTTTAGGCAGGTTCCTCCTGTTCTTTGAGAAATGAATACAAAATGGTAACTTTTTTCTCTTTTTTTTTCTTCCAGTGAGGCTAAGGCAAGTCCCTGCCACTGGGCTACACCCTCAGCCCTAAAGTGGTGCTTCTTAAGCTTTACTCTATCATCCTTTGAATTTCAAGATTCCCCAACCAAGACTGAAGAATACCCTTTAAGAAGGCACACAAAGAGACTTAATGACCTTATTCCATCTCCCTTCTTCTCCAATGAGGTTTTCTGTCTCTTCCCACTTTGCCAGGAGGTAGATATGACCCAAGGGTGAAAAACACAACTATCTCAAATGACTTAGATTTAATCGTCGGAAGCAAACTAAATGGAAAGCTTACAATAGAGAAGAATTACATGTCAGTGCCTTCTGCAAACTGAGCTGGGACAGAAAGGGACTAGAGACAGCCCCTCAATTTGATCCCTTCCAAACAAAGATGTCCACAGTGTTCCTGGCACTCTGGCTCAGGAAAGGGGGAGATTGCTGGTTCTGTGCACTGAAGTTGCCTTGCCCACCACTCATTCCTGGCCAGCATCAGGAGCCCCTCCTTGCCGGCTCTGGTCATCACCCTTCTTTTTGTGGCCTGAGACGATATCATCAATCCGCAGTAGCAGAACTGCCGTCTAGGAGAAAAATCACAGTTCCAAAGAAGTCAGCAGAGAAAGGAAAGAGGATACTGTCTTCTTTTAGACAGAATCTCCTAGCTCCTCCCACAAATTACCATTTTATCTGAATCTATCTTTTCAGAGTCCTAAATGTAATATGTAGTTCACCCTAACCAAGAAATATAACTTATGCTGTTACCTTCTTTAAAAAAACAAAACAAAACCAGGAATTGAAATCAGGATGTGGCCTTAAACTTGTGATCCTCCTGCCTCAGTCTCTCAAGTCACTCAGATTACAGGCATGCACCACCAAGTCTGGCTGTTATCTTGTTTTTGTATAAGCTAAAGATTTAAGTTAGGGACTTAAATCCTCAAGGAATTCCTTGAGCAATCTTTAGGGAATACTCTGCATTCTATAGGCTGTCCCTTTAAGACTAGACCAAAAACAATGGTTTCTGGTTATTTGAAAATAAATAACATGCACAAATTTTAGGATGCCTTACCTCCACTGCTGTCTTGTATGTTTGCAGCTTCACAGCCAATGGTTCCCATATGCCTAGTTCTTTCATGTCCACCAAAGCTCCTGTCTCACCATTTACACCCCAGGTCTCACAGTTCTCTTGAGTGTGCTTGGCCTGTAGTTGGATCAAACAGAAGTTAGAGGAGAATAAGCAAGTTGGCAGAGAACTTTAGGTAAAAAACTAAACCAAAAATACTGAATTGGTACAGAATGGACATGAGAAAATGGTAATGACAGCAAATAAATCAAAGATTAAAAGATTTTAAGTAACAAACTATAAGGGGAACTGGGATAGACATATGCAAACCATTCCCTGAGGCCAAAAACAGCTTTCCTACCCTATCAAGGTAACAGACAGCACAGAAAGGAACTCACCCGAAGGGAAGTAAGTAGACGGATAGTACTGGCCCCACAGTTCTGGATCAAGGTACGAGGGATGACTTCTAAAGCCTGGGCAACAGCCCTGTATGGCCACTGTTCCACACCAGTCATGGCCTTGGATTTTTCTGTCAAGGCATGGGCCACAGCCATTTCAGAGGCTCCACCCCCTGGCACCAGCTGAGGGTCCAGGAGAACATTGCGGCACACTTGCATGGCATCCTGGAGGTTGCGTTCTACTTCCTTGGGGAAGCAAAGAGATAGTATGAAGCAGCTTGATGATTCATGGAGAAATCAGAAGCACTAAAGAACTTTCTGACTGTGTGGGTTGGTAAGCCAGCAGGAGGGCAACTAGAAAAGATCTTTGGAACCTCTCTCTACTTGTGAGGGCCGAAGGTGTTATTTTCTTAGGCAGCAAGAGGGTAGGGAAGGTTGTCTGCAAAAGGACTGGAGAGTGTTACCTTAACTGGGAAGTTAGGTCTTTATTATGTTGAAGAACATTTCACTCATTCCTAGTTGTGCTCTTTAGGAGACCGAATGGAGGGAAAAAACTGTCTCCTATTTACTAGCTATGTGCCTTCGGGAAAGTTAGCTAAGTCTCACTGAGGGAAAAAACACAGTATTTACAATTTCAATTTAAAATAAGGAGGGCTGGGATACAGCTCAGTGGTAGAGAGCTTGCCTAGCACATGTGAAGCCTTGGATTCTGGATTTGATCCCCAGCACCACACTAAAAAATGGGGCGGGGGAAGTAATGGCGGGTGAAACAGTGGCTGCCAAGAAATGAGGAGTCGACATATACTCTCAGTTGTATAGGATTAAAAAGTTGTCGGGGCTGGGGCTGTAGCTCAGTGGTAAAGCGCTTGCCTAGCATGTGTGAGGCACTGGGTTCCATCCTCAGAACCACAAGAAAATAAAGGAATTGTGTCCATATGCAACTTAAAAAAAAAGTTGTGAAGAATGTGAATGTACCTTTTTTTGGTACTGGGAATTGAACTCAGGGGCACTTTACCACAGAGTTCTATCCCCAGTCCTTTTTAATTTTTAAATATTGAGACGGGGTCTCACTAAGTTGTTGGGGATAGTCTTGAACGTATGATCCTCCAATTTCAGCTCCTGAGACACCAGGATTGCAGATGTATGCCAACACACCCAGCACCTGTTTGTACTTTTAACACCACCAACCTGCACACTTAAAAAAAAAAAAATTCAGTTAAGATGGGTCCAGGGCTGGTGGTGCACACCTGGAATCCTGGCAACTCAGGAGACTGAGAGAGGATTGCTAGGTTTGAGGCTTGGGCAACTTAGCAAGACCATGTCTAAGAGGCTGAGATGTAGCTTAGTGGTAGAGCACCCCTGGGCTCAATCCCTATAATCTCTAGTATAGCAAAAAAAGTTAAGATGGTAGGTAAATTTTATGGTACGCTCTTTGTATAGTTAGAAAAGTTTTATTTTTTAACGGAAGCAGGAAAGATATTTGTGGTTGCAGATCCAAATTAAATAGCTATAAGTAGGCAACAGGATTGCTATTAATTTGAATCAGAATGTCCACGTGTTAGTGGGAATTCTTCAGATCACTGGGGGAGCACCCTCAAAGGCGACTATGGGGCCCCAGTATTCCTCTTCCTCTTTTTTACTTCCTAGCCATGGGGTATGCAGTTTTACTTTGCCACATAGTCCCACCAATGTGCAGATACAGATCCAAAGCAAGGAGGTCAATCAGTCATGGACTGAAGCCTCCAAAACAGATAAAATAAAACTTTTCTTTTTAAAGCTTGATTACCTCAGATATTTCTTATAATAATGGAAAGCTGACTGAACAAAAATAATTTTAGACTCTCTGGGAACTCTTAAAGAGTAGAAGGATCTTCATTCAGTCAATCACATTTCTAAGGTTGACTCACCGAGAGAATTTCTTTGCTGGCCCCCCTGAGGAGAATGGTACAGGCCTTGGGGTCTCTGCACTCAGTGATGAATGTAAAGTACTCATCTCCAATTTTCTTGATTTCCAACAGGCCTGCACCTGTTCCAACATCATCTTCTCTCAGTTCCTCTGGTCGGCTGACTATCCGGGCCCCACAGGCTCTATTGGGTAAAAAGATGGGGAGAATCAGATGATTTCAGACACTTTACCTATGTCCCTAGTCTAGGGTCTGTGGCTGAGGATTAGGGCTTGTGGATTGCTAGAAATGTTACTTGAGAGGTCTTGGCTGCCTGGTGAAAAAAAATACTACATAACAGTCATTTCTAGATATACCCTACGTTGTACTAGATGAGTTGTAATTTCAAGGTCATTAACAGGACTGAACCAGAAAAGATGCCAAGGCCAAGCAAGGAGGAAGATGAATTAAGTACATCAGTATGTTTGACCCAATTTTAATTAATGTAGGATGGATTTCTTAATTGTCACTCTTTTCCCTCAACTCAAGAGTATGTGTAACAACTAAGCATATACGTGTATGCTCAGAACCATTTTAGAGCAATCAGAAGCATAAAATTTGACCTGGATCTATAATATACTAAATGATGGTAGGTGCTATAGCTTGTATCTTAAGTGTCCCCCAAGGGTCCATGTGGTAAATATCTGCTCTCCAGAGTGGAGCAGATAGGGGGTATCGGAGCCTAAGGAAGTGGGACCTAGCGGGAGGCCCTGGGGAGCATGCTCTAAAAGATGAAAGCAGGACTCCAACCCTTTTCTCTTTCTCAAAGTAAGTAGGTCTGTTCCACCCTGCATTCCCACCATGCACTGCCTCACCATAGGACCAAAATCAACAGGGCCAACCAAACATGGACTGGAACCTCCAAATCTGAGTCAAAATAAACTTTCTCTTTATACATTCATCTCTGGTATTTGTTACAGTGACAAAAAACCTGACTAATACAATGGGGTCAATTCCTTAACTCTTTAAAAATAAATTAGTATTCAAAATGGATGGAGTACAGATATCAGTGCAGAAACAGTAAATGCAAACTAGAGGTACATTCATAGCAGCTAAGAATCCAGTCAAGGAAACAGAAGGTTCTGCTATATTCTATATTCAGACTACTCTGGAAACATTTATTTAGAATAATCATGATGACAATAAAGACCTTGACTAGTAGTTATTTCAAAATGTAATGGACACCTAGCAAGGGAGCAATTACAGATGTCCAAGCACAAGCTGCTCACTAATGTTTAGGAGTAGCAGAGGAGGGATTCATGCAGTGGATAACTGTTGTACTAGAAGACTTCTGAAGAGGGCAGACAGCTATACCCAGGTTATTTCTGTAACTGTATCCTGTATTATATCTTTTCAGGTAATGACTACATTATGCAGCTACAAAAAGGGAAACACATGGGAAGGAAATATTATCTTTACCTGGCCACTCACCTAGCAATGCGATTATTATCTGTCTTCCGGACTCTGCGGATGGCTGTGATATTGGCTCGCATGAGGTAGTGCTGAGCTAAATCTGCAAATTCAAGAGTAGAAGTGTCAAGCTAGATGCCAGAACTCCAGGGTTCTCAACTGATTTTATCCTCAACGTACTGTAACCACCACATTTACTATGACTACACAAACATGATGCAGGAGGTGGGCAGGGAATCATCTAACCTCTTCAATCTTGAAGGTGGGATTAATGAAGCCCTACCTGAGATGCCTTTTTCTGTAATAACCACATCAGGCTTTAGTTGGATAATGTCCTCACAAAGCTGCTGGATATATTCTTCTTCCATTTGGAGGATTCGGGTGAAGTCTTCCTCTCGGGTAATCTCAATGTCAGTCTGTGTGGTGAAAAAAGCCACCTCATACCATTTCAGCACTAGTTACAACCTAGTTTAACCCATTGACTTTGGCTTTTCTATGCTCTCTGACCACCCAGTTCAATATTATCTGCCCTCCCAGTATGCACAGGTATTGCAGGTCTTTTTATTTTTTTGGCATCAGGGACTGATACAACTGAGCCACATTCCAGCCCTTTGTATTTTTTCAAACAGGATCTTGCTAAGTTGCTGAGGCTGGCCTCGGACTTGTGATCCTCCTGCCTCACAGTCTCCCAAACTCCTGGATTACTGGCATATGCCATGGCACCTGGTTATTCCAGGTCTTAATTCTTCCCATCAATTAGGTTGATTCTTTTTCTCAATCCTTGTTCAGTAAGACTTTTAGAACCCTGTAAGCCTTCTTGTCCTCCGAAAAATTCTCCTTTAGCACTTCAAAGCTAAATTAATTTCTACTCTGTATCTTTTTAGTGCATTATGGAAGGTGGGATGGTTATGTAAAACTGAAGCCAGAGTTGGGATCAAATCTTAATTTGGTCAATACTAGTTTTCCCCAGGCAGCTAACCTAACTAGTTAATTGGGTTTCATAAGCCAATAATAGGACTGTAGGGCAGGGTCAAGCAAGGAGGAAGGTGAATGATTACTTAAATCTATGGGTTTTTTTTTTTTTTTTTTTAATGGTCACCACTCAATAGTTTATTTCAAATCATTTTTCAAGAATTTTTAAATTTGTTCTAATTATACATGACAGTAGAATGCATTTATGCATTTTGATAGATCATACATAAATTAGGTGTATGTCTGACCTTAGTACACACACACACACACACACACAGGGATTAAACCCAGATGTGCTTACCCATTGAGTCATATCTCCAGCCATTTTTATATTTTATTTAGATGAAGTCTTGCTAAATTGCTCAGACTGGCTTTAAACCTGGGATCCTCTTGCCTCAGCCTCCTGAGCCATTGGGATTACAGGCATGTGCCACTGTCCCTGGCTCTGTCTGACCCAATTTTAATATGTAGGACTACTTACTTATTTGTCAGCAATCCCACTAAACTCCAAGTACCTCATCTATAAAATGTAGTTAATACCAATTATTTTTAAGGACTTTTGTAAGATTCAAGGACAACACATAAAAAGGAAAATAACTGGCAGAGTAGTCATGTAATAAACACACCTTTTATTTCTCTTATCCACTTTAGCAGTTAAGATTCCACTTTAAGGAATAGGGCCAAGAACCTTACCTGGCTCTCTCCTTTCTTGTATTCCAGAGAAGAATCCAGCAGCACAATACGAGGATTCTTGATGTAACGCCGCATTCGAGGATGGGTCACATCTTTGTTAATCATGACTCCACGTAACACACATGAGTCTTCAATGATGCCCCCAGGTATCTGAGAAAAAGAAGACCCACTTTAATCTACAACCAAAAGGGGACAATTTCTCAACTTCGTTCCCAGATGTTCCTCTTTCCCAAATGGCTACTACTTCACATTCCTAAAATATCTTTTTTCCATGAAGCTTAAAAACAAAACATGGCAGCAAACACATTTTTTCCCTCTAAGAAGCATACCAATTTTGGACCATAATACTCTGAAGGTTGGCTAACATCCATAGAAAGTGACTTGACAGATTTAAAAAGACTCAGGTCTTTTCTACTTCCTTAAAGATATTCCCATAGAATTCTAGGCTTGAGCTCCATCTACTGGCCATAAGATACTACTTTTAAAATCTTATATTTAGTAGAGATGATAGAAAGTTTTCTAGGGCTTATTTACATTATACTATAAAGACCTTGTAAAGTTTATATTGTGACTAAGTGACCAATACATATCCAAATGTGCAAACATGGAGATACCAAGCCCTTCCCTATCCTTACAAACCTTATGAGGGAACAGCAGTGAAGGTAACAAAATTATTTCAGGAATTTTTTTTTTATAGTCCCTTTAGGTTTTTGTTTTCCAGGCTTAAAGTTCTTCCTAGTACTAACTAAAGATACCTTCCTCTGATTTAACTATTTCCTCCAGAAGTGGGATTATTCATGCCAGGAAATAATTATCCCAAAGTACATACTAAAAGAGCTCACCTTTTCCACTCTTGCATATTTCTTGATATCAATCTCCTTCCGACCATTTTCCTCAAACTGTACAGTCTTGACAGCATCGAGGGCAATGTTGCAAGCCAAAGAGGACCACCGACTAATTACTTTGGTGGTAATGGAACTATTGATGATGTTCAGCATCATGTCACGGTTATTGATGTCAACTGGGATACTGGAGAAAACAAAGCCGGGCAACTTAAATATTTGAAGAAGTTCTTCACGTACCTCAGACTAAAATAGAGGGCCAAAAGGCAGGACAGGGGGCTCTGAGCTAAATTACAACTTAACTATCCCTGAAAGGTTCCACAATTTCCTGGGAAATCCGTTTCCATGGCTAATAACTTTCCACACAAACATATACTAAGTTTATAGCAAAACAATTTGTTCCTTACCTCATTCAACCAAATAAACCCTTCAACTTTTGTAACTCAGATCAACACATTTTGTCTATAAAATCTTACCCCATAAAGAGCCAATTTTGAGTTCCTTTTAATATCAAGTCCTCAGTTTTACTATTCCAAATGCTGGACTATATTCTATCTAGCACCTTAATTCATGGCATGCCATAATGTATTTGCTATTTTTATTTATCAGTCTAGTCTTCTTTGACGGGATCATAAATTTGTGCGCAGTAGGACTATTCAAAACAATAAAATAAAGCTCTAAGAACTCTTGGATAAAAAATGTCCAAATTTTCACATACTGCTAAAATTCCTTGAATGATAGTTTAAGGCTCTGCAATTAGAACTAGTTGTTAATTATGGATTTTAAGTAAGAAGCAATTGCTTCAAAAGTAGATAAAAGTAAAGCATTCTAGATTTGGTGAGAAGGGGAATACTGGGGGGTTGAACCCAGGGGAACTCTACCACTGAGCTACATCCTCAGGCTTTTTTATTTTTTGAGACAGGGTTTTGCTAAGCTGCTGAGTCTAGCCTTGAACTTGGTGATCCTTCTGGCTCAGCCTCAAGAGTTTTTGGGATTATAGTCATGTGCCATCATGTCTGGTTAAAAGTAAGGTATTCTAGATAGGCAGATACTGCTTAACAAGAAGTTATTTCTGCAGCTATGGTTAGATCTCAGTGGCAAGAGTGTCTGCCCTTTGGGTTTGATCCCTACCACCACAAAACCACAACACCAAAAACTAAACAAAAAACCAACACAAAAGTTTCCAGCAATTCAGGTTCCACATACTGATCAAAATATTACAGCTTATAAAAATAACTAAATCATACATCTAATTCCCTAAAGTATGCTAAACAGGTATTTATGCACACTTTCGTTTTTATAGCAGGGGCAGTTTAACACAAAGTTCACAAAATTACTACTCACACACCTAATGACTCAACTATATACAGAAGAGTAGAACACCATTTTACTGTTGTGATTCTCCTGTCTCAGTCTCTAGAGTGGCTACAATTACAGGTGTGCACTGTGTGCCTATTAAACAAAGATCTTTTTACTCATAACACTGCTCTTTGTGACTCCATGTTATGCCACAACTTACCTAAAATTCAATAGTTAGAAGTCATGCATTTTAATACTCCCTTCATTATCATATTAGCACTATGCAAATATATACTAATAGTAAGTTCTCCAATTACTAAATTCCAATAGGATTTTCAGTCTTGGCCCTTTCCATTTCAATGGAAAACTGTTGGTTGCCCTCTCACAGAACTGATCTGAGTACTGTGTTAGTTAAATCATACATGATAGTAAGATATTTTAATACTAAGACCAGCTGGGTACCATGGCACATGCCTAGGAGAGACTTAGGAGGCTGAAACAGTGAGGCTCTCAGTAACTCAGTGAGACCCTGGTTCAAAATGAAACATAAAAGAGGCTGGAGATTTAGCTTGGTGGTAAAGCACCCCTGGATTCAGTCCCCAGGTCCAAACAAACAAAATCTTGGAAGGTAGGCCTATTTTTACTCAGAACATGTTTTTCATGGCAGGGTTTAACATGAAAATTTGCAGATAGCATCAACCCCCAAAATACTTTGAAAAACTAATCCCAGTAGCTCCTTTTCTATTTGTCTATTTCCCTTACCCTCTTTTTCTTTTTGCTGTCCTCATTTTTCTTTCTCACAAAATAATATCAGGGTATAACGATCTTGAGTATCTAAGATGTGTTTGGCCTTCTTTTACTATCTTAAAAAAGACTAGCCAGTCTTCTAAGCCTTCCATACTTTTCGAGTACCCATTTCTGGTCCATCCTCTCATACCTGATTTTCTTTAGAGTGCTGATCATGTCATCCAGTGCCTTTCGGTAAGCACTTATTACCACTGTTGGATGCATCTGCTGCTCTAGGAAGTGTTCAGCCACAGACAGCATTTCGCCAGCTGAAAAAAGGATACAATCATCATAGCAATGTTTTAAAAAGTACTAGGGTATCAAGACTTTATTACGCGTTTAAAAAATAGTACCTTTTTTCTGAAAACAGACTCAAAAGATCTGCCATTTAGCTATTAATACTATTTGAAATTTTACACTTTGTGTAAGCCAATTCAAAAAGAAAACATTATGGAGGGCATGGTGGTTCACACCTGCAACTTGGGAGGCTGAGGCAGGAGGATCATGAGTTTAAAACTAGCCTCAACAACTTGTCGAGGTCCTGTGAAACTGAGTGAGACTCCGTCTCAAAATAAAAAAAACATAAAATGGGCTGGGATGTGGCATCAGTGGCAAAGTGCCCCTGGATTAAATCCCTAGAACCCCCAAATAAACAAAAAGTCAAAATTATCCTGCCTAGTATAGTGGTGTTTGCCCATGATTCCAGTGGCTTAGGAGGCTGAGGCAGGAGGATTGCAAAATAAGGTCAGTCTCACAATTCAGCAAGGCCTTAAGCAACCTAGTGAGTCCCTGTCTCAAAATAAAACACTAAAAAACTAAACCTTCTAATTAATAAGCACACACCAAATGATATGCACATAGATACACACAAAACTAGTTTCTAAAAAAGTTAAAAGACAACATGTTAAAAAAAAAAAAAAAAAGCATTTGGCACAAATGGTATATAATAGCTACTCACAAACTTAAAATATATGCTCACGTGCTCAAGTTCACATGTATACCCTAAAGAGTATGCATTACTGGGTGTGGTAACACACGCCTGTAATCCCAGCAGCTTGGGAGGCTGGGGCAAGAGAATCATAATTTCAAAACCAGCTTCAGCAACTTTAGTAAGATTTTGAGCAACTTGGTGAGACCCTATCTCAAAATAAAATATAAAAAGGGGTGGGGTTGGGACTGTAGCTCAGTGGCAAAAGGGTGTGTGTGTATGTGTGTGGCTACTGGGTTCAATCCCTGGTATCCCCTCCAAAAGGTATGCACACACCCAATTGTTTGAATTTATTTAATTTATTATTTGAATTTATTCCAATTCTTAGCTATCTATCTCTAAAGAGATAATAAACACTTCACAAGATGCCAGAGTAAGAGAACTTAGAAAAGGATATGCCCTAACGGTTAACAACTAAGAAACAGAGTTATTTCCAGTGTCAGGAATATATAGTCCTGTGCGAGAGTGTGTGCTTTCTGTGCGTAAGGCCTGGATTTGATCCCCAGCATCATAAAACAACAACAACAACAAACAAAATCAAAAAACCCAACCTGAACAACATAATAAAGTAAGCAATAAAACAGACTTTCTCATTTCTAAAATCATTACTGAAATTTTTAAATAAAATAATCCCACCATCAATTTGAATTATACAACAAAAGCAACAAAGTCATTTTTGGAAATGATCCTAAGAAGTGAAAAGATTAGGCTGGGTGTGGTGGCACATGCTTGTAATCCCAGTGTCTTGGGAAACTGAAGCAGAAGGATCAAAAGTTTGAGCCAGTCTCAGCAACTTAAGTGAGATCCTGTGCCTCCCCACCAAAAGACTGAGGTTGTAGCTCAATAGTAAAGCACTGGGTTCATTCTCTAATCCAAACAAACAAAATAAAACCCAAACAAGGCTATTTTAAACTTATAAACCAACTCTCACAATTTTCAAGATTTTGTATCTGTCCTACACTTCAGACTTCCCAGCCTCTAGAATAGAGATGTTGTTTAAGCTCTTCCCACCAAAATATTTCTTATCTCTGTATATACAGACATCCTAAAATTTACTTGTAACCTCAAAATCAATATTCATGGCACTTCCACGGTTATTCATTGACGTGTTCAGAATGACAAAAAAATTTGAGCCAAACCAATACCATTCTTGGATGAGGTTGAACATCATGTTGTTTCAGTTTTCATACTGTAATCAGTATCCTTAACATAGTATATTTAAAGCTATGGTTTTCACATTTTTGTGTTTTGGGGGGGCAATTTCATGATTCTATCACTAAGTTACATCCCTGGTCCCAGAATTTCCTTCTTAAAATGCAACATAGACATTATTCCTAATTTTTATTTTCCATTCTCTTACCAAGAATAATTACTGATGTGGTTCCATCTCCAACCTCTTCATCCTGGGTCCTACTAATTTCAATCATGGACTTGGCTGCTGGATGTTGGACTTGAATCTAAAAAATTTAATTAAAAATGTAGATCACCCCTTAACCAACTCTACTCAAGACTTTTAACCCATTCTACTTGGTCCTCACTCCCAAGTTTCTTGCTTCTTTTTTTTTTTTTTTTTTTTTTTTTTTGGTGGTGGGGATTTGAACCCAGGGCCTTATGCTTGCAAGGCAAGCACTCTACCAACTGAGCTATATCCCCAGCCCAGTTTCTTGCTTCTATACATATTCCCCTTCCCCTTTATTGTTTTACCATATCTTGAAAATTAAAATGGCACTCCAAACCACCTTTCCACAACCCAACCCCTTCTTCTGAGGAAAAAATGCATCAGAAAAACTCAACTATGGGCCTGGGGATATAACTCAGTTGGTAGAGTGCTTGCCTCGAAGCACAAGGCCCTGGGTTCAATCCCCAGCACTGCAAAACAAACAAACAAACAAACAAGCAAATAAAAACAAAAAACAAACAAACAAAAAACTGAACTACTATAGCTCCTTGAGGACAGCATGATACCATACAGGTTACATATTGCAAGTTCTATTGTGTGTGAACTGTCCTGTGAATGTGACTTGGAAATATTTTTATTCTCCCAGTACTGAGGACTAAACCCATGACTTTGTGCTTGCTAGGCAAGGACTCCAGCTATAAGAGACAAAGAATTCTTCCCTAAACCTTTCAGGAATAAGGCCCTGCTGATACCCTGATTTTAGATTTCTAGCCTCAGTTTATTTTACTGTTATTTTTGGGTACCAGAGATTGAACCCAGGGGTGCTTAACCACTGCATTATATCCCCAGCAGCCCTTTTTTTTTTTTTTTTTAATTTTGAGACAGGGTCTAAGTTGCTCAGTGCTTTGCTAGTTACCTCAAACTTGCAATTCTCCTCCTTTAGCCTCCTGAGTTACAGGAATGCACCATCATGT
This sequence comes from Sciurus vulgaris, assembly GCF_902686455.1. Classification (NCBI taxonomy): domain Eukaryota; kingdom Metazoa; phylum Chordata; class Mammalia; order Rodentia; family Sciuridae; genus Sciurus; species Sciurus vulgaris. The sequence goes on from NC_136461.1 coordinate 117,237,224, forward strand.
CTAGCTTCTAGCCTCAGTTTATAAGAGAGTAAATTTGTTTTTCTACTGCCGGGAACTGAACCAAGGGACTTGAACATGCTAAGTATGTGCTCTACCACTGAGCTACAACCCCCGCCCCTACATATATCTTAATGGGTTCTTTGTATTTATAAAACTGTGGGGAAGTAAATGAAAAAGAAAAAAGAAAAAAACACACCTCTCGAAGAATGGCATTGCCATCATTGGTCATCACGATGCCTCCCATTGGGTCCAAAAGCATCTAAAACAAAAGCAAAGTAAGTGTCCTAGATAACAGAAAGGATATATACTCTGTAGTCTATGAATTTCAATAAGAGGTAAGATTACCTTCATCATGGACTTGGGTCCCAAACATGTTCTGATGATATCTGCAATAGTCTAATGGAAAGGAAACAAGACATGTAAGCACAAATCAGAGGACAGTATGAATGAGTTGGAGAACAACAAGGAAAGTCTGTTTTAACAATGATACCTTTAGAGTTGGCAACAATTTCAGATACAGGAAAAAATGACTTTTCACAGAAAAAAGGAGAAATATGCCTCTCAGAGCTTTAGTGTCCCAGCAATCCAAATCTCAGAATTTTTCTCCACATCAATCACCTACATACCACCCTAAGTCAAATCTTGGGTCACTTCACTATTCCATTCAAAAGAGTAACACCTATGCAGGACCTATGACGGGCACTAGGAATACAAAAGAGAATCAGTACAGTCCTTCCCTTTAAGTAGCTCAGTCTAATATGGGAGACAAACACAAGTAGAATGCTATAAAACATATATAGTAATGCAGTTATGCACAGGTTAATATAAGAAGATTATTAGACCTTATTATTACAGACTTAAATTATAATATATAATTCCTTACCAGTACTACCATTAGGGAAATGTCAAGAAAGAAGGGAAGTCAACTTTTTCTCTGCCTGACTGCACATTCTAAAAAGTCTAGATATATAGGAAGTTAATTGCTAAGAACGAATACAGAAATACTAGCGCCAACAACTGGAGGCAAACGACTATATAAAATACTTGGGGGAAGGGGGATATGCTACCTTAGCAGCATTGATGTTTCCAGATTGAACTTTTCTTCCAGATTCACGCTTTGTATTCTGGCCTAAAATAAACAACAACAAAAAAAAACAGTAACAGCCCAGGATTGCCCCATTGTACACAAGCAATTTATTCCCCAATCTTTGAAAATAAAAACAGATTTCACAGTATATACGTAGATTAAAACTTATCAAATGACATACTTTAAATAGGTGCAGATTATATGTCATACTTCAAAACCTACTAAATTATAAGCCTGCTAAATAATAAACACACTTGCAGCTATTTACTTTGTGTGTAGGGCAAGGGGTACTGGAGACTGAACGAAGGGGCAACTCTATACCACTGAGCTACATCCCCAACCATTTATTTATTTATTTATTTATTTATTTGTAATTTTAGACAGGATCTTCCTTAGTTGCAGAGGCTGGCCTCAAACTTACAATCCTTTTGCCTCAATCTCTCGAGTAGCTGAGATTATAGATGTGCACCACCACACCTGGCCTATTCGTTTATTTCAATCCCTAGTATACTAAGAAATAATCCATAATGATCCAACTTCAAAATCTTGGACAACACTTTCCCTCTAACCATTCACATATTTACAGCAGGGATTGATAACCTGAGAGAGATGAATGGGCTTCAGCAGGACAGTGAACCCGCCAAGATTGTAGAAGAAAAAGAAAATATACTACCTCTCACCCCAGAAGAGGATTCAAAGCTATCATCACATTCTCAAAGGGCTAGTGACCTTATGAAAATCAGAGCTTTATGTAAAGAGGGGAAGAATTTAGGGGTTACTTTCCTGCTTGACTAAGAGGAGGATGCTCTAGTAGTCCAAGCATAATTACTGATAGAGCCCCTACTGCATGCTGTGGGATGAGAATGCACACTCTTCAAAGTCATCCCATACTTGGATGTAATAAGAATGCCTCAGTAACCCATTTACCATGGCTAAGATCTGGTTACACAGCTTAATAGGGAGTATAATCAGGTACAGCCATTAATGCCAGACTTTAATACAGACCTAAAAAGAGCTTTACAAATGCACCACTCACCCCAGAACCCATTCAGAAGAGACAAGCCAGTGGTTATAACCAAATCAATATAATGCTGATTTCCCCCCATGCTCCAATTATACATTCACTTATAATTTAATTCTGCAAATCTTGCATTCCACTCCCTAAACACCTACTATAATCCTCATACTTTTTCTTTTTTCTTTCTTTCTTTTTTTTTTTTTGTGGTGGTGCTGGGAAGTGAACCCAGGGCCTTGTGCATGTAAGGCAAGCACTCTACCAACTGAGCTACATTCCCAGCCCTCAGTGTTTATATTTTTATCTCAGGTAGAGGTAACCAAAAATGTATATGGACCTACAATCCATCAGAAGGAATGGGTTCTTCCCCAAGCATAGATAAAACTAACAAGAACTCTCATCAGCATTGTGTATACAGAAGATTCCCTCCTTTAAGAGGGGAAATGGCTGGTCGGTCGGGCATCCTAGGTACAGAAGTTACCCACGGAATGAAAACACACCAAGGGAAGACAATGTAGACAATGCTCATTTCTTAGAAAGAAATAAGGGATATTCCCAAAAGGGAAGAGAAAAGTACTGGAGAATTTGGGAAAACTCAATTGGTTAGCGGGAAAGATTACATCTAAGTTCAATGAGGGAAGCGGCTGAACGACTGCTGATGATAAATGCCGAAGCCAAGGATGCCACCGCTGTGCCAGGCCCTCTTTTAAGTAGCTTATCTACTTACCTCGCAACTCTATGATGAAGTACTACCAATCTCTTAACGCAGATGGAAAAACTTAATTTGCCCAAGGTCACATCGTGACTAAGGGATGGTCCAAGAATACACAGCTAGGCCTGATTTTGAAAACCATTATTCATTCAACTATACGCCGGAAGTCATGTTGGAAAGGGCGCAGGGGCGTGGAGGAAGGTGGAGGCTGAGACACTCAATGAGGGGGTCTACAAGGGTTTTCCAAGAAAAGCATACGTAAATACCAGGGACTTGGCGAGGGATTAGTCAGTTTGCGTTTGTTAAGGGAGAATGGAAGAAAGAGAGGAACGCGAAAGGAGCTTCCGAAAGGAGACGATGACTGAAAGGCTCTCTCGTCAGGTCATGGCGGGACGAAGCTGGGACAAGAAGAAGCGTGGAGAGAGGTGTACGAAGAGGAGGTCCCTTCCCCAGCTTCCCCAGAACTCACTGAGCACGAGCACAGGACGGTGGCCCATCATGGCGGCGCAATGCAGAGCTGGGTACCCAGAGCTGGAAGAACCGGCAGAACCTTCTGGAGAGAGAGAAGCAGCGAGAAGCCCCGAAAATGCTGCCTCCTCGGCGTTGACACCTAAACCCGCTACCTTCCAAATCGTCGCCAATCAGCGCAGCCACTTCATTGACTGGCACGAAAACCGGCCAATCGACAGTATTAGCTCCGCCCCTACGCCAAAAAACGGCAGGGCAAGGTAGATAGAGAGAGCGCGATGGTGGAAACCGGAGAGCACAAGCGCTTGCGCAATAGGGTGGCCGCTCCCGGCCGCGTGCGGCGCGATCATCAGCGCAAGCGCCAAGGCTCGGGCAGTTGGCCGTACGCTAGTGCGCATGCGTATCAACTACAGGGGCGGGTGCTGGGTGTGAGGCTTTCGATTAATACCGCAGGTGAGGTCACGAAACAGTGTGTTGTAGCTCCGCATCTCTCGGACTGTGAAGGTCAAGAGATCTGTGACAGTTTTCATTCTTTTATCCCAGCCTTAGTAACTGGGGGGAGTAGAAGGGCGGGACTTTAGCGGCCGGTCCGATGAAGGGTGAAGTGGGAGTTGTAGTTCTATGGGGCAGGGCTCTGAGACAACGATTTTTTTTTTTTTTTTTTTTTTTTTCTTTTTTCGGGCACGCTGGGAGTTGTGGTTTATAACTTCTGAACTCGCCGAGTGTGAATCTTTCCCTTCTTAGGCAAACGCTTTCTACCGAGGGTGAGAGCGGTTTTGTAGGGTGATGGTTTACGTTTCCCCCGAGTTGTCCTTTCTAAATATCTTCCCAAGTATTCCCTGTAGTGCTTCGATATTTTCTTTACTCACATCCATCCCTTTCCCACCTTCCTCACTCAACCCCAAGTCCGTTAGAGATGATCGGGAGCCAGAGTTTTTAAATTACCTCACTATCTGATAAGAAAAAGACTGCAGAAATTAAACATGTAGAAAAAGAATAAATGCCCGTTAGAAGAAGGCTCTTAAGGCTTGGGATTGGTCATATTTCGTCGGGGGGCGGGGAAGGAGGTAATAATAATAGAAACTGGGCTGGGGTTGTGGCTCAGTGGTGGAGTGCTCACCAAGCCCTGGGTTGGAGTCTCAGCACCACATAAAATAAAGAAAGATATTGTGTCCATCTAAACTAAATATGTTTAAAAATAATAGAAATAACTTTTCCAAACGGATGAAGGGAACATGAAGAGAATGAACAGTTCAAGAATAGTCGCTTAGAATTAGCCATGAAACAGAATACACACATTTCTTTCTCTGCAAATTGAAACAACTTGGGATCTGCTTGAGAAAACTTATGAAACTGTCAGTGGTAAAAACAATAGCAAGGGTTGTCTGATCATGTGGTGCCATTATCCTTACCCTATTGGTGTTCAGATGGAGCAGCACACTAGTCACACTAACAAAAAAGTTGTATATAGAGGCCCTGCTAAAGTCAGACCTCACTAATTGCTCAGCATTTGGGGAAATGGTTCTAGCTGTTGTTGTTGTTTTGTTACTTGGTTAGTTGGAACATATTTGTGTTTCCTACTAAAGGGAACATTGCTGGTCATGGTGCCTAGAACTGGATCTGTTAAATAGTAGATGCTCAATTTAATGCATTTATACTCATGTATCTCTTAATATTTAGAACTAGACTATGTACAGGCATCTCAGAAGACTTGATGCTAACTAGAGTGAATGGAAACTCTGTGTGAGTGGGACAGTCCCACTGGCTGGTGGGCAGGGAGGTGGTTGGGGCTGTCTGAGTCCAGAGCCTTTCCACTTTATTTCAGGTGGAGTAGTAACCTACTGTGCCATAGCTTGGACGTAAATTAACTAGCTCTTTTCACAGAACGTAAAGAGCAGTGATAAAGAACATGATTTTTTGAGTCTGCAAGCCCAGATTTAATTCAACCACTGCTGCATGCTAATTGTGGAATCCCGAAAAACTTACCTAACTTAAGTTTTATCAAATAAAACGTTGACAATGCTGCCTACTTCAGAGGATCATTGTACAAACTATGTAAGAGAATGCACTGTATGTAAAGTACCTTTTACTGTTTTTTTCTAATGTACCTCCTTTTGTTGCTCCCCTTTATATTATGTATTCTCTAGTCAGAAATATTCTTTCAGCCAGGCACAGTGGCGAATGCCTGTAATCCCAGCAACTCCAGAGACTGAGGCGGGAGGATTGCAGGTTTAAAGCCAGCCCCAGCAACTTAGTGACATCCTAAGCAACTCAGTGAGATCCTGTCTCTAAGTAAAATACAAAAAAAAAAAAAAAAAAGAACACTGGGGATGTGACTCAGTGGTTAAGTGTCCCTGAGTTCAATCCCAGGTTACCCCCTCCCCCCCGCAAAAAAGAAATATGGTTCATTCAGTGTAGATTGTGGGTAAAATATATTCTTCAAGTCTTATAATCTTGTAGGAAACACATCTTTGTATGCCCATGAAGGATTTATATGATCGAGAAGTGCGTTTGCATGGAAATTAACACATTTTCAAATGGTGAGAAGAATCTTACAATCCGAGTTTGAGTGTCTGTCTTCTAACCACTGTATGAGCCATAAATGACATGACTCTAGCAGGAGGGAAGGGAAGATGGAGGAACTACAGTAGAGCTTGGAAAACCCATTGGGGAAAAAACCCAAAACAACAGATTTCCCTCACCAAGAATAACTGACAGGGAATGTAGCAGATTTCCATTTTCATAGGTTCAGTGACGGTCTAGACAGAAAGCACCTCAGTGTGGCACTGCTTATGTGAAGAGGCCATTACTTCTGTGGTGCTCTGAGTGAGGGAAAAGAAGACGACAACTTCCTTCATACAATCTACTTGTCACACTCTGCCCCCAGGCTTAGTTTTCATGAAACCCTCCCCCCCCTTTATCCTTCAGATCCCAGCTGAGCTATCACTTCCTCAGGACATAATTCCCAGCTCCAAAGGTTGTCAAATATTCTCATAGCACTTACTGGGATGGAATAATGTGTGCTTCATCTCTTACCAACATCTGTACTGCCAGACTGTCAGCTCCAGGAGAGTAGTGACCACATCTGTTCATTATACTGTGGTGTCTTTAGGAAGCACTGTTATCTCTTATATGTATGTATGAATGAATGAATTTGATTTTTTTTTCGGGTGCTGGAGATTGAACCCAGGGCCTTGAGCATGCTAGGCAAGTGCTCTACCACTGAACCACACCCCAACCCTTTCTTTCTTGATGTCAGTTGATCTTTCTTGATGACAGTGATTTATTGACTCCTCTCTGTTCCAGGCACTTTCATTCTTTCCTGATCCCAGCTGTTCTGCTTTTCCATTTATTGTTCTCCTGTCTCCTTTGCCACCTTCTTTTCATCTTCCACACTCCTGAGAGGAGTTATTTAGAGGTCCAATTTTCTGTTTTGTGTAGTTATTCTTTTGCCATGGAGAGCTAGTTTATTTTTGTAGCTTCTTCATCCCCAATTTTGTGGCTGACCTGGCAGATTGACCCTTCACACAAACTCAGTGACATTTCTCGCTTTTCTAGACAGTTCTAGAATTCAGTCTATCCCAAATGTGATTATATTAATATGACAGAACCCCAACTCAAACTGCCTTGAGTAATACAGTTGAGAAGAACACTGGGTAGCTCACAGAAGATGAAGGAGAGATGTAAAACAAGGGTGTCAAGGACTGGAATTGAGAATTCAGTGTCCACTGGTATCTGTCTATCTGGCTCTGCCTTTTTTTTTTTTTTTTGTGGAAACATCAATAATTTATTCTTTTTTATTGTTCTATTTAGTTATGCATGATAGAATGCATTTTGATTCATTGTACACAAATGGAGTACAGCTTTTCATGTTGTACATGATGTAGTCACACCATTCGTGTAATCATACATGTACATAGGGTAATGATGTCTATGTCATTCCACCATCTTCCCCCCCATTTCCCTATGCACAATTCCTCCATTCTTCCCTTACCCCCTCCACCCCAGCATCCACTTTTTTTTTTTTTTTTTTTTTTTTGGTGCTGGGTATTGAAGCCAGGTCCCTGTGCTTGTGAGGCAAGCATTCTACCAGCTGAGCTACATCACCAGCCTAGCATCCACTTATCAGAAAACATTTGACCTTTGATTTTTTTGGGATTTGCTTATCTCGCTTAGCGTGATATTCTCCAATTCCATCCATTTATCTGCACATGCCACAATTTTATTCTTCTTTATGACTAACATTCCATTGTGTATATATATACCACATTTGCTTTATTCATTTATCTATTGAAGGGCATCTAGGTTGGTTCCACAATTTAACTATTGTGAATTAAGCTTCTATATGACATTGATGTGGCTGTATCTCTGTAGTATGCTGATTTTAAGTCCTTTGGGTATAGGCCAAGGAGTGGGATAGCTGGGTCAAATGGTGGGTCCATTCCAAGTTTTCTAAGGAATCTCCATACTGCTTTCCAGAGTAGTTGCACCAATTTGCAACTCCACCAGCAACGTATGAGTGCTCCTTTTCCCCCACATCCTCGCCAACGTTTTATTGTTGCTTTTATTCTTGATAATTGCCCTTGTAATTGGAATGAGATTAAATCTTAGGATAGTTTTGATTTGCATTTTTCGAATTACTAGATATGTTGAACATTTTTTGATCAATTGTATATCTGAGTGTCTGCTCAGTTCCTTAGCCCATTTATTGATTGGGTTATTTGTATTTTTGGTGTTAAGACTTTTGAGTTCTTTACAAATTCTGGAGATTAGTGCTCTATCTGAAGTACACGTGTTAAAGATTTTCTCCAACTCTGTAGGTTTTTATTCACACTGATCATTTCCTTTGCTGAGAAAAAACATTTTAGTTTAAATCCATCACATTTATTGATTCTTCTTTTATTTCTTGCTCTTTGGGAGTCTTGTTAAGGAAGTCTGGTTCTAAGCCAACATGAAGATTTGGGCCTACTTTTTCTTCTACGTGGTGCAGGGTCTCTGGTCTAATTCCTAGGTCCTTGATCCATTTTGAGTTGAATTTTGTGCAGGTGAGAGATAGAAGTTAAATTTCATCTTGCTGCACCCTTTCCTTTTTTGTCTCTGATCTTGCTTGTATCCACTTCTCGAGATGCTGGCCAATTCAACAGCTTCCATGGGCCGAACTTTATGTCTTCTCAGAATAGCAAATCAGAGGAAAGTTTCTTTGACACAGAATCCATATGTTGATCTCGGAAAATGACTCTGGCCCAGCCTTCCTCATATGTTTACCATCTTGGATCAATGACATTTACCAAAGGGAACGGGATACCATGATTGACTGGTATCGGGTCACATGCCCATCCTTGATGAGAAGAGGGGCTTGATTGCAGTCTCATCAATATGGACTGGAAACTGGGGAAAGAATAATTTCCCAGAGGACAGGCTGCTTAGTAGACAAAAATAACAGATGTCTTTGGTAGGGTTCCTCATGTCCTACAAATTGGTTTTTCTTTCTAATTGAACTGTTTTTCCCAAATATAATTTATTTACCTATTTAAGAATCTTTTCCATGTCCAGCTCATTGTGTTTAATATAGATTAATAAAAATATTTTAATCCTATTTTCTAATCCTAAAAGGCTAAGTGGCTTTCCATTATTCTCAGGAGAAAGCCTAGACATCTCAGATTTGCTTATGTAAAGAGGCCTCCATGGCCCATCCTGTCTTCTCACTCCTAATTCTGGCTTGTTTCCCAGGGCTTCTCACACTTCCAGTGAAAATATTCCTTCCTTGCCTTTGTCATGCTATTCTTTTCATCTCCCACTTGAAATATCTTTTCTGTTCATGAAGTTTCCCAAGTGTTCAAGGTCCAATAAATGACCTCTACCTGTATGGAGGTGTCTCTGACTATTGTACTCATCTTAATCTTTTTTTCCTTTTTGAAAGGACTTGTTTTTACATTTAATCATGTACTTAGTGTAATGGATAAAAAGTCTTCTGTTCATCTCAGATTATAAGGCTTATTATTTTTTTTTCCTTTTGTACCAGAGATTGATCTAAGGGGTGCTTAACCACTGAACCATATCTCCAGCCCTTTTTGTATTTTATTTAGAGATAGAGTCTTGCTGAGTTGCTTAGGCCCTCGATAAGTTGCTGAGGCTGACTTTGAACTCGAGATCCTCCTGTCTCAGCCTCCTGAACCTCTGGAATTATAGGCATGCACCACTGCACCCTAGCATCAGGCTCATTCTTTTAATATTTTTTAAGTTGTCAATGGACCTTTATTTATTTTTATGTGATGCTGAGATTCGAACCCAGTGCCTCACACATGCTAGGCAAGCACTCTACCACTAAGACACAACCCCAGCCCCCAGGCTCATTCTTTATGTTCTTGTGTTGTTATATCACTGTTTCACCTGCTTCTGATTTGTCTTCCAAAATAGATAATAAACACGTAAGAAACCATATCTTAACTCCTCATGTGCATGCCCTAGCATATAGTGCAGTGGTAAACTTGTGATGCCTATCAATAAGAACTTCACAATGGAAGCAAATTAGATTTTGGCTTATCCCATCCCTGCTTGGTTTTCCTTGATCCCACTATTTCTTTATTGTCTCTCTAAATATCTTTTTCTAGTATGTAAGGTAGTCAGGGCAGGGCCTGGTACCTGCCTTCATAGACCAGGTGTAGGGATTTAATAAAAAGCCTATCTCCTATTAGAAGGAGCTTTGATTTATTTACCTCCAATTTTGTTCCAGCAAAAGAGGAAGGTAATGCTATGCCTCTTTGTCGAGCAAAACCGTCCCCCAGTTATATTAATCTTCAAGCAAGTTCCCCACCAGCCACTTTCTTGAACATCCAGACGACAAAGCTGCCCTCAGGTAAGAATGTAGGGGAGGTTTCCCTAGTAGACTCAGCATGGGGAAGCGTTGCATGAGGAGGTGGCTTGAGCTTTCTGCTGTTGATCTAATGCCAACTTTGTGTCAAAGCACCTATACATTTTTCATCATTAATTGTTTTTACCTTCACTGTAATTTACTGATTTTTCAGTTATATTGATTTCATTTTCTTCCAGGTTCTACCAAGTTGTATTGTTTCCTTGCTTACCACCTTTGCTACACTAGGCAGGAATGAAATGAAAATCTTACCGCTTGCTATTCATTTTAATTAAAAGGTGGCCATGGAGAGAAATATTAACTATTATCTCAACCTGTGTTTCACTGAATTTCCATTATTTATCTTTCCTTGGGATATTTGAAATACCTATAGGGAACCCAATACTAAACAATCATAACCCCTATTTTTGAGAACCTCAGAGTCTAACAAAGAAGTCAAAAACAATAAACACACAAACCACAATAATATAATTACCGGCTTAACTAAGAGCTGCCTATACATTTGAAAAATAAATTAATGTACCAAGAGTAGTTGAAGTTAGACAACAGGAAGAACCTCAGGTCACTACTAATGGTGCCATCCCACTAAGGGGAGGCTGAGATATTCCCGAGCTCATATTTATTGAACACTTCTGTGCAGACACTCTTATAGGTGCTAGGGATACACCAGTGAATAAATCAGCCAAAAATTGTTGCCTCCCAAAGTTTACATTCTAGAAGGGGGACTTAGACAAAAGTTAAATAAATAATTACAAAACATACCATGTGTCCATAAATATTTTGGGAAAAATAAAATAAGGGAGGGAGGATGAGTTCAAGTTATATTCTATTTTAGTTTGGTTTTGAATTTCAAATTTAATTTGAGACGAAATTAAAATAGAATATAACCAGGAAAGTTGCACTGAGAAAGTGATAGTTGAGCAAAGGGTTGTGCCTGGAAAGATTAGAGCGTACATCTTATTGGCACCATTCCATCCTTAGTACACTTACAAAATCTTTTTTTTTTTTTTCACCTTCATGGCTCTTCTTTCAGGAGTTCATCACAAGCCCAAGGAATGTCTAGGACTTCTGGAATGTATGTACGCCAACCTCCAACTTCAGACCCAGCTTGCCCAGCAACAGATGGCTATTTTGGAAAACTTACAAGCATCGATGTCACAACTGGTTCCTGGGAGGGAAAGCAAGAACTCTTCTCTCCCAGTTTTATCTCGTAATCTGTTGTTAAATCACCTGCCCCAATTCCGTAAATGAATTGTAGAACAAAGTTATTGTGTATGTTTTTTCCCCTCTCTTTTCCCAATAAGCCTGAGGTAGAAATCAGCCATGTATAGTCTACTTCCTCCTCTTCCTCTTCCTTCTTCTTCTTTTTTTTTTTAATGCTAGGGATTGAACTTAAGGCCTTGTGCATACTAAGAACACCCTTTACCACTGAGCTCCACCTCCAACAGCTCCTAGGCATGTATATTTACATATGGTTAATTGGTTTACAAATTCATAATAAGTGTTCATGGAGTAGATCATTGTACAAGCCCTTGGGAACACATATTACAAAAGAGACAGTTTGGTAGGGGAGGGGTATTGCCTTACAGGGCAGGTAAGACAGATAATTCACTACAAAACTTAGTAGAGCTCTGAGTTGGGGAGATGGAGGTTAAGAGATAACATTGGGATTTCTCAATACAGCTGAACCAATCTCAGACTCTTACTGGAGTAAGATGCCGCTTGAAGAGAGGGAGGGATCCAATAGCATGGCAGACCAAATCAGGTCGTTTCCTATTAGTTGGGAAACTTGGATAAACTGGAGGTAGGTAGTTATTCAACTCCTCAGAAATTTATTTCTCCCATGAATGTAGAGTGTGAAGTAGAATGCAGAGGAACTGAGGACAGACATGGCAGCTTTCTTCCTTTTTTAAAAAATATTTTTTAGTTGTCAATGGATCTTTTTTTTAATTTATTTATATGTGTGCTAAGGATCAAACCCAGGGCCTTACACATGCCAGGCAGGCGCTACCACTGAGCCACAACCCCAGCCCTATGACAGCTCTCTGGGATTATTCTGATCATTCTTAGAAGTGCTAGAGAGCCATCAGTAGCTTTCAGGTAGAGCTGAGGCACACATAAGCTAGTGGAAACACTGTGGGCATAGCATTTTGTTGTGGAGGGAGAATGGAAGTTGAGAAAGATGCATACACTAGTACTCGTAATCTACTGTGACACTATCATGGTCTGGATAAAGGGTTTAGAAGTGAAGAGAGACATGGGTAAATCATCAAGAGACAACATCCTGAAATTTCTCAGCTAGGGAGCCAGGTTAGCTTTAATGAGTGTTTTAAGTCCAGCCAAAAGTTTTCAGTATTTGAGAAGGAAACAACTGAGGTGAGCATAATCATTTCAGTCACATTAGGACACCACTTTCCTTTACAGGTTTGTTGATGTTACTCTTGAAACTGGGTCCTCTTTTCATAGAGATCATATTTTCTGTGGAATGTGGAGAACATGAAAAATTTGGATCCAGATGAGAAGAAGGGAGAAAGTAGTGATTAAGAAGAGGACTTCATATTGGCCTTCAAGTCTGAAGCATTTTCCAGAGAAATCTCTTTATTCTATACCATTAAAAATGAGAACAGAGTGGGTAGGGGATGTAGCTCAGTGGTACAGTACTTGCCTATCATGCTTAAGATCCTGGGTTCAATATCTAGTACTACCTTAAAAAAAAAAAAAAAGAAAGAAAGAAAGAAAAAGAATACAAGAATAGGATTGACAGTGACACCCAAGGAATTGTAATTTGGCATTGAGGAAGAAATTCTGATCACTTAGGATATTATCCATGGAGAAAGAGAAAAAAGTAATAATTTTAGAATGGAAGAGCCCCCCCCCCAACTATAATTGTGAATAAGTATGTACCTAACTCTGGATAAAGAGAAGGGGCAAATTATGTCTACAAGTTTCTTTTAGTCCCACCATCCCATTATTGTCAAAATGTAGTTTGGGGTGGGGTACTGGAAATTTAACCAAGGGGTGATTTACCACTGAGTTACAGCCCCAAACTTTTTTTGTTTGTTTGTTTGAGACATCTAAGTTGCTGAGGCTGGCCTTGAACTTGGGATCCTCCTGTTTTTGGCTTCCTGAGTCGCTGAGATTACAGTTATGTTGTGCCTCCATGCCAAGCCAAAATGCAGTTTTTAAATAAAATCTTAACTGGGTCCCTTCCTCCCTTGGCCAGTGATCTCTCCATTCACACTTAAATTTTAAAAACCATGCTCAATGGGAAGATATTCCGTATTCATAGATAGGAAGACTCAGTATTGTTAAGATTTTAGTTCTTCCCAACTTGATCTATTGATGCAATACAATTCCAAAAAAAACCCCAGTAAATTATATGTGAATATCAACAAACCAATTCTAAAGTTTGTATGGAAAGGCAAAAGACCCAGAATAACCAACATTACATTGACAGAGAAGAACAAAGTCACAGGACTGAAACTACCCAACTTCAAACTTAGTACAAAAGTACATTAATCAAGACAGTATGGTCTCAGTAAAAGAATAGAGATAGATCAATGAACAAAATAGGCTGGAAAAAGACTCATACAAATATAGTCAACCAATTTCTGACAAAGGAACAAAGGCAATCCAATGGGGAGAGAATAATTTTTTCAACAAATCAGTGTTGTAACAACTGGACACCACATATTAAAAAAAAAAAAAAAATCTAGACATGAACCTTATACCTTTCACAAAAAGTCATGCTCATGTAAGGGTCTTGAAACAGTGATCAACCTGGTAGCAGCAAATACCTTTAACACTCAGAATATAGCCTCTTAGGTAGTGTTTTTGTTGTAAGAAAGGAAGCTAGGATCCTTAAAAATATGATTTTTAAAAATATTTTTAGTTGTAGATGGACACAATTCATTTATTTTGTTTTATGTGATGCTGGGGCTCGAATTCAGTGCCTCGCACATGCTAGGCAAGCACTCTACCATTGAGCCACAACCCCAGCCCCTCAAATATGATTGTTTCCAAGTTTCAGGTAGGAAAAAATGCAAGATAAGCCCAGAATATCTTATCCTATTAGGTAACAAGAAGCTGTAAAAGTCTGCCAGCTTTTTAGTACTTTATTTTTTTAATCTTTTTTTTTTTTTTTTTTTTTTTTTTTTGGTACTGGGGATTGAACCCAAGGGTGCTTAACTACTGAGCCACATCCCTAGCCCTTTATCAAAAACCAGAATATCCTAGGACTTCTCCCCAAAGAAATCCATTTTTTACCATTTCCTGTGTATTATATATTATTCTATATAGCTTAGCATATAGAATAGATTTGAACTGAATATATGTATATATATACATTTTTATTATTTTTCTAATGTATACAATGGTAGTATATTAGTTTCCTATCACTGCTGTAATAAATTACTTTAAACCTAGTAGCACAATATAAATTTATCTTATAGTTCTATAGATCATGGATCAGAAATCTGAACAGATGTCTAAAATCTTGGTCTATAAATCAAGGTGTCCTTTTTGGATGTTCTAGGGGGGAACCTTTTTTATCCTGGTATGTTTCAGTTTCTTGGGGGTCCTCCTTCCTCCCTCTTCAAAGCCAACAACATTACATCTTTGTCCATTTTCTTTCTCCCCCCTATCCATTTTCCTAAAGTCATATCTGTCTCCAGCCCACCTGCCTCCCTCTTCCACTCTTTTTGTGGTTGTTTTGGTACTGGGGATTGAACCTAGGGGCATTTTACCACTGAGCCACATCCCCAGCCCTTCTTAATTTTATTTTGAGACAGGGTCTCATGAAATTGTCAAGGGTCTCCCTAAGTTGTTGAGGCTGACCTCAAACTTGTGATTCTCCTGTCTCAACCTACTGAGTCTGGGATTATGGTGTGCCATTGTGCCTGGTTCCTCTTCCACTTTTAAAGACCCATGTAATTATACTGGACACACTGTGGTAATCCAGGATAATTTCCTCTTGTTAAATTAGTTGAATAGCTGCCTTAATTCTATCTGACCTTAATTACCCTTTGCCATGTAATTTTTAATTGACAGGTTCTGGGTAGAACATCTTTGGTGGGTGGGGAGGAAACATTATTCTCCTTACTGTGAATTGTGGTGTGCTCTAACCATTATTCTGCACCTTCCTTTTTCCCACCACTTAATATAACTTGGTAAGCATTAAAAATCCACACTTGTAGATTTACCACATTCTTTTATACTGTTGCAGAGTATTTCATGGCACAACATCATGGAATTTATTTAACTTGTTCCTTATCAATGGACATATTGTTTCCAGTTTTTTACCATGACTATTTTTTTTCGCCTTTTTAAAATAATTTCTTTATTTTGACTCATTGTAAACAAATGGGTACAACTTGTTTCTCTGGTTGTACATGAAGTAGAGTCATACCATTTGGTAATCATACATGTACATAGGGTAATGATGTTTGTCTCATTCTGTTATTTTTCCTTCCCCCACCCCTCCCACCCCTCTTTTTTCTCTATACAATCCATCCTTCCTCCATTCTTGCCTTCCTCCCACCCCCCCAGACTAACATTTTTAATACTGCAATAAATATCCTTGATTTGTAAGAAGAGGTATTTGTGACTACAGGCTAAATTCAGCAGTGAAACTGTTTATTTTAAAAACAAGCTAGAGGCATCACAACACCTGATCTCAAAAAGTCCTACAGGCAGCACAATTCACAATAGCTAAGCTATGGAACCAGCCTAGATGCCCGTCAACAGATGAATGAATAAAAAACGTGTATATACACACAATGGAATATTACTAAGCCGTAAAGAAGAATGACTTTATGATATTTGCCAGTAAATGGATGGATCTGGAGATTCTCATGCTAAGTGAAATAAACCAATCCCCCAAACCCAAAGGTTTTTGTTTTTGCTGATATGTGGAAACTAAACCACAATAAGGGGAGGGGGAGTTTAGTAGATTAGACAAAGGGGAATGAAAGGAAGGGAAGAGGGATAGGAATAGGAAAGAGTGTAGAATAAATCGAACATAACTTTCCTATGTACACATATTCACTTAGATAAAGTGAATTCCATTATCATGCCCACCCACAAGAATGGGAGTCTAATTAGAATAAGATATATCACATTCTTGTAATTTTATCAAAATGGATTCTACTGTCATATGTAAGAAGAACCAATAAAAAAAAAATAAATACTAATTCTAAAAAAAAAAGTCCTACGAAGTTATAGTAACCAAAACAGCATAGTGTTGGTGTAAAAACCAATACATAGACCAAGTGAACAGAATAGAGAACCTAGAAATAAATTTGTGCATCTACAATCAAGTGATCATTGACAAAGACCCCTGAATCAGATTTTAGAAAAAGAATAGTCTTTTTAGTGAGTGGTGTTGGTAAAACTGTATATCCATGGAATAATGAAAGCAGATCTCTGTCTCTTACCATACACAAAAATAAACTCAAAATGGGTCAAGAGTCTAATTTGTGAGACTTGAAACTATGAAACTACTAGAAGAAAACATAGGGGAAACACTTCAAGACATCACTGTAGACAATGATATTTTGAACACGACCCCAAAAGTATAAGCAACAAAGGAAAAACTGACAAATGTGATTACTTCAAACCAAGAAGCTTCTCCACAGCAAAGGAAATGGAGTGATAAGACAAGCCACAAAAGGAAAAAAATAGTCTCAAAATATGCATCTGAACATAATATCCAGAACATACAGAAAATTTTTTAAAAATCACAAACAAAAACCCCCAAATAAATTAAAATTGGGCAAATGATCTGATTGGATATTTCTCAAAGGAAGACATACAAATGGTCAAAAACTATATAAAGACATGCTCAACATCGCTAATCATCTGGGAAATGCAAATCAAGACCACAATATATTTTCTCTAAAAATGATAGCTATTCTTACTGGGGTGAGACATCCACCCCAGTTAGGATGACTATTATGAAAAAGAGAAAATAGCAAATGCTGGCAAAGATGCACAGAAAGGAGAACTCTTATACACTGTTGATGGGAATGTACATTAGTGTAGCTGTTTTGGAAAACACTACAAAGTTTCCTCCAAAAAAATAAAAATAGAACTACCATATCATCCAGTTATCTCACTACTGGTTATATATCCCAAGGAAATGAAATAATTGTATCAAACAGATACCTGCACTCCATGCTTATTGCAGTACTATTCCCAATAGCCAAAATACAGAATCAACTGAGGTGTCTACCAACAGATGAATGGATAAAGAAAATGTGGGAGAATCACAGCCTTTGGGACAGGACTCCCCTGTGTTTCTCCTCTACTAGCAAAGCAATAAACCTTCTTTTTCCTTTTTCTCAAAACCATGTCCTTGTTATTGGATTGGCATCAGGGACAAGGACTGAGTTTTTGGCAACAAATTTGGTGACCCAGATGGGAAATGAGAGCAGCCCCGCTCCAGCTTTATTGGTCAGGCTTGACTCTCTAAGGAACCCCACTTCCATGCTGAGGATTCATGGTGCTGGTGAACTTGTTAAGAGCCAACTGCAGGAGAGTTAGGAGATGGATGAGTTTGCCTTCAGTTGAACCAGAGGAGCTGTTTCTGTGAGACCATCCCAGCAGCTGCTGGAGCTCCTTTTGCTTTGGGAAACTCCCGCTTTCTCTCCCTGGAGAGTACAGCTTGCTCCATCATGGTCCACTCTGAGAAAAAGGAAACTGAACTCAGGAAAGTCGTGACAGCTTTGGCCATTTGGTAAGTCCCCCGCTGAGGCCCTTGATTCCACACCCCTGATTCCTCTTTGTGGGAACATCTGGTCCCTCTTTCTGGAGACATCTGTGGTGCCACTGGTGTAGGAGTCACAGTTAAGTGGGACTTGAGAACCTAGGGATATGTAGTCCCATCTGATCTTTTTTAGGTTCTCATCAGTTTGTTGGCCTTAGGCTTAGGAGTTCCCTCTGGTTGTCTCTTGCGTGTATCTACTCGTGCCCCTTTTAAGACATGCCCAGTACTGCATTAATTCTATGGGCAGTCTCTTGGAAAAGGTCTTGGCTGGGGACTGGGGTTGTGGCTCAGTGGTAGAGCAATTGTCTTGCATGTGTGAGGCACTGGGTTTGATTCTCAGCACCACATACAAAGAAATTAATAAAAAATGAAGGTCCATCAACAACTAAAAATATTAAAAAAAAAAAAAAAAAGATCTTGGCTGGTCAATTTAAATGTTCCCCATCTCTCAGTCATGGTTTGGGGGCTCCTCTCTGGTTGTCTCAGTGTTTCTTTTTTGTACAATCTTGCAATTGGAGTTGGTCTGTAAGAGGTAAAGTGAGTTGAATAAAGGGCTACCTGTAAGTCTAAGATAATGTTTTACTGTAATGATCTGGCTTTTAAATAGCTTTCTAGATTATTGTACAATCTTGCCTTTGGAATTGGTCTGTCAAAGGTAATGTAAGTGGAAGAAATTTGTATGTGCAGCTTTGTTTTAAAGGTTCCTGTCTATCAGCCCTGGTTTTGGTGATCTTCTCTTGTCTTTTTTGTCTGTTACTGGTCCTATAAGACATGGGCCATGCTGCATTGATCTTACCAATAGTCTCTTGAGTAGAGAGATCTTCGTTGCATAGGCCACCTATAAGGGATAAGCCTGTCTAAGAGAAAGAGGGTTTATTGTAACACAATCTTTCCTTTAAATGTTTTTTTTTCTAGATTATTATACAATTCTGACATTGAAGTTGGTCTGTCAGGGATAAAGTGTATGAAAGATATTCTGTATGTGCAGGCATTTATGCAGTTGCATGATAAGGGGTCTGAACCATTGTTGCCAAAAGCTTGGTCCTTGTCCCTGATGCCAATCCAATACATGGTTTCATGAAAAAGGAAAAAGAAGGTTTATTGCTTTGCTAGCAAAGAAGAAGCATAGGAGTCTCCTGCCCCAAAGTCTGTGACTCTGCCCATCAGCAGGAACAGGGGGCTTTTATAGAGGTGATTCAGAGAAAATGAGAGAAAATGAAATTAGGGAAGAGAGATCAGGAAGGAGAAGATCAAGGAAAAGAAGATCAGGGAGAAGAAGTTTGGGAAAAAGAAAAAAAACATCTGTTTCAAAGCCACACATGAACCCCGTTATTCCATCAGGAACTAAGCTGAAGGTACCAAGAAGCAATGCCTATGGCAGCTTCTGCAAATGAATCTTCAAGGAAGCTTAAAGAAAAGGAGGGAAGCCAGGCATGGTGATGCATGCCTGTAATCCCATGGCTCAGGAGGCTGAGATAGGAGGGTTGCAAATTCAAAGCCAGCCTCAGCAAGAGAGAAGTGCTAAGCAACTCAGTGAGACTCTGTCTCTAAATAAAATACAAAATAGGTCAAGGGATGTGGCTCAGAGGCCAAGTGCCACTTAGATCAATCCTTGATACCCCCCCCCAAAAAAAAAGGATGGAAAAGCTCTCCTCCATTGTATATCGATATCCTTAGTATAAGAAAAAGGTCCAAAAGGAGACTCTGGGTACAATTGACAATGGTTAACTCACTTAAAGTTGATGGCATTGTGATAATGATAATGGAGACAGGTCAGGCTCAAAATTATCCTGTGCTCCAACCCCTTGAATGCAACCCAGGAGAAAAAAGATTAAGGCACAGTTTTTGTTTTTGTTTTTATATGCTAGATTTTCCAACCCTTTCTTGGGATGAAATTTGTTGTGTAAATTGAATGCACAGAAAACATTCATAAGGTTTGTTTCAGAATATAAATTTAAGAAAGGGTTCAAAATTAGAAAAGATAAAGTTACAGGTATGGAAATATTTTAGTATGAAAAATTAGAAAGTAAAAGAAATGTTTCTGGATGAGAAAGTATTTTGTCTGGTAAAGTAATATTCTTGAGCTAAAGTCCAAGATGAAAGAGGACAAAACTTACCCCTAAAGTTGTGAATATCTAAGTAAGTCACAGAAGGTTTGTGGAAGGTAAACCTCAAAAAGTTTGGGTTTGCAATTAAATTGGCTGTAATTATCAGTCAGTAAAATTATTTGAACTTTAATGTACTGATAAGAAGCAAAACCCGAAACATTGATCTGCTCTTATCTATTGATAATTTTCTTGTATTTGTTCCGTTTTATTACTTGGGGAAACTAAGTAAGGCATTAGGGTTCATACCTGTTTTAAAGTCTTAAATGATTACTTTGTAACTGGTTGAACAAACAACTCTTAGGTTAAAACAGTATTTTTAACACCTTAAATAAATGTGACTAGGTATATGTTTGCATCTGAGAACTATATCTATCTAAGTCTTGTCTAAGTGTTATGTAACAGTTTATAAAATGAAAGCTCATGTAAGTTTACTGGCAAGATAACCAGTAAGTGCTCTCTTTCTCTCTCTCTCTTTTTTTTTTTTTTTTTTTTTTTTTTTTTTTTGTGGTGCTGGGGATTGAAACCAAGGCCTTGTGCTTGCAAGGTAAGCACTCTACTGACTGAGCTATCTCCCCAAGTGCTCTCTTTTATATATTGTATCTGACATAGAAGGGCCACAGTATTATTTGAAGACCTGTCTTATACCTGTTTGCTACAACTAAGTCAATATCTGATGATTAACACTGTTTCCTAAATGTGTACAATATTTCAGACTATCCTTTGATTTTTGTTAACCCATGCAGACCTGTTCTTGTTATCATATCCTTGGATTCTAAATTGTACTTTAAAAGTTAAACTTAGTTAAATGTAGAGCTTAGGAGAGCACTTTGCCAAGTTGGTTATCCAAAGTAAAATAATCTGTAGCAAAAATCTTGGATTTGTATAGAAATAACAAATTTGATTGGTATTTATTCATGTCATTTCATGTTTTATAATTGGGTAAGTAACCCATGGTCAATAAGATATATATATACAATTTTGTGTTACTCTTCACACTAGAATTGGAATTTAAATGCATTTTTTGGAAGATAATGAGAGCCTGATCTGTTTAAAGGTGACATTGTAAAGCATGGAAACATTCTGCCACTTTTTCCACAAAAAGAAAAGTTAAAGGCTCTCTTAGCCTTTCTTTGGTTCATGTTTCAGATGTAATGTTGCATGGTGTTATTTGTAAAGAGCTCCATCTTACCTGAGATAAAGCTTTGCCTCCCACCTTAACTCCATGTTAAAATGGCTCCAAAATAGGCTAGACTTCAGCTTATTTAAAGTCTTGTTCAAAAGACTGTTATTTGTTGTAAACGTTACTGTGATCTCAAACAGGGGATACAATGTATAACTAAGCAAAGTTCAAGATTATGAAAGTAAAAAGAAAAAGAAAAAGAAAATGTGGTACATATGCCACAAAGAAATATAATTCAACCATTAGAAAGAATGAAATTCTGTCATTTGAAGTAACATGGACGGAACCAGAGAACATTAGGCAAAATAAGCCAGACACAGAAAGACAAATATCACATATTTTCACTCATGTGGAAGCTAAAACGGTTCACTTCATAGAAATAGTTGAATAGTGATCATTAGAAATTAAAGAGGGAGGGGAAACGAAGTTTGGATAATGGTTACCCAAGTAGTTACATAGAATGAATAAGTCCTAGTGTTCTATAGCATAGTAGGGAGACTATAATTTCCATCAATTTATTATATATTTTATAAAGAACTAGAAGAGGGCTGGGGTTGTGACTCAGAGGCACTGGGTTCGATCCTCACCACCACATATAAATAGATAAATAAAATAAAGGTATTTAAAAAAAAAAAAGAACTAGAAGAGAGGAATTCAGTTTCCTGATACAAAGAAATGATCAATGTGAAAATGTTAACTATCCTGACTTGCTTGTTACACAGTGTATACATGTATCAAATTATCACACTGTATTCCATAGATATGTACAATTACTATGTCAATAATAATTTATTGAAAAAATAAAATATAAATGAGATTTTTAAAGCATCAGTGCATTCTTTATGATTAATCTTTAAAATTAATATTTGTTGTTCCTTCTTCTTCATTCATTCAACTTATATTTATTAGGGGCCTCTTAGGTGCCAGACATTGATATTGGAACTGGCAATGGAGCAGAGGACAAAACAAATTCTCTGTCGCGTGGAGTTTTCATTTTAGTGCAAGAAAACTGACCATAAGGAAATCAGTAAACATATAAGTATAGCAGGTGGCAGTAAGAACAATTAAAGTCAGGCACCCTGGCACAGTCTATAATCTCAGACACTGAAAGGCTGAAGCAGGAAGAGCATAAGTTTGAGGCCAGCCTGGGAAATTTAGTGAGTTCCTGTCTCAAAATTTTTAAAAAGTAAAATAGGAAGGGCTGAGGATGTAGCTCCATGGTAGAGCACACCTGGGCTCAATCCCCAGTATCTAAAAACAAAAGCAAAAAATAACTATTTAGAAAGCAGTGCCATACATTAGTTCTCAAAATTGTGCCAAGGCTTCTTGAATGTTCCTAAAATCTTTTTAGAAGATTCATGATATTAAAACAATTTTTATAATACTAAGACATTATTTTGCTTTCATTATCATTGTGTCACAAATATATGGTAGAGTTACCAGAGACTGCATGGCATGTGATCACAAGAAATTGGAAGCAGATGCAAAAATCCAGTATTTTTTAATAAGCCAGACATTAAAAAGATTTTTAAAAATGTAAAGTTGTGTTCTCACAAATTGCATTTAGTTTTAGATAATATAGTTAATTTTATTAAAACTTTTTGCATTAACATGTCATGGGTTTATTTTTAAAATTTAAAAATTTTATATTATTGTTTTAAAATTAATATGTAAATATATTTATTATTTATGTTCAATAGAAATAATGAAATATATTAAATAACTATATCAAAATAATATATTAAACAAAATATAACTAAATGATATATAATGCATAATTATTATATATATAATATAGAATAATGCATATTAATACTATGTATTATTCAATATATTTATATTAACATATTTATTACTTATACTCAATATAAATTCATTTAATGTTCCAATTTCTAATAAGACATATATATTTATATATATGTATATATATAAGACATTTATATATGTGTGTGTATATACATTTTTTTAATTTTAATTTTAATTTTTTTTTTGGTATGGGGATTGAACCCAGGCACACTTAACCACTGAGCCACATCCCCAGCCCTATTTTGTATTTATTTAGAGATGGGGTCTTGCTGAGTTGCTTAGGGTCTTGCTGAATTGATGAGGCTGGCTTTGAACTCATGATCCTCCCGCCTCAGTCTTCCTAGCTGCTGGGATTACAGGTGCACACCACCGTGCCCAGTTCTTCAATAATTTTTAAGGTTGTAAAGAGACCAAAACCTTGAGAAAGATTGGTGTAATATAGTGAGAGGAGGGAAGAGATTGTGGGAGGAGGAAAGTCTTACTGCTGAGGTAACATTTAGCAGACACCTGAAAGAAGACAAGGAATAGGCCATATAAATTTCTGGGTGTAGAACATTCTAAACCAAAGGAATAGTGAGTACAAAAGCCAGAAGGTAGAAAAGTACCTGGAATTCTGCAAGAAAAAGAGGTCAATACATTTGCAAGGATGTGACTGTGAGAAAGAGTAGAAGGAGATAAGATCAGAGAAGTGGTGGGGACATCAGATCGTGTGTAGGTACTGTAGGATATTTTAAGAGCTTTGGCTTTTACTGAGTGAAATGGGAAGATATTGGAAGGTTGGAAGATTATAAGGAAGAGTGTTGTTATCAGAAATGACTTTTACTAGTATGATTCTAGCTGCTGTGCTGCAAATAGATTGCACAGAGGTAAAGGAAGGAGGAGGAAACTAGTGGGGTGACTTTTTTTTTTTTTTGGTCCTGGGACTTGAACTCAGGGATGCTTCACCACTGAGCTGTATCCGCAGTCCTTTTTTATTTTTCATCTTGAGACAGAGTCTCGTTAAGTTCCTGCTGCTGACTGGCCTCAAACTTGTGATCCTCCTGCCTCAGCCTCCCAAGATACTGGTGTGCACCACTAGCTGTGGGGTGGCTATTTCATTTATCTAGGCAAAAGATGATGGTGGCTTGGAACATCTGGTAGCTTCAGAGTAGGACAAAATATATGGTCTAATTATATTTAGAAGGTATAGCTCTGAAGATTTGGTGATGACCGGATATAATATATGAGAGAATAAGAAATCAAGGATGACCAGAACACCTGGAATGATGGAGGTTTCACTTACTACTAAGTTGGGGGTCATGTAGTAAATACCAGAAGATGGCCAATAAAGATGCCACAGTTAGGCCAATTATATTGTCACATTATGTGCATGCATGACTATATAACAATGAATCCCACTATTATGTGCAACTATAATGTACTGATAAAAAAACATGGAAAAAAAGATTCCACATTTATTATTGGGACTACTGTGTGGTTAAATTTGTGATAATCCATTATCGTCTATTACAATTGGCTTCTGTTCGAGTTAGACAGGTAAATTTAATAGTGTACAAAACATTATATATCCATCACTGAGTACCAACAAAACTACCATCACTGTATTCAATGGTGGTGCTAATCTCTGCAACTTTTACCAGGACAGATACTGTTTTTGATATATTAAAGATGGACTTGTTGGCCCTTCCCCCATAATGGTTCTTAGTGTAATTAATAAGTATATTTTTCCCAAGTAAGCCCTCAGCAATGGGTGAAAAACCACAGGGTGGATCTATGAGTCCATCAGGCCCACTGTAAAACAGAATTGGTTTGAAATTTCACTTTCACTTATCACCATATGTTACCATTGGAATCCATATGTTACCATTGGAATCACACAACCAAAAAGATATTTTATATCCTATGGTATCAGTGTTAGCTCAGACTTCATATGTAATAAATCTCAAAAGGTTTGGGCATTTCCTCCTTTCCAGTTATCCTAGTAAATGAATAAATGTCCCTTTGGGAAGGATCAAGGAAAATTTGTCAGAAATACTTGTGAGAGCCAGGCACAGTGGTGCATGCCTATCATCTATTGGGAGGCTGAGGCAAGAAGATGCCAAATTTAAGACCATCCTCAGCAACTTATTGAGACCTTCTCTCTAAATGAATGATAAAAAGGACTGGGGATGGCGGTGCCTAATCCCAGTGGCTGAGGAGTCTGAGGCAGGAGGATCATGAGTTCAAAACCAGCCTCAGCAACTTAGTGAGACCCTGTCTCCAAATAAAATATATATTTTTAAAAAAGAGCTTGGGATGTTGCTCAGTGATTAAGCACTGGGTTCAATTCCTGCTACAAAAAATAAAATTAAAAAAAAAAAAAAGAAATATTTATGAAGGTATTGCTGTTTTTTTTTCTCAGGGAATTTTGTCTCCCTTTCATTTGATGGACTTGATCTATAAAGTGACTTAGATATAGGGATAAGGTGAGGGACCATAATATTCCATCATATAGACTTCTGCTTATGGTTTGTGATTTTAAAAAAAATTCTACAAGTAACATTTGTTTATTGATCTTGTCCCTTTAAACTTTCTTAAATATTAGCCTTCATCACAGATCCCTGTACACTAAGGCACCCTGTTTATATTTTTCTGGCTTAGTTGTCTATTATGATAATTCTGTTTCTTTTGCCTCTGATGGTTAAGGACCCTGCCTGGATTCTGATGTTCTGCAATTTCATCATCCCTATTGATACTAAGAATCCCAGTTTCATGGAAGTATATCCTACTGTCAACCCCTGCATATGGATAATAGCAGTCATTGAATTTCTCAGAAATGCTGATGTCCCCTTAACTAGTACATTTCTTATTGCATTAGCAAAGAGCACACTGGGCCCTTAGGAGAATAGTCAGGTGGTGAGTCCTCTGGGTCTCACATAATAAATCCATTCTAAAATTCACAACTCTTTTGCTTTGCTCTTCAATACCCCATCAAGACAGTTTGGGTATTTCTGCCTCACCACTCGTCTATTATTGAGTTCAGGTTTCAAAGACCCATCTTCTTGATGAGTACTAGTTCTAAATGTCCTTGCCAGGACAGTGAACCCCAAAACATAGAGTAATTCCAGTCAATAAAGTCTCCTCTATCCATCCTTATCTCCTACAGCTTCCTCCCATTCCAGATTCACTTCATGTGTTCTCCCAGTCCTAACTGGTTCACCTTGGCCCGGTCATGCAATTCTTTTGATACATACCTATTTCTTCCTAGAGCAGGAACTCTAGGAACTTCATATCTCTACTTGAATTTAATGAAGACTAACCCTGGAGAAAAAGGGGTAGCAGGGTGGTATTTGATAAAGACAAGTAATATATATATATTTTTTTTAATTTAATTTTATTTTTTGCAGTGCTGGGAATTGAACTCAGGGCCTTAGTGATTACAAGGCAAGCACTCTACCAACTGAGCTATCTCCCCAGCCCAGTAATATTTTCTGAGACATCTTTCTCATGTGAGATCTTTGCAGGGCCTCTATGTAAGGGGAGGCTGCTTTTCTCTAGCAAGGAAAGGGGTTGCTTTTGCTGACCTGGAGTCTTAAGAAGAAGATAAAATTTCAAGATTGGGCTCATGCACTCAAATTTTCCATTCCAGGTCTTTGATTCTTACTCTTTCTGAAGGTCTTGATGTTGATATAGGAGAACTGTTGAAACTGTTCATTCAGTTTCCTTTGTAGGTCTGCCACCTATTAAATAGATCCCATCTGTGATTTTCAGCATGATCTGTCCTGCTACTGCAATGAGCCTTCTTTATTTTTTGGTATTGGGGATTGAACTCAGGGGTGTGTTAGTCACATCCCCAGACCCCCACTTCTGTTTTTTTTTGAGACAGGACCTCACTAAGTTACTGAGACTGGTCTTGAACTTGCAATCCTCCTGCCTCCCAAGTTGCTGGTATTATAGTTGTGCACCACCATGCCTGAAGAGAAGATTCTTAAACATTGCTTTAGAGACGCTTTGGTTTTCATAGCATTCCTTGAGTTTAGAGTTGGCTGACCTGATCTTATAATTTTTTTCAAGGCCTCCAAAGCAATTAACAAAAGTCAGTCAATCCCTGTTATTGCCTCCGTATCATTTAAGGGTCATAACTATTATATATCCCTATACTTCACCTTCTGCCTCATTCCAATCCACCACAGGCGACTTAAGTTATTTGATGTTATCATATGTGAAGAATTATCAAAATCCCCACTCCCCTTCTTTGGCATCTAACTAAAGAGTGATTCAGTTCCAAAATCCCATCTTGAGAGTCTACCTTGTAGTTTGTAACTAATTATTTTAGCCAGATCCTTCCAAAAGCAAAAACTGAATCAAAGGTTTATGCACACAGCAGCCTATTTAAGAATGTGATCCAGAAAGCACATATGCAGAACAAGGGGAGTGGAACTGAGACTAAGGAAAAGGCTACGCAAAGATATGTCAGTGATTTGGCCACCACTATAGGTGACTGGTGCTCTGTCCCACAGAAACTTCGGGGGAGTCAATATGCAATGTGTCCCAGAAACACAAACCAAGGGGAATAAATTTTTGGCTTCTGACCTCCATTGGTCAAGAGTGGCCCCACAATTGTTAATTCCTCTGTGCTTCCACATTGCAAATACAAGAATTTTTGTAGATTTTTGCAAAGTCCCAAGGTAGGAAATAGTACATAATGAAGATTCTGAGGGGAGACACTGTCAGGTTGGGCTGGTTGAAGTCTGTATTAAACTGTCACCACAGCACAAAGGAAGAGGTAGAGTTCAGAGAATTTATAGAATTAGGTGTCTGTTATAAATATAATGATGGTTGGCTGGGCATGGAGGCACATGCCTGTAATCCCAGCTACTCAGGAGGCTGAGGAAGGAGGATCTAAAGTTCAAGATCAGCCTGGCCAACTTAGTGAGATCCTGTCTCAAAATAAAGTTTAAAATGGGTTGAGGATGTAGCTCAGTGGCAGAGCGCCCTTGGATTCAATCTCTAATAACACACTGGATTTTGGTGAGGTCTAATCCTAGTTATCTCCCTTTAGAGAATAAAAAGATGGCAGAGTGGTACTTGATAAGGACAAGTACCTTCTGAGACATCTTTCTCTGTGATATCTTTGCAGGTTCTCCATGCAAGGGGAGGCTGTTTTCCTCCAGCAAGGGAGGAGGTTTGCTTCTGCTGACCTGGAAATGGGACCTAGCAATAGCAATCTCTCTCTCTCTCTCTCTCTCTCTCTCTCTCTCTCTCTCTCTTTTTTGGTACCGGGGATTGACCACTGAGCCACATCCCCAGTCCTATTGTTTTATATTTTTTATTTAGAGACAGGGTCTCATTGAGTTGCTTAGTACCTTGCCATTGCTGAGGCTGGCTTTGAACACACGATTCTCCTGTCTCAGCCTCCCAAGCTGCTGGGATTACAGGTGTGTGCCACTGCACCTGGCTAGCAATCTCCTTTTTAACAAGCCCTCTGAGGTAATTCTGATGAACACCAAAGTTGGAGATCCATGAATTTAAGGGTTCAGAAACTTTTTTTTTTTTTTTTTTGCAGTGCTGGGGATCGAACCCAGGGCCAAGGCAAGCACTCTACTGACTGAGCTATATCCCCAGCCCTAATTTAAGGGTTCAAAAAGAAAAAAAAAAAAAAAAATAAGAGTGCCTTTGGAACAGCCTCATGACAATGTCTCAAAGGGAATTGTAAAGAGGATTCGCGACAAAGGAGTGGTGAGGCAGGATTCCTGGCTGTGCTCTCTTCCTGGACTTCTCCTCAATGAGACTGAGATTGCAATAATTACTGTTTCTCTTCCTTCTTATGTGAATAAGTTGTCCTCAAGGCTACAGGTTTTGCCACTTCTTTCTCTCCAGGTCCTGATTCTTTTTTTAGTTCTAAGGGCTAGTTGCTCTGAGACTGAGAGAAAGACCTAGAGAAAACTGAGAATCCTGGGTCCCTGCTTCTCTACTCTGTCTCCTGGAACTGACTATTGGAAACCCTAGGATCCTCCCAGCCTTCTAGCTTCAGCCAGAACCCTCAGAGTCACATTCTACAATATCGCCCTCCCAGATGAGTCCTTTACTTTGGGCTTTCTCTGACACAAAGCTTACTCTGCCACTATTTTCTTCCCTGGGTGAGCCAAGCCAAGTATCCTCTTGGGCAGGTCCTTCTCTCCTTACACTGAAACTCAAATCTTCGTGATTGGATGAGAATCAAGGAGTAATCAAGGCATCAAAAGTGAGGTCCTCATAAACCAGACAATAGGAATCAAAGGAACTAAGCAGTAGATTTTCTGAGACAGCCAGGTCAGGGGTTAGACCAACTCAAGGACTGCTAAACTGCGAAGCCAAACACCTACTAAAAGTCTGAAGATAGGTAGTTTTCTTTTGCTTTCTAAAAGTGGTGTGTGATGCTAGGCGTGGCAGGGCATGCCTGTAATTCCAGTAACTCAGGAGACAGAGACAGGAGAATCACAAGTTCAAGGCCTGTACTCAACCACTTAGTATGACCCTAGCAACTTATTGAGACCCTGTCTAAAAATAAAAAATAGAAAGAACTGGGGACATAACTCAGTGGTAAAGCCCCTCTAGGTTCAATCTCCAGTATGAAAAAAAAAAAAAAAAAAAAAAAAGAAGATGTGTGACACTATAATAAAGAAGTGAAACGATTCTGTGATCTCAAGTTTGACAGGTTTGTCCTGTTGGCAGGTTGAGCCATGAACCCACATCCTTGGCTAAGGGGGTAGGAAAGGTCAAATGTTCATTTCGCAGAGATCCCAAGACTCAGTACTATAAGGGCCCCAGAGTTCCACTAGATCCATGGAACTCCAACTTTGGTGTTTATCAGAATGACTCAGAGGTCTTATTAAAAAGCAGACCACTGGGCTCATTCCCAGAGTTTCAGATTCAATAGAACTGGGGCAGAACCTGAGATCTTTCTTTACTCACAAGCTCCCAAGCATGAGGGCTACTACTGCTACTGCTTTTTTAAATTCATGAGCCACAACTCTGGCTACACACTGAAATTATCTGGACAGCTTTAAAAACATACTGATGAAACCTATGAAATCCAAATCTCTGGGGGTAGGGCCAAGCATTGGAATTTTTTCGAGGTTCTTTTCCTCCAGCTCAGGTGATTCTGATGTACAGTCGGGACACTAATATACAGTCCACCACGCCAGGGTAGTTCACTGGGGGTGGGTATGGGGTCCATTGGAATCATCTGCTAAGTCTTTTCAACATTGCCCTGGTGGCAAGAGTGGTTTAGTCCCCTCACCCCTTTGGGTCCATGACTCTCCTTGCCAGGATTCACTCAGCATCCAACGTAGGAGGGTTAGCCCCTCTAAGAAATAGGTTTGAGTCAAAAGACTCTTCCTGGACCCGGCCCCAGGTCTGACTCCCACAGCCTTCTCCAAGTCCTTAATAAGCAGATTCCATGCTAAAGTCAGGGCAGTTGTAACCCTGCTTCCCAGCCAAGGCCTCCCTCTCCCAGGTTCCTTTAATATCCTCCTGCAGTTTCCACCCCAACTCGCCTCCTCGTTCACTGCCCATTTCAGCTGTGGTGCTGCTAGCTGAACTCAGAGCTCTGGGTGTGTTCAGAGCTGAGAAGAAATGGAATTTGGAAAGGGAGAGTCAGAACCTGGAGGGGCTTTCTGGGTACACCCAAGGGAACAAACATCCTTGTTCCCCAAGATATTCTGTCTTGTGTCCTGCCTGTTCCGTCCATCTTCTCCATTTCCCAAAACAGGATCTTCTGGGATTTTTCATTGTCTGACATTTGCAAACAAGTTGGCAGGAGTTTGGTACATAGTCAGATCACCAGTTTCCAGTACTGACACATTTTCGAACAATACTATTTTAAAAAATTGTAATAAGTTTCACATTAGCTTTTTTTTTTTTTTTTTTTTGGTTGGGGGCAGTACTGGGGATTGAACCCTGTTGGCGCTCTACCACTGGACCTACATCCCTAGCCATGTTTATTTATTTATTGTACCAGGGATTGAACCCAGGGGCACTTAACTACTGAGCCACTACTGAGTCCTTTTATTTTTTATATCAAGACAGGATCTCACTAAGTTGCTCAGGTTCTTGCTAAGTTGCAGAGGCTGGCTTTAAACTTGCAATCCTCCTGCTCAGCCTTCTGAGCCACTGTAAATTACAGTCATGTGCCACTGTATCCAGCTGCCCTTTTTATTTTTTGAGACAGAGTCTCACTAAGCTGCCCAGGCTGACCTTGAACTTGTGCTCATCTTGCCTCAGCCTCTCAAGTAGCTCTTTTCTCCTGTTCTTGATGGTTTTTCCATTGCTGTATAACCGGTGCATCGAACAGTACCTGGCACATAGCTGGTGCTCAATAAATATTTGCTGCATATTTAAATGACTAATAAAGTAAATATTTAAAGTGGAAAGGATATTATCTACAAACTTATCTGAGAACAAAATAAGATAAAGGCAAGACAGCTAGCCAGAGAGCACTACACAGCCAAGGGTGTGAGATGCACTTATTCCCTTCAGCCCCCATCCCTGTCCCACACTCACCTGCTCTGGTCTGGGCTGAAGTTGCTGGACCTCAAGCCTAGGATGAAGGTGGCAGGGGAAAGAGGGGAGGAGTGACTTTGCTTACTGCCAGGTGGTAGATTGCCTCAGTGTGGCTGGACCTGGA
Organism: Sciurus vulgaris; assembly: GCF_902686455.1. Taxonomy (NCBI): domain Eukaryota; kingdom Metazoa; phylum Chordata; class Mammalia; order Rodentia; family Sciuridae; genus Sciurus; species Sciurus vulgaris. The sequence goes on from NC_136461.1 coordinate 117,268,883, forward strand.
AGAGAAAACAGGAGGAAATGGAACCCACCAGAAAGGGCAGGTGAGACCTTCCAGCTCTAAACACACCCAGAGCTCTGGGTTCGATCAGCAGCACCACAACTGGAATGGGCAATGAGAATAGGGATGTGGGTTGGGGTGGATACTGCAGGAGGGTGTTAAATTCCCCAGATCTAGATAGCGCTCTCCTCAGCACCTGGGGCTGCTTTGCCTGGGTGGAGTCGAGGTTGCATACCTCAAGTCAGGAGCTGCACTTCTGCTGTCCCCTCTGCCTGGGATGCCCTATCCCATAAGTCCACAGGATCCCCTCTCACACTTCTTCCTGTCTCTCCTTCCCTTTAATGCATCTGATGGCACTGTGGCCTCTCCATCCTCTGGCCCAGGTTGTTTCCTTGTCTTCTATATCTATTGGTGTTTGTCGTGTGGTTCCCCTGCTAGAATATCAGCTCCGTGAGAGCAAAGACAATGTCGATTGTCCATTGCTATGCCCTCAGGGCCTGCCTAGCCTTGCACATGGAGCTCAAAAGCTATTAAAGGGGGGCTGGGATTGTGGCTCAGTGGTAGAGCACTTATTTAGCATGTGTGAGGCACTGAGTTCCATCCTCAGCACCATATGAAAATAAATAAATAAAATAAAGGTATTGTGTCCATCTACAAGTAAAAAATTTTTTTAAAAATCTACTAAAGGGAAAACTGAAAGGTTATGGTTTTGTAGATCTTAAGTGGCCTTAAGATCTACAGCTCTCATATTCACCTGCCTCATCTACAGCTCTCATATTCACCTGCCTCTTGGTACCCAGGTACCAGGGCTGTAGAAGGAAAGCCCCAGAGCAGCCAGCTCTGTCCCTGGATGTGCACTAGAGGGGGCTAAGTTCTCCTGTGTTCCTGGTTCATTCTGATCCCTCTTTGGCAGCCACAAGAGCTGAGCAGCTCTTGGCAGATCTTAAGGAACAGCCAGGCATAGTGGTGCAAGCCTATAATCATAGCAACTCTGGAAGCTGAGGCAGGAGAATGACAAGTTGAAGGTCAACCTGAGCAACTTGGCAAGACCCTTTCTTAAAATGAAAAATAAAAAAGGAGCATGAGGGTACACGCATCCTTGGAATCAATCCCTAATAATACACACACACACTTCAGGAAATCATCTCACCCACACCATCCTGGCTCCTTCTGTCCTGCTGGGCCAGGGTCCCTCACCAGATCTGGGACAGAGAAGTTTTGCAACTGTTATGGTGTCCCCCAAAAGCTGTGTGCAAGATATTTCAAGAAAATTTAGAGTGAAGCACTAATACCTCATAGGGATTACCTGGGTGGTATCTGTAGGCAAGCAAGTGGGGTGTGGCTGGAGGAGGTGAGTTATCAGGGGCGTGCCTTTGGGGTATATATTTTGTCCTAGGAGAGTGGAGCTCTCTCTCTGCTTCCTGGTGCCATGTGCACAGCTGCTTTCCTCCACCACACACTTCCTCCATGACGTTCTGCATCATCTCAGGCTCCTAGGAATGGAGTCAGCCATCTATGGACTGAGACCTCTGAAACTATGAACTCCGAAATAAACTTTTCCTCCTCTAATTTTTCTTGTAAGTCGTTTTGGTCTCGGTGGTGATAAAGCTGACTAAAACAAACTTTACAATTTTTCTCTTCCTTACCATCTGTGAAGAACAGTTTTAGTCAACATCTCCCTTTCTAGACAGGAGAGGTGTTCACGAAAAAGTGCCACTCATGTTTGGGGAAGGGAGGAAAGGGAGGATGAAGCTGGCTTAGGAGAGGGAGCGGAGGTCTAACCATAGGATGACTGAGCACAGCAATGTCTAGCAGATAGAAGGGATAAGATGGGAGCTGTACTTCCTTGTTTGTTCAGGGTGGAGTGTGGTGATGGTGGTAGAATCCCTGGGAGAACTGGGGTGGGGTGGGGTCTTCTCATGCCTGGTTCCCCTTTGGCTGCAATTACACCCAAGCAGTCCATTCCTAGAAATCTCCCCCCTGCTGCTGTTCCTCTGATGGGGGTCCTAGTGAGACACTTGAGAGCTAATTGAACATGTTTCTTTCATGTTCAAAACTAAGGACGGGCTGGGGTTGTAGCTCAGTGGTAGAGCGCTTGCCTAGCACATGTGAGGCACTGGGTTTGATCCTCAGCACCACATAAAAATAAACAAATAAAATAAAGGTATTGTGTCCACCCACAACTAAAATATATATATATATATATATATATATATATATATATATATATATATAAACAACAGTGGCAGTTGTTTTGTGGGGGAATTGAGGTCTAGGATTTGTTCATCCCCCAAAAGTGGTGAACACTCTAGTATAGCCTTTTTTCTATTTTCATATCAGAGTGTTCAGATAAAAAGGAATCCACCTCGTCTACTCTAGAGAGAGAGAGAGACAGAGAGAGAGAGAGAGAGAGAATGGTTGTGCTGTTTGGTGGTGACTAAGAGTGGAGAAACATTACCCTGGAATTTAGCACAGCACCTGGCACATAACAAGAATTCAGATGGAATGTGCTAAATGAATAAATGAATAGAAAAAAATTTGGTTTGCAATAATTGCCTTCTTACAGACTTTCTTCCTAAGGTACTGTCATTTTGATTTTACGGGTGAAGGAAAACTTTTTCTTTTTTGAACTGGAGATTTAACACAGGGGTGCTCTACTTCTGAGCTACATCCCCAGTCCTTTTCATTTTTTTAATTTTGAGACAGGGTCTCATTAAGTTGCTATGGTGTCACTAAGTTGCCCAGGCTGACCCTCAAACTTGCCTCAGCCTCCTGAGTCGCTGATTACAGGTGTGCACCACTGCGCCTGGACAGATGAAGGAAAATTTAACAAACATAAGTAATCCGATTCTGAGAAACTTTACATGGAGGCTAATATGGAGACCCTATGGAGAGAAAAGGCCATATTTAATTTTTAAGGTGCCATGTATGAGGGGCTGGGGATTTAGCTCAGTTAGTAGAGTGTTTGCCTCACATGCACAAGGTCCTGGGTTCAATTCCCAGCACCTCCAAAAAAAAAAAAAAAAAAAAAGGTGCCATGTATGTACATGCAACCATATTTTTCACAGTGCTACAGTGGCAGTTGTTTTGTGGGGGAATTGAGGTCTAGGGTTTGTTCATCCCCCAAAAGTGGTGAACACTCTAGTATAGCCTTTTTTCTATTTTCATATCAGAGTGTTCAGATAAAAAGGAATCCACCTCGTCTACTCTAGTTGTGACATTAGGCTGGGTATCGACACAGCATCTCTTCCCCTGGAAAGCCTGCTGACCACCCCCATCACGGGTTAGGAACTCCTCCCTAGTGTCCCCATGAGCCTGTCTGTGCTGTTACAACCCTCTGCAGCTTGATCTGCCTACTCATTTTTATCCTCCCGCAGACAGAGCCCCAACCCAAGGTAGGAGCTATATCTTGTTCCATTGAATCCCCAGTGCCTAGCATGGTGTCTGGCGCACGGCAGGTGCTCAGTATAGATTTGTCAAATGAAAGAAAGCTCTGCCTGTCCCCAAATCTTCTCTGTTTAAGAGTTATGTCACGGGAGCTTTGTCTGATGGCCCTTCCCAAATGTGCCCATCCCAGGTCCCCAACCCCTACTGTCCATTCCCCTCCAGCCAATGATAGAAGAATGCATCAGGACTGTGCCCGCTCCCTCCATCTGTTCCTTTCCTCAGAGACACTATGTGTCCCAGAGTGTGTAGGAGTCAGTGACCCATTTGCTCACCCTGCTCAGCCAATCAGAATAATAATAATCACCACATGTGTTGAATGTTTGCAAAAATGCCAGCAATGGACATACTTTATTTGGAATCCTCATAGGAAATAGTACTGCCCCCCACGGATAAGGAAACTGAGACTCATAGAAGGCTCAGTAACTTGCCTAAGTTCATACAGTAAGATATCATGGAGGAAGGGAGGGATGGGGAAGAAAGGAGGAAGGACGGAATCAACAAAGCAATAGCAAATGTTTTAGTGACTCAGGTGCTCTGCTATTTCTCTTTTCTCCTCCCATAAATCCTGGGAGTGGGTCAGTGAAACTAAAGGGGTCAAGGCTTTGGGGACTCCCTGAGCTAAGACAGCCAGGAAGAGGAAAGAGGTGACCCTGGTAGAAGCAGCTCTGAGTCACCTCAAGTTACTCAGTAACCTCAGGTACGTGGTCCCAGGGGCAGCCTGGCCAGGTTGGGCAGCAAACACAGGTTCCCTTTGGCTACCCTTCAGGCACTGGGCTGGTCACAGCTGGAAACCAGAGATAGAAGGTCAAAGATTGGGCAGACCACAGATCAGTCAGTGTGGGAGCTGGCAGTACAGTCGACAGCCCCTCTAAAGCCTGGCATAGAGGGAGAAGTGAAGGGAGAAGCCCGTCACCATAACGTCAGAGCTACCAAGGCCATAGAAGGCAGGAAGGGAGGACCAAGTATCTGACATAAGTAGGTGATCCAAAAGAAAATGTGGATTGAACCTCTCCACAGCATTTAGTGGTAGGTGGTCCAGGGTAGCCCTCCCATGTTGTGGTGGGGGTAGGGGTAGGGGGTAAGTGGGTCATTTATATCCTCAGAATTGCTTCTTGCTCTTTGCTGGACTAGGGCTGATATTCATTGGTACTGATGGATTGTTAAAATAGCAAGATCAAGCTAGACATAATCCCAGTGATTGGGAGACTGAGGCAGGAGGATGGCAAGTTTGAGGCCGGCCTCAGCAACTTAGTGAGACCCTGTCTCAAATAAAATAAAAAGGGCATTTCATGGGTAGGGTGTCCTGGGTTCAATCCCCAATTCAGAGGTGGGGGTGGAGGGACAAAGGGAGACACCAGGTGTGACAGAAATGGAGGAGGCTAGAATCAGAGAGGCAGCGAGTGCCCCGGGAAGGCCCAGCCCACTTCTCCTTGTTCTCTGGTTCTGCAGGCTTTCAAGACTCCTCCCCTCCTAGGTCCTGTCTAGAACCTGCTGGGACAGCCCAGGGCAAGCCTGCTTCCAAACGGGGCTCAGGACATATCTGGGGCAGAAGGTTAAGACTGGGAGGAGCCCCCAAATGCTGAATCATGCTCCAAAGGCTGATGACCAGCCATCTCCCCTGATTCCCCAGGCAGGCTGGAAAACAGCCTTCCTGCTGACCAAGTAGTGATAGAAAGTCTCTGGACAGGGGCCACTGAGGACTAGAGAGACTGTTGAGCCAGCTGGAAGTCAAGCTACCAAGGTTGACCCCTGCTTCTTCATGTCCCCTGGTTGGGCACTTAGGGGAAGAACACAGGAAATCAAGACTCCAATTCTCCCCCAAAGTCCAAGCTAGACTGGAGGCTTCAGTCCCTGAGGGGAGGAGGGGAGAGGGAGGAGGATAACTGGGGGAAGGCGCAAAGAAGAAAAGGAAGTGTGTCCAGAACTCCACTGTGCCACTATCCCTGCCCACTCATAAGAGGGGACGAGGACATTTCTGAGAAGGGGCAAGCCTCTCATGGACTGCAGGTGTCAGGGTCCCCCACCTACTTAGACCACTTCAGTAGCCCAGCACCCATTGGCTAGAAGTCATGTGCTTTATAAAGCAGGGCCTTTGAGGCCTTTCTAGACTCCCTCACCCCAGCCTCAGTTCCTGAACACACTGGGCACTTACACTGCCAGACTTCTGTATGTGCTGCTCCCTCTTCTTGAAGTGTCTCCTCTTCCTTCTTCCCTTTCCCAAGTCCTAGGTTGTCCTTCCAGACTGCCTTCAAACATCACCTCTCCAGCAAGCAATTCTCCATCTCTTTGTCTTCTGTTACTCCCATGCCTATGGGCTCTGCAGCCTTCCTCCTAGACCCCTGCAGCCTTTGCACTTCTCTGGGTCACATGCTTACCCTGATGCTAATTAAATTCCCTCCTAGCTAGGCATGGTGGTGGCCTAGAGTCCCCAGAAACTCCGGAGGCTGAGGCAAGAGAATCAAAGTTCAAGGTCAGCCTGGGCAGCTTAGCAAGACCCTGTCTTAAAATAAAAAATAAAAGCGCTCGGGGTGTAGCTTAATGGTAGCGCACCCTGGGTTCAATCCCCAGTAACTGTACCCACATACACACCTTCCTAAGTGTCTGTGTCCGGGCTGGACAGTGGTTCCTGGAGGGAGGTGCCTTCTGGTTCATCACCACAGCCTGTCACAGTAAGCACTTTCTGTCACCTCACTGTCTGCCTATCAAGACCCTTTAGATGCAAATCTTGCTTGTGTAATGAGAGACCCAACTCCTAATGGAGAAGACCCTCGGAGAAGACCCTCCTTCCATCTAGCCTCCCTCCTCTCCTGCAGAGGCAGCCCCAGGAACTCTCCCATCATGCTGGGTGGAGCAGGGAGTCAGGTGTCGGCGTGCCACCCCCAATCTCAGCCTGCTGCCCTGGGCGGTGTTCAGCTTGGGGATAGGGAGGCAGGGAAGCTTGGAATAGGGTAAGGGACTCTATTGCTGGGTTTCAGACATCCCCAGCCTGGTAAATCGTCCTGCCCCGAGAGCCTGTTTATCTCCATTCTCGATCTTTATTTTTTTCGGTAGGGAAAAGATAGACCACCACGAGGTCAACACAGCTGTGCCCCAACAGGGCAGAACACGGGGTGCCTTTACAGGGTCACTTCCAAGGACCCTGCCAGGATAACGGCAGGGTCAACTGGGCCAAGGGAGACAGGACCTGGAGGTCCGAACACAGATCTCTTCGAGTCCTTGCCCACCTCAAGCGGTGGGCCCGGGGCCCTGCTGCAGGATCCTCACGTTCCGGGATCCCACCCCGAGTAGCTAAGGGCCAGACTCCAAAGGGCGGGGCCTCCGGGGGCGGGGCTTCTGCCGGGTGAAACCTGCCAGGCTCGCCCGGGGAGTGTCAGCCCTGCTTCGTGCGCTGGAGCCAGCGACTTCACAGTCCCTGTCCCATGGCCGGGTCTCCCCGCCGCGCCACGAGCCGGCGACTACAACTACCCTTGCTGTGCCTCCTCTTCCAGGGTGCCACCACCATCCTCTTTGCCATCTTTGTCCGCTACAACCATGAAACCGACGCTGCCCTCTGGCACTGGGGCAACCACAGTAACGCGAACAATGAATTTTACTTTCGCTACCCAAGTGAGTGCGGGTGAGGGCGTGCGGGAAGTGAAGACCCTCCACTCTTCTAGGTTTCTTGGGAGGGAGCTCTTGGGTGCTCAGATCTGTCCCTAGGTAGACAACCCTCTCGCTCAGATGAAGGAGCCCCGAATTTGAAATAACATCCTTTCTCTAGTGCCTTCCAGATTCTGGGTACTGTGCTGACGATGGCACATGCCTTCTTAGTCTATGAGATAGACAAAGGTGAGGTTCAGAGAGGTTCAGTGACTGATTCACAGTCACACAGGAAGAAGTAGGGGAGCTAGAATTTGAATACAGATCTGAAGTCCCCAGTTTTAACCATTCTCTTGCCCTGCCTCCCACTTGACCTAATTGGGCTTTGCTAGGCTGTTCCAGAGATTTTGCTTTTCTAGGCGCTCTGCCCTGCCTACAGGAAAGAGAATCTTGCTGGGCAGGTGTGTTGGTGGTGTGTGTGTGGGGGTGGGGAGGGAGTGCTAGAGGGCAGTAATGGCAGGTATTTTCTAAGAAACCTTCCCACCTGTAGGCATCTAAGAGTGGTTTGGACTCAGGTGCTTCTCTCCCAGGATCCCCAGACTGGCCCTTCTAGAGCCAGGGAGAAAATGACATCAGCATCTACCAGCTAACCACAGAGTAGTAGCCCCCAGACATCAGCTGAAGACATGGAAGGGCATTAGCACATCACCCATCATGTGAGTGGCAGAGCTGGTACTAGGACTTAGGCATCCTAAGCTCCTCGTACCACAGGTCACTTGCCTACTGACCAGGTTCAGAAGGGGTAGGTTAATTCCCCCAACTGCCTGGATGGGGACAGAGCCTTTCCCTTAAGGTTGAGGGCCCTGCCTTATCTCAGGCCCTCAACCAGTTGGAACTAAGAACGCTAGGCCTGCCATACTTCATCACAAATGCCTGAGCAGTTCTTTAAGTCTCAGTTTTTCCCCTTTGAGCAATGGGAAGAAGGATACCTTAGTTTTGAAGGATATACATTCGAACAAGGCCTGGGGTGTGAGAGTCTCCTATAAAAACATCCCAGGCTGTTATTACCCTGCTTTCTTTATGCAGTGCTGCTGGCAGGCTGTCCCCACCTCACCCTGACCCAGTCCCCGTAAAATGAAGTTCACAATGCTAAGGATAGAGAGGGTGAGGTGGAGACTTGGGCATGAAGCACCAGGCCCCCAGTCATCCTAGGCAGAAGGGCCTACAGCTCCTTACTCTCCACGTTTTTTTTCCCCAACCCTGGCTGGAAAAGATAAGCCATGGAAGCTGGAGAACTGAGATCCTGTCTCAAGATAAAATAAAAAGACTGGGATGTAGTTCAGAGGTAGAGCACCCCTGGTTCAATCCTCAATACTGAGGGAGGGGGGAAGCAATAAAGAAAACAAGGTAGACTGTTGGGCTATTCATTTGTCCAGAAAGACAGGGAGTTGGTGGGAGGGAGCAGCTCAGAGGCAGGGAGAAGTAAGCTCTCGTCCAAGGGGCTGCCGGCTGTCTGCCACAGACCCTCCACTTGCTTCTCCCATAGATGTCACATAAAGCCTCAAAGCCATGCCTGTTCCAAAGTTCTGCCTAGAATCCATCCTTGCCTCCTGCTGCTGCAGAGAGACAGCAGTGGGATTCCTATCTCTTTTTCCGTCCTAGGTTTCCATCCCAGTGGACTTCGACCCTGCTGTGGGGGAAGGTTGGGCAGGAGGGATGTGTGAAATCCCCAGAGCCTGGGGCTTTGATGAGCCGGTTCTCAGCTATCCCTGTGTCCAGGGGAAGGGGTCAGGGACAGGGGGAGGTATAGCCACTGTGCTTTGATGAAAGGAGATGAAAGGGAGTCCCAAATTGTTGGTAAATTCCAGGACTGCCAATGTCAAAGGCATGGCCACACTGAGGGGTCTCTTTGTTTTCTGTATTCTGGGCCCTCAGAGCCTATCTGGCCCACCCCTCTCAGATGTGGGAAGAGAGCCAGAGAGCTCATGTGACCTACATAAGGTCACACAGCAAGCTACAAAAGGAGCCCTTCTGGAACCAATTGTCTGGATTCCCCATCTAGAGCCTTTCCCCAACACTGCAAGCCTCTTAGTTCACAAGGCAAGTGATAGAAAATAAGAAAGGAGCCCAGGATGGCATGGGCCACAGAACAAACATAAGAAAGAAAACAATATGGATGATCTGTTTTATAACTTTATTATTTTTAAATTTTAGACAGTACTACTTAAGACACATCAGAGATCCTATATATGGAGAGAGGCATTTAGGATAGGTTGAAGCAAGCCGGGCCTATAATCCAAGCTACTAGGGAGGCTGAGACAGGAGAATTTCAAGTTCAAGGTCAACCTGGGCAATGTAGAAAGACCTTTAGCAACTTAGCAAGACCATGTGTCGAAATAAAGAATAAAAAGGGCTGGGAATGTGGCTCAGAGGTGGAGCACCACTGGGTTCCAGCAGTAACCCCCCCAAAAAAGGAGGGGGGATAGGGTAATGAGATGAGGACCGGAGCCTTGAGACCTCTTCTGGAAGAATACAGCTCCTTGTCCTGCTGGAGGAAGGTGTGGTGGAGTGGAAGTGGGAGAAGTCGGCCTCCTGGGTCCTCCCTCTCTTCTCCCCACCCCTCACATATTTTTTTTTTTTACATATTTTTTTTAAATCCACACTTTATAGATGAGGTAAGGGAGACTTAAGAGAAGCTGAGTAGTTTGTCCAAAGTCATGAGGTCAGAAGGTAGAAGTGGGGGGGGGGGGAGTGATGGAATTTAAGTCTGACTTTGTCAGATGCTAAAGACCCAGTTTTAACTGTCACCTTGTCTGATCATCATGTCAGGAGTCACCTAGCTGGGTTGGGAACAGGCAGTAAGGATGGAAAGGAACAAGTGACTCTAGAGGGCTCTTACCTTCTCCAATCAAAGATTGCTTGGGACTCGGGAATGGTGGTGCATGCCTGTTATCGCAGTGACTTGGGAGGCTGAGGCAGGACGATCACAGTTTGAGGCCACTCTCAGCAACTTAGGGAGGCCCTAAGCAACTTAGCAAGACCCTGCCAAAAATAGAAAATAAAGGAACCTGGGGATATGGCTCAGTTGTTGAATACCTCTGGGTTCAATTCCTGGTAAAAAAAAAAAAAAAAAAAAATGTTGCTTGGGTTAGGGAGGAGTAAGCTCCATCCCATCCTACACGGAAGGGAATGTTGAGAGGCCTTATCCATCTTCCTGCCATCAACTGCAATAGCCCTTCACCCATCAAAGCCCAAGGAGAAACTCTCTGTGTGGAACGGCCCCCAGGGAGGGAGATTGCTAGATGTTTACAGTTGAAAGACCAAGGATTGAGTTTTGATTCCAAACAAGCCTGGGTTAGGAGTTCTAAACACTGTCACCATCAAGACAAGTTCTGGAGTGGTTTCTGTATATAAATGTACTGGAGCCCTGCCACCCAGCTCCCATTATCTTGTTGTCCTTGGGCATAAGAATGGAACAGACATGGCATCCTCTGTACTGTTTGTACAAGGAGAAAATAAATCAGGCAGTGAATCTTAGGAAAACTTGGGCTGAAAGGCTGAGATCTAAGTGTTGCCTCTTCCTTTCTGTTGGGTTGTATGATCTGGGTGATTTCAGGGGCTGGAGAAGCAGTGCAGGGTTGGGGACTTAGTGAGGCCAGGAGGCCTCCAACCCCACATTCTCCTCGTCTACTGGCACTGGCAGCTAAGCTGCAGATTCCAATTCCAGCTCCCACTCAACCCTCTGTTTACAGACCTATTTCTTATGCAACATTAAATCCAGCACTTAAAAAAACAAAGCATAAAAACCAGGTGTGGTGGCTACCCCTCCCCAGCTAGTGGGGAAACTGAGGCAGGAGGAGTACAGGTACCAGGCCAGCCTGGTCAACTTAGCAAGACCCTGTCTCAAAATAAGATTTTAAAAAGGCTGAAGATGGTAGAGCTCAGTGGTAGAGCCCCTGCTTAGAACGCACAAGGCCCTGAGTTCTATCCCAGGATTGCAAAAGAAAAAATTTAAAAAACATAAAGGTTTACTTCTTTTAAAGTTATTGATTGCATTCCAAAATTTGATAATAATTTTCTAGCTCATGGATGCCTCTTCAGATTAAACAACAACAAAAAGTGACCATGTTTTTTTTTTTCTTTATAATCTGCTTTTTCAATAAGAGATTTGAGGTCACTTACAACAAAAAATTGTACAAGCTGAATATCACTTATCTGAAATGTTTTGGACTTAATTATATATATGGAGCAGGGGAGATGGCTTGGGGATGGGACCCAAGGTTAACGAAATTCCTTTGTTTCATATATACCTTATACCCATAGCCTTAAAGTAATTTCATATAGTATATTTGTACAGTATATTTAGTGTACCTGCATTTTTTTAAACCAAGGGTGCTTAACCACTGAGCCCCATCCCCACCTTTTTTATTTTTTATTTTGAAACAGGTTCTTGCTAAGTCGCTAAGTTGCTTAGGGTCTTGCTAAATTGCTGAGACTGGCTTTCAACTTGCAATCCTCCTGACTCAGGAGCTCAAACTCCTGCCTGAGCTGCTGGGATTATAGGTATGTGCCCCCAAGCCCAGCTTGTGCCTGTATTTTGACTACAACCCATCAGATGAAGTCATTGTGGAATTTTCCAAAAGCATATTTAAAGCAAATGCAATGACAGCTTAGGATGCTCTTTCTTTAGTGTTTTTAAAAAAATTTTTTGTACTTGTAGGTAGACAGAATGCCTGTATTTATTTTTACATGGTGCTGAGGATCGAACCCAGTGCCTCACACATGCCAGGCAAGCACTTTACCACGGAGCCACAACCCCAGCACCCCATTGGTACTCTTAAAGTTCAAGTCATTCATCTATGAAGTTAAACTATACAAAGAAACTACCAAAAAAGTAAAGCCACTGTTTGTCTGGGCACAGTGTCAAATACCTGTAATCTCGGTCTCCTGGGAGGCTGAGGCAGGAGGATCACAAGATTGAGACCAGCCTGGGAAATTTAGTGCGATCTTGTCTCAAAAGAGAAAAGGAAAAGGACTGAAGATGTAGCTCAGTGGTACAGCACCTCTGGGTTCAATCCCTAGTTTAAAAAAAAGGGGGGGGGGGGTTGGGGATATAGCTCAGTTGGTAGAATGCACCACAAAAAAAAAAAAAAAAAAAAAGGTAAGATCTCCCTTCCTTGGGCCTGTATATCGCACAGCTCCAGGAGAATAATTTTCATTGAAGTTGTACAATACAGCAGCCCCTGCCCCTCCCTCAATGCCTATTCCCTGAGGTAATTTGTTAACAATTTAAAGCTATTCACAAAATTATTTTTTAGTTGTAGACTCTGATGAAATAGGGATGGAAATTGGACATCAAGAAGGACTTACCGCGTTGGGGGTGTGGCTCAGTGGTAGAGCGCTTCCCTAGCATATGTGAGGTACTGGGTTCAATTCTCAGCCCCACATATAAATAAATAAATAAATAAATAAACAAATAAAATAAAATAAAGGTCCATCAACATCTTTCAAAAAAAAAAAAAAATAGAAGGACTTACCAACAGAGTTGAAAAGAAACCTAAAGGGGACTAGAACTGTGAGCATTGGAGGGGCAGGAAGAGCAGAGCACGGGCTGGACTTGCTCTAGTTAGCTATAAAAGCTCAAGTGAGTAGGGGCAGAGAATGAGAAAATTATTAGAGCAATAGGTTCTAGTCCCTTGCTCTGACATGGGGACAGCAGGGATGGTCTGGGTCCTACTGCTCTAAGCTGGCCCGCTCTGGGCAGGTAGCTCAGGGCTGGGTGGCCCTGCCACGCCTGGGGAGTTTTATAGACATAGCCTACTTCAGGGCAGCCTTGGCTGGTGAGAGCCAGGGGCTCTGGCAGGTGGTTGATTGGTTTATAGGTCGTGGCCAGCGCTCCATGTGCCCCTGCCCATTGCAGGCTTCCAGGACGTGCATGCCATGGTCTTCATGGGCTTCGGCTTCCTCATGGTCTTCCTACAGCGGTACGGCTTCAGCAGCGTCGGCTTCACCTTCCTCCTGGCCGCCTTTGCCCTGCAGTGGTCTACGCTGGTCCAGGGCTTTCTCCATTCCTTCTACGGTGGCCACATCCACGTTGGCATTGAGAGGTGGGCAGCAGTGACCTCCCCAGCTCTCTTGAGGCCACGCTGGGAGGCTCCTGCTTGAGAGAGACCCAGCTTAAGCCCTTGCCCTTGAAGTTTGTTCCCTGATCCCTGTTTATGACCCATCAGTTGATTTCCCTAGGTGCTCTGCCTGATTTCCTTCCCATCCTTGACCCCCCTATCCGTCCCACCTCACTTCTGGGGGCCGCTATTTCCCAAATGCTCTTAGGAGGAGAGATGGCATAGAAGGGGGTGGGGCATAGAGGCGCTCTTGGCGCATGTTCTGGTTCTTCCACCTACTGTGGGCTTTGTCTGCCAAGTCCTCCACTCAGTTTCCTCATCTACCAGAAGGAGCAAGGTAATCCCTTGACCCCCATGGAAGAGTTGCCTTTTCCCCCCTTTGCCCTCCCCTGCCTGCGTTGTGCTGCCTTCATTTGTGCCTGGCAGAAGCCCAGAAGCCCCTCTTCCCTGCCCCTCTCCCATTCCACGCTCACCCAGCATGATCAACGCTGACTTCTGCGCGGGGGCTGTGCTCATCTCCTTTGGTGCCATTCTGGGCAAGACTGGGCCCCCACAGCTGCTGCTCATGACCCTGCTGGAGGTGGCGCTGTTTGGAATCAATGAGTTTGTGCTCCTCAATCTCCTGGGGGTGAGAGTCTGGACAGGGATGGGATGAGGGGATGGTCAAGGCCAAGCTCTGAGCTGGAAGAGCTTCTGGGTAGGGACAGCAGACTGCCTTTCCACCTCCGCTCTACCTTCCCAGGTGAGGGATGCTGGCGGCTCCATGACTATCCACACATTTGGTGCCTACTTTGGGCTGTCCCTATCAAGGGTCCTTTACAGGCCTCAGCTGGAGAAGAGCAAGCACCGCCAGAGCTCCATCTACCATTCGGACCTCTTCGCCATGATTGGTGAGGCCTCCTGTGACAGGTTGACATGAGGAGCTGGTTCCAGATCCCTCTGATCTGGGATGAAGGGGACCACCTCCAGGCAAAGTCTTAGGGTGCTGCCTACAGTCCTTGGGTTTCTAGCTGGGAATCTGCTCTGAGAGTTTCATCTTTTTATTTCAATACTGGAGATTGAACCCAGGGTTGCCCTACCACTGAGCTACATCCCCAACCCTTTTTATGTTTTATTTTGAGACAGGGTTTCTCTAAGTTGCTGACCTTGAACTTGTAATCCTCCTACCTCAACTTCCCAAGTAGCTGGGATTACAGGCATGCACCACTGTGCCTGGTTTTGCTTATCCTCCTCCTCCTTCCTCCTCCTCCTCCTCCTCTTCTTTTCTCCTTCTCTCCTCCTCCTCTTCCTCCTTCTCCTTTTTCTTCTTCTTCATGCCAGGGATTGAACCCAGGTATGCTTAACCACTGAGTCACATCCCTAGCCCTTTTTATTTTTTTTTTTAATTTTGAGCATGGTCTCACTTAGTTCCTTAGGCCCTTACTACATTGCTGAGGCTGACCTCCAAATTGCGATCCTCCTGCCTCAGCCTCTGGAGTTGCTGGAATTACAGGCATGTTTTATGACATATTCTTAGAACTCAGTCATGGGGTATCCATGTGGCCCAGATCCATTCCCAAGGGTCCCCCTTGTATGTCTTTTTTTTTTTTTTCCAGTACTGGATATTGAACCCAGGGGTGCTCTACCACTGAGTTATACCCCCCAGTCCCATTTAATTATTTATATTGGGGATTGAACCCAGGCATGCTTTACCACTGAGTTACATCCCAGCCTTTTAAATTTTTTTAAATTTTAAGACAGGATCTCACTAAATTGCTGAGGCTGGTCTAGAATTTGGGATCCTTCTTCCCCAGCCTCTGAGTTGCTGAGATTGCAGACATGCACCACCATGCCCAGTTTTCCAGGGGTCTTTCTTAATCTACCTCCATTTTGCTTCAAATCTTCCAGGGCCCCCACAACCACACATTAGCAACAGAACCCTCATCCTGGGATGCAGCCCCCATCCCTGCTCACTCACCCTCCCCTGTACTTGGCTCCAGTCAGACTATGTCTTAGGATGTTTGGTTTCCTACAAACCTCCAGCCTCTGGCTAAGGACCCTCCTAGGATCCCTGAAAGCCCCTGCACTCTCAGGAGGGGTAGGAGGCATCTCAGGGAGAAGTAGAGCTGGCCTGGGAACCTTGTGCCTTCATGGTGGCCCCTGCTCCTCTCTCTGCATTTACAAACTGCAGTCAGCAAAGAACATCCATGTTATTTTTCATAGTAGGTATTGAACAGGGACTGCAGTGCCTATTTTTGCATTAAAAAAGAGACTGGAGCACTTAGCAGGGTGGCACATGCCTGTAATCCCAGCAGCTCAGGAGGCTGAGACAGGAGGATTGCTAGTTCAGAGCCAGGCTCAGGATGTGGTTCAGTGGATAAGCTTCCTGGGTTCAATCCCTGGTACAAAAACAAAACAAAACAAAACAAAAAACAAACAAACAAAAATAAATAAATAAATAAAAAGCAAAACCAGACTGATTTGGAGTGGCACATGCCTGTAATCCCAGTGATTTAGGTAACAGGTAGAAGAATCAAAAGTTCAAGGATAGCCTGGGCAATCCTTAACAAGACCCAATCTCAAAATTAAAAAGAAGGGCTGAAGATGTAGCTCAGTGGTAGCCCTGGGTTCAATCCCTAGTACTGAAAAAAATAAAGATTTATTTTGCATTTCTTGCCCACCTCCCAGGTTTTTGTTTGTTTGGTGTGTGTGTATGTGTGCGTGTGGTGCTAGGGATTGAACCCAGGGACTTGTGCATGGGAGGCAAACACTCTACCAACTGAGCTATATCCCTAGTCCTACCTCTTATTTTGTTGTGAAATAGATAGGTGCAGTCTCCTTGACCTCTGAGCCCCAAATAAGCTTGACTTGAAGTCCAAAGATTGAACTTGCCCCAAGATTTTCATGCATTCTCAGATCTCCGCCTCCCAGCTCCTGTTTTAGTTGTAGACCACTGAGGCAGGAACATGACCCGTTCCTCCACCGTCCCCCTACTCTCCATTAGAGACAGCCTATGTGAGTGTGGTCAGTTTTACTCCAGACTGTGGGGTTGCAGGGAGAAGTTCCACGGAGCAGGCTACTCAAAACTAAGGGACAGTCCGGAAGCCTCCCACCTGGCTGGCCCACCCTGCAGGGGCCTCAGCCTTCTGTCTCACCTCGTCCCTTGGCTTTTCTTTCCTCTCCCTACAGGACTGCAGGACACACACATGCAGGATTCTTATCCCAAAATGTGCAGGTCTAGGACATCCATTACTGAGCAAACAGGCCATGCTAGGTCCACCCTCTCTAGGAGGTGGTTGAGGTTATAAAACAAATTGTTTCCTGATATCAAGTACCCAGAACAATGCCTAATATGCAGTAACCTTTGTCTTTTCTCTCTCTCTCTCTCTCTCTCTCTCTCTCTCTCTCTCTCTCTTTTTTGTACCAGTGATTAAACATAGAGGTGTTTAACTACTAAGCCACATTCCCCAGCCTTTTTTTTTTTAAGTTTTTCGTTATTGTTGTAGATCAATATGATACCTTTATTTTATTTGTTTTTTTATTTTTACATGGTGCTGAGGATTGAACCCAGTGCCTCACATATGCTAGGCAAGTGCTCTACCTCTGACCTATAACCCCAGCCCCATCCCCAGCCTTTTAAATATTTTATTTAGAAACAGCTCCTCACTAAGTTTCTGAGGCTGGCTTTGAGCTTGTGATCCCCCTGCCTCAGCAGGGACAGTCACTAGGATTACAAGTGTGCACCACCATGCCCAGTTCCTCTCCTTTTCTGTCACTTAAAAAAACAAAACACTTGGATGGGCACAGCTGTAATCCCAGCTACTACTCAGGAGGCTGAGGAAGAAGAATTGCAAGTTCAAGTCCAGCCTGGACAATTGTCTCAAAATTAAAATCCAAAGGTCTGGGAATGTAGCTCAGTGATAGAGTGCCCCTGGGTTCAAACCTCAGTACCAACAAGGCAAAACAAAACAAAACACAACACAACCACAAAAACTCAATGCTCTATGGCTTTCAATCAGGTAGTTCCCTCTCTACTAGTACCCTTCAATAGATATCATTTTTTTAGTTCTTTTTTTTTAGGATTGGGGCACAGGTGGTATGAGGGATTGAGCCCAGGGGCCTTGTACATGCTAGGCAAGAGCTCTACCAGTGTACTTCACTCCCAGCCCTTGTCAAGCACTTAGTACCTGCTAGGACGCTGCCTATGCACTTCTCTGCATTATCTCCTTGAATCCTCACTTTATGTGATGGTGTGCTCAATCCCACTTTGCAGATCAAACAGGCTGCAGAATAGATGACTTGTCTGCAGTTACCATCTCCAACCATGTGGGGGAGCCACTTATTTCCTCTCACTCTGCCTGGCTGCCCATCATTTAGGAACCATCTTCCTGTGGATCTTCTGGCCTAGCTTCAACTCTGCACCCACTTCGCTGGGGGACACGCAGCATCGGACAGCCCTGAATACATACTACTCCCTAACGGCGAGCACCCTCAGCACTTTTGCCTTGTCTGCCCTCGTCAGTGGGGATGGGCGGCTGGACATGGTATGGGGAGGAGGCCTTGGAGGAGGCAAAGGGATAACCTAGCAAGGGAAGGAGAGACCCCACAGGGACGTCTCCACGGAAATAAGCATGAGGGGGGCTCAATCCACCCTGGTGGGGGAGTGGGAGTCAGAATGGAAGGAGACAATATAAAAGCAGGAGAGTTAGAGCTTAGATGGCACAGGGACTTCCAGAAGGACTTCCAGTAAATGCCTTGGGGATGGGGTTCTATTGAGTGTGGGTGGATGATTTGAAAGGGTCTCCAATGTCTTGCCCTTCTCTGTTCCCTTAGGTCCACATTCAGAATGCAGCACTGGCTGGAGGGGTTGTGGTGGGGACATCTGGTGAAATGATGCTGACCCCCTTTGGGGCTGTAGCAGCTGGCTTCTTGGCAGGGACCGTCTCTACCCTGGGGTACAAGTTTTTAACGGTACAGCTGCCTCTCTGTTCCTGGGCAGAGCAGGGAGTCAATTTCCTCCCACCTCCCCAATAGGCCCAGAGTGGAGGTGGGAGGGAACAGGAGTCTGATTATTCATCCTGTCCTTCTTCCAGCCCATACTTGAATCCAAATTCAAAATCCAAGACACATGTGGTATTCACAACCTCCATGGAATGCCAGGGGTCCTGGGGGCCCTCCTGGGGGTCCTTGTGGCTGGACTGTCCACCCATGATGCTTATGGAGATGGGTGAGTTTTCCCCAATCCACACAGCTGTCATTATCCCTCTGGAATGCTCTCTGTTACTCTCTGTGTCTATTTTCATCCTTCCATCCTCCATCTACCCACCCATTCAATCATCTACCCACCCATCCAACCATCTATCCACCCATCTACTCATCCACCCAACCATCCATTCAAACCATCCACCCACCCATCCACACATCCATCCACCTATCCAACCAGCCAGTCATCTACCCACCCACCCATCCACCCATCCGCCTATACATCCACCCATCCACCTATCCAGCCACTCGTCCATCCACCCATCCACCCATTCCTCCACCCACCCATCCAACCATCCACCCTCCCATCCATTCACATTATGGGAACCAAGGAAACTGGAATGAACAAGACCAATCCAGGCACTGTCCTTCTGGTCAAGTGCAACAGGAAGTCATTAAGCAAATGATTTCAAGCATATGGATTGTTATTAAAGGATCAGTAAGACATAATGACCTTTGGGATCTATTTTTGCACATCAGGACTCAAAAGAGAGGTGGGCAAAAATGACCCTTGAACTGAGTCTTGAAAGGTGTGTGTCTGTCTGCTGGCATGTGTAGGGGAGGGTGTTCCAGGCTATGGCCTGGCTTAAACAACGTCTGCCTGGTGGGCTTCCTGCAAGCCCTTTGGCTGCTTGGTTGTCCACTGGTGTGACCAGCCCTGTATCCATGATCCATCCTTGTACCCCACCCCTGCCTCTTCACAACCTGGTCTCCCTGCAGCCTGGAGAGTGTGTTTCCACTCATAGCCAAGGGCCAGCGCAGCGCCACGTCTCAGGCCATACATCAGCTCTTTGGGCTGTTTGTCACACTGGTGTTGGCCACTGTGGGCGGGAGCCTTGGAGGTGAGTGACTTTGGATGGCAATGGGGGATTGGCAGGCACTCCAAGGAGGGGAGAACACAAAGGAGAGGGAGTCTCTGGAGGAAGGGCCATTGAGTCCTATGTCCCTGGCATTTGATTCATTTGCTCACAAATACTTATTGAGTGCCTAACTTATGCCAGGGGTCAGGTGGAGGGGTCAGGGTAAACCTCCTTGGGGAGGGAGGTACAAATGGTCTTGTTTCCTCCTGGTGCCCAGGAGGCTGGGGAGCTGGGGTGGGCTGAGGTGGTACCTCTTCTCATAGCTGGCTCCCCTGTGCTGCTCCATGGAGCCACTAGAGGGCAGCCCAACCTCAGGCTGAGGCCTAGAAGGGGCAGGCTCATCTATCCCCAGGCAGAGACCTAAAGGGAAGGAGACCTAGCTCACCATTAGATAGGCTTCACAAAAACCTTTGGATAGAGGCACGCTCTCCTTGGTCCCAGGTCAGGCAGTCCTTCCTGATGTATGGCCTTAAAAATAAATCCTGATTAAGGATCCCCATCCTCCTGCTCTCACCCCAAGATTTTCACTCTCTATGGTTCAGTTCATTCATTTAGTAACTTATTTACATAATACAACTTTTCTGTGCTCCACCTATGTGGGAGACTAAAAAAAACTCAGTGGCTCATGACAGAATAACAATTTTGTCAGTCCCTTATCAACTGCAAACTTGAGCATATTATTTAACTTCCCCGAGCCTTGGTCACTTTGTCTGAAATATAGGGATAATATCCACCTCACAGGGTTGTGGTGGTTTCTCAGGAAGGCAACACTTGTTAAGCACTTGGCACATAGCAGGTGCTCAAAAATGCAGCTGTGGTTTGCCTGTGCCAGGTGCCAAGTTGACCCCATGCCTCCTTTGTACCCTTGGAGCACTGAGTGGCAACCACTGCTGAGGGGTAGGGGGTAGAGAAACCTCACATGTCTTCTCTACCACCACCAGGGCTCCTGCTGAAACTGCCCTTCCTGGATGCCCCCCCAGACTCCCAGTGCTATGAGGACCGGATTTACTGGGAGGTGAGGCAGTTATATCCCTCATACCTGGGGCCTTCATGCCCTTCGACCCTCCCTTCCCTGCCTCAACTTCTGTGCCCCAATCTGCCTCCTTACTCCTTTGCCTGCCTTTCTCACTGGCCAACAGCCCTGAGCTGTGGCCTGCAGCTCCCTAGAGCTTCCCCTTTGTCCCCTTCCTGCTTTCCAGGTGCCTGGGGAGTATGAGAATGAAGTCCAGGGACCTCTGAGTGTGGAGGAACCAGATACTCGGGCCTAACCAGTTGCCAGCCTGAGAGGATATTCTCCTTTTAGAAGATGAGCAGGACTGGGGATGTAGCTCAGTGGTAAAGCACTTGCTTAGCATGTGCAAAACCCTGGGTTCAGTCCCCAGTGCCATGTACACACACACACAAGATGATGATAACTGGCTCTCTTTTAGCTCCTGTCCAATAGAAGGCCTGGAGAGGGGGGAGGAAGCTTGGCCAGCTGCCCCACCCACTGCCCTACCAGCTTACACATGGGGCAGAAGGTACAAAGTGAGGCACCCAAGTGCCTGCCGATCCTTTGGGCCAATGTCACACAGTTACAGTGAAGCCTAGGCCAGGCTCAGTTCCCTGGGGGTAATAAACACCACCCTCATCAAGGATTCTGACTCCTTTTATTTGTGTCCTGGGAACATGGGAAGTTCCTCTTCCTTTTAACTCACAGCATTAAAACCTGGAAGAAGGAAAGGATCTTTGGGGTTAAAAAAAAAAAAAAAAAAAAAATCTCCTCTCTGGGTCCATTGATCTCTTTCTAGGAGGTCACATCTTATGAGACAGGGACCCCACCTGGACTTGCTATATCCAGAGACAGGAGAGCCTGTGCCTGTTCCAGCACACTCTGCTGCCAGAGTTCTTCTTAGGCCCCAATTGCTGCCTCTTTGACCCTCAACTGGGGTGGCCTCTGAGCAGAACAGGAAGAGGGCCCCCACAGGGCCTAAGGGGGGACATAAGGAGCTGTCTGATACCAACCCTCAGAAGCCAGAGGCTGCCATCACCTAGGTGCCACTTTATGTCTCTGTCCTGAAACTGAGTAGTGAGGATAGGAACAGCCTTGAGTAGCACAGGTCTGTGGCACAAGAAAAGTGGGCCAGGGCCTCTCACAGCCTGAAGTTATGTGACCACCAGAGGGCGCTCCAGACCCAGCAGAGGAAGAAGCGGTCTTCATGGTTCTATCATTCTTGATTCTCTACCAAGAATGAAAGTCCTTTCTACCGCCTAACCCTCTTCCTGTCTGCTTCAGTTCTGTTCTTCATACCAGGAATTCATACCGCAGCCTTTTTTGAGTTCCCACCCTCTCCGCACTACATGTCAGGCAGATGCCAGGGATTTCAGATCTCTCATCCCACAGAGAATCCATCCTTCCAGTACACTGACATCCCCTTCCCAACACTGAAGGCAGGCTCTTTTTCCACAACCTCCCCTGACCCTTGATGGCTGAGATAGGTATGTTGGGGGTGAAGATCCCTGTGTTAAGGCAGAAGACTGGCAACTGAGATTGCAAAAAGGTCTCCTGTCGCTGGGAGAGAAGGAAGAAGTTTGGGAGAGCTGAGGCCTCATTGATTCCACCCTGATCTCAGCTCCCGAATCTGCATAGACCAGCGTGTTCACCCATCCTGGCCCCAAAGCTCCAACAGAGATTTAAAAGAAGACTTTCCAGGGTGATTTAAGTGTAGGATGAGGCCCTCCTTTGCCCAGCAGTTTCTGTGAAGGGAAAGAGATGAATATTTATTCATTTGTGGCATCAGTATTTTATAGCCTTATCTTCTCCCTTAACTGATGGTTCCTTCTTTTTTAAAAAAAAATATTTTTATTTGTAGGTGGACACAATGTCTATATTTTATTTATTTAATGTGGTGCTGAGTATCAAACCCAGTGCCTCACACATGCTAGGCAAGTGCTCTACCCTTGAGCCACAACCCCATCCCTGATGGTTTCTCCTTGATTATAACCAAGTCTTTTCTTTCAGGCACCTCCAACCGAGGATGACCCTGGTTTTGGGGAACCACCCATCTCAATCCAGGAAGTCTTCCTGGAGAAGGGACAACTGAGCCCTCTAGGAGAAAGCAATTGCCAAACGAGTTTTCAAGGGACAAAAGGCTAAAAGTACCAGGATGGCCTGCCAAGAGGTCCAAGATAGGAGGGAAAGTGTGAGAGCTGTCCCATGAGAGGTGGCCCTCTCAAGTTCCAAGCTCCATCACTTCCATGAAGTCCCCCATGGTTCCAGCAATGAACTAAGTGCCACCACAAGCCCCTGTACCATGTTCCCATTGTTCAGGGTACTCTGCCACAGGTCAAACTCTCCTAAGTCACTCCCTTGGTTTTTCACTTTATGTCCTCCTTTCCTTCCTCCACTTGCCTTAAATCTGGGGGTACATGGTGGGTAGATAGTTCCATTTTATCTACTTGAGTCATTATCTGAGGTCTAGGCGAGGGGGTCATCATCCCTTCCCTGATTCAGTCAGGGAATTCAGAGGGCAGGAAAGACAGGTATGCTTAGATTCCCTTGATGTACAGGAGCTAGTCCCTCCTGGCTCTTGCCTGTAGCTCTTGCTTCAGCACTATTGGTCCCCCACACGGTGGCCCATCATTCAGGCTGGGTCAACAGGGTGACAATAAGCAGGTCAAGGGGATACGGGGGGGGCAGGGGCCAAGGGAGCTCCTTCTTCATCCATTCGGGACAATGAGGCTTTGCCCCTCAAGGACAGCCCCTCTGATCACCACCATTATTAGTCTCAATGCAGGACAATCGCACACTTGCCCGCTCATGAACTCTGTCTGTCCGGCCCCAATGCCTGAGCTCTGGGGATAATGATGGACGAGGACACTCCAGGGCCAGGGAGAGATGGGCTGTGC
This sequence comes from Sciurus vulgaris, assembly GCF_902686455.1. NCBI lineage: Eukaryota > Metazoa > Chordata > Mammalia > Rodentia > Sciuridae > Sciurus > Sciurus vulgaris. The sequence goes on from NC_136461.1 coordinate 117,292,017, forward strand.
TGGGGTCAGGATGAGAGCCATGGCAGGAAGGCTCTCTGGAAGCAGACACTGTTCTGGCCTGGAACAAGTGTGTATGGGCTGACAACAGGGTTTCCTGTCCAACAACATCTGGGTAGGAGGCCCAGGGGCTTCAGGGTGCTTCTGTGCTTGTGCAACCAGAGCTTCCCGGGCCGGGAATTGGGAGCTGCCCCTCTGACCTGTGGAGGACCCTGCGCTCCGAACCCCGAACAGCCTGGGAAAGGCCTGATATCCCCCCTATTGGGATTCACATCACGGCGCGTAGCAGTCTCAGCTCCAGCAGGAATTAGACACGGCGTGGGTGTCCAAAGTGCAGGGCGGTGGCGGTCCCGGGGCAGACAAACTCCGCAGCCGCGGCCCCCACCTCACCCCGATATTGCTCTCTCGCCGTCGGGATCTCCCCGCCCGCCGCCTCCCGGCTCTGCGCGCCCGGTCCCCTTTGTCTGGCCCGCCCGCCGCTCCCAGCCGGTCCACCGCGCCGGCCAGCGCGCCCCGGCCGGGCACCCTCCACCACCGCCCCGGCCGGGAACAATGCCGGCCAATGTCTCCGAGCGGGCGGGAGGGCGAGCCGGCTATGCAAATGCCCAACGGCCTGTGAGAATCCCTCTCCGCCGCCGCCCGGGCTTCCACCGCCTGAAAGAGGCTGGCGGCCCGGCCTGGGTGGGGGAGGCGGTCACTGCATTAGGGATGAGCTGTCGTCCTGGAGCGCCCGGGACAGAGCACCATTGTCTGTGTCCCCGCCGTCTGATCGCCAGTGGAGTCTGCCAGCTCACGGAGGAAGGCGAGGGTGACCGGAACAGGCACTGGGGCCAGGAGAAGTGGTCACCTGTCCCCTTCATACCTATTCCTCATTCCAGCTAGCTTTGACTTAGGGCTTAGACCGCTGTGAGCTCTCCTACTCATTCACCCGCGGCCTTAACAAGTTAGTTCTCTACTCGCAGCCTTGGTGGCTTGGGGTTTAAACGTGGCTGGTATCTGATGAGCTTCCCCCTCCCAACCTCCATCCATTTTTATTCTTTCCCATATCATGTTGACACAGGGGACTCTGACAAGTGTCTCTGGGGCCAGTTGTTTTCCTGAGAAAAAGTCTTGGCGCCCTGAGAGCAGAACAAGTTACTAGGCAGAGATGCCCTCAAGGGGTCCTTTCTGACCTGTGAGCCCCAAGCCAGGTCCAGGACTTTGTCCTTGCCTCCCTCTGCCATCCATTACCTGTTCAGGAGCCACTTCAAGTGTGAGAAAAGCCAGCCACAGCAGGACTAAAATAAACTTCTCCATGATATGAAGGCAGGGGTTACTACATAAAGGCCCTTCCCACAAGTGAAAGAGAGTGTCCCTCTACCTGCAACTCATGAGCCTGTGTCCATCTAATAGAGGGCAGTGGTCCGCACTGGAGGATACCTGGGGGTAGTAAGGCAGAAGCTCTATGCTAAGAGCAGCAGAGCCCATTCTGACTGGGAACTTGGCCTCTGTACCTGAACATTTACAAGCTGAGCTCCAGGGTATGTGCTTGAGAGTCAGCAAGAATGCAGGGCAGGCTGGGCAGGCCAGGTGGCCCACTCTTGTAATCCCAGCAGTTTGGGAGACTGAGGCAGGAGAATTGAGAGTTCAAAGCCAGCCTCAGCAATTTAGCGAGGCCCTAAGCAACTCAACAAGATCCTGTCTCTAAAGAAAAAAGAAAAAAGGGCTGTGAATGTGGCTAAGGGACCGAGTGCTCCTGGGTTCAATCCCCGGTAACCCCCCCCCCAAAAAAAAGAATGCAGGACAGGAACCCACCTTTTCTAAGCTGCCACCAAGATTCATGAGATTGGGGGTGTAGCTCAGCAGTAGAGCCCTTATCTAGCAATCTACAAGGCAGTGGGTTCCATTCTCAGCACTGCAACACCACCAACAACAAAAAAGACTCACAAATAAGGGTGCATGCTACTCTTATGAGGAGCCATTTTGGAGATTTTGGGGCTTTTGGAGCAGTGACGTAAAATCAATAAGGGCCAAATGAGAACTGTCCAGGGTTTCAGTCACAGTAAGTCAGGAGAGTCTGGATGAGGGGAGGAAGGAGAAGGTTCTGGTAGGTCATGTGGTCTTCTGCTAAGTTGGGCTCAGTAGTAGCCTCAGGGGCTTGTTCTCTGCCCCCACCATACACACACACTGGGGCCTGAACCCAGGGGCACTCTACCACTGAGCCAGCCCTTTTTACTTTTTATTTTGAGACAGAGTTTCATTAAGTTGCTCAGGCTGGTGTGGAACTTGTTATCCTCCTGCTCCAGCCTCTGGAGCAACTGGGATTGCAGACATGCACTACTGCACCCAACTAGGGCCTGTTCCTTTGTGCTTTGGCCCAGCCTTCCACACGAGATGGAACTGTCCCCTTCTCCCTGTCTTCTTGACCTGTGCAAATCCAGGAGCAAAGTGCATGTCAGCCCCATCCAGAGGTGGAAGCAGCCTTTGGGATAGCCTTTGGGAGACTATTAGATGAAAGGGAAGTTGAGGACAGGGGACCACCAGTGGGAGCTGGGGCATTTCAGGTGCCAAAGAAGCAGGCAGAGTTCTCCTCACCCAGTCACAGGATCAACCTGGAATCCCTCCAAAATATTCTGACCTGGGGCTGCCTAGCTTCATGGAAACTTCTCCAGGGACCCCAAAAGCTACTTTTGAATGAAGCTGAACCAGTGGCCTCTTCTTGGGTTTTCCTGAGCCCCCGGAATACTCCTCCCTCCAGTGGCCCTCCCTTTCCAAAGCACTTACAGAATCAACCTTGCTTTGGGCATCCCTGAGAAGAGGGCTGACCAGAGCTCTCTGCCCTCACGGCAATCCTCTCCCTTTGGGTGGCAGTTCCAGGACTCTCTGGGACTGCTCTGGGCCCGCTCTGGGCCTGCCTGTCTTTGGGACTCCAGGCAGGACACGGGCAGGCTCTACTTGGCTCAGAGGCTGAGAGAGGAAGTGGGCTTTGTCGTGTAGGCCTCCTCTGGATTCTTAAGCTCCATTTTCCCACCCTGCTCTTCTTGGCAGGAGAGCCCTCAGCTGGAGAAGCCCCCCACCCCACCCTAGTGTCCCCTCCTTCCCTGTTCAGCACCATCCATCTCCGTCTCCCCAGAGCAAGGAATGTGACTCCAGGACACTGTGGGGCTTGTTCCCAATCCCCTTCTAGCTCATTTCACTCAGGCTTTTACAGACTCGCCTCCATCTCCCAGGCTGCTGTCTGGGTTCTGGCTCTAAAGGCATAGACAGAAGCCCCCCTCCTCCCTGCAATTCCTCACGCTTCATTTTGTCCCAACACCATAGAGGAGGCCGCACTGTGGGGGGTCAAGGAACCCTGGTGTGGGAGCCCGTGGGGGCGGGTGTTCCCTTTCTCCTAGCTCTCCAGTCACCGAGGCCGGCCTCTGCTGCTCTGTGGATCCAGCGCAATCCACGGCATTCTCATTATTACCCAAGCTGGAAACCATCCATCCCCTCTCCCGCCTTTCCTGTCCATGCCCCACAAGCCTCGATTATTGGTAGAATTAGCACCGGGCTTCTTGTTGGCAGTTGCTAATTAAGACCATTAATAAACGCAATTATTAATGCTGTACCAGGCGGCAGCTGCCAGCATCTATCACCAGCACCCTTGGCAAGGTGCTGGGCCTGGGATGGCTTCTGCCCACCTCCATCTTGGACTGCTCCATTTCACCTCCTGTTCCCTTTGCTGCAGGCCCTGCCAGGTGAGGGTTAGTGGATACAGAGGTTTGGAGAGTGTTTGCCTGAGCTTTCCAGAGGAATGAAGTCATAACCTACCCTCCAGGGAGCCCCAAAACTGGAACAAGGGAGGCCAGCATGTGTGTGAGAGGGACTGCATCTGATGCCAGTATCTTTCTTCCCTAGAATGTCAGGTGGGTCAGGGAGCAGTGTACAAAGACTCTAGGGAAACCTAGTGCAGTGGCGCACACTTGTAATCCCAGTGATTCAGGAGGCCGAGGCAGGAGGACAGCAAGTTCTAGGTCAGCCTGGGCAACTTAGCAAGACCCTGTCTCAAAATAAAAAAAAAAAAAAAATAGAAAGGGCTGGGGATGTGGCTCAGTGGTAGAGCACCCCAGTATTGGGGGGGAAAAAAGACCAGGGATAGCTGTGTGGACCCTAATGTGCCCCTCTGCTCCCACCAACCACAGCTCTCTGTGCCCTCCTGGCCTGCTGTGCTCCACCAGGTAATACTTAAACTTTCCTAGTGGATTTTCTTACCCTATGGGCTAGGGGATCATCTCAGTGAGACAATGAGTCACTCTCTGTAATAGGGCTTGGAGTTGCATCTAACCAGAACAGTTACTGAGCACCCACTTTGTGCCATGTGGGAAGGAGACTCTGTCTCTGTCTCTCTTTGCTTTTTTTGGTACCAGGGATTGAACCCAGGGACACTTAATTACTGAGCCACATCCCCAACCCTTTTTCTTTTCTTTTTTTTAATTTAGAGACAGGGTCTCTCTAAGCTTCTTAGGGCCTTGCTAATTTGCTGAGGCTGCCTTTGAACTTTCAATCCTCCTGCCTCAGCCTCCTGGGCCACTGGGATTACAGGTGTGCACTACCTTGCCCGACTGAAAGGACACTGTCATAAATGAACCACAGACATCTCTTCTAGGGAACTGTCTCTGCTCTCTGTAAACTGGATGAGGTCCATCTCCTTCAAACACCTCTCACTCCCATTTATGTAACAATTTGTGTTGGATTAAGCTGTGCGTGTATCTTTTCACCCCACTGGACTGTGCTCTGCTCAAGGACAGTGGCTGTGTACCACTTTCTGCAAACAGCAGAAGTCCAGGCTGGCTTTGTCGATGGGGCCTTTCCTGCCTGCCTTCTGGTGATTCCATCTTCCATTCCCTTCCCTGCTCCATTCTCCCCTCCCTGACCTCCAGCCCCAGGCTACCAAAACAGGATGGGTAGCAAGGAGCCTCTGACCCAGTTGGCCTCAGGCGGAAGAGCAAGGAAACTTTAGGACTGTAAGGAGGTAGGATGTGCTGCTTGGCAGGATTGAGCCTCCAGGGTCCTTTTGAGGAGCTGGCTGCTCACCTGAGCTTCCCCTCAGGTCCAGTCCAGCCTCCGCACCCCCTTGCACCATCCATTTCTGCCCCAGAGTGATCCAGGTCAACCCAGGAGAGCTTGGAAAGAGACCCTCCCCCACCACCGGCTCTCCCTATTCTTTTCCACCCTCTCCACCCCCTACCATGTCCATGTCTTGACTTTTCCTGCAGTATTTGAGGGGAGAGTCCACCAAGACTTTAGTCTTCCCCGACTCAGGGAAAAGAAAAGAAAAGAAAAGAAAAAAAAAGTCTTGGAAACAAAACCCCTACAACAACCTTAAAGTAGGAGAGATCAGTTGGAAGGCTTTTAATCCCTTAATCCCTCTCAGATGGGCCTTGAGACGCTAATGATTTTCCTAATTATTCCCTCCCATTTTCCCATCACTCTATAAGGACTTTGGAGAGGAGCAAAATTCTGAGTGAGCTGGTGTGGGATGAATGGCAGAGTTACCTCCCCCCAAAAAGGGCCCAGAGTCCAGGCGACTGGAGAGGTGGGGGAAGGGCCAGGAGTGCCCCAGCTGGGGGCTTGGACTTCCCCACCACTGACATCCTGGTGCAAGGCCCAAAGGGGCCTGGGACAATGGGGCGGTTGGGGGCTGCCTGAGAGGGCCAGGTGTGGGGCTGGGGTCCCCTCAGTGTGAATGGCCCATTATCCTGCCTAGAGGATGGGAGTTGAGGGTCTCTTTGTGTCCCCCCGCCCCTACCAAAAGGCCCCTCCGGGTGATAATCACCCTGGGAGGGAGGAGGAGAGGGTGATGAGGGTCTTTAAAGGGGGCCAAGCTTCCTCAGAGAACAGTTGCCCATTCAGGCCTCTGCCCTTCTCTTGTCTCCACTAGTCTAGGATCCAGTGGGCCATCCATGGGAAGTAGGGGTGAGGGGTGGCCAACAAACATGGCCACGCTCAGGGCACTCAGGCCCCCTTCCCTTCAGTGTGGCCTGCTGGACTGAGTTCAGGGGTGATCTTCTCCAGGAAACCCCTACCCGAGACCACATTTCCTACCCCCCACTTAATCTCTGGTACCCAGAAGCCTTATCTCACCTCTCCAGAAATGAAGTTCCTCTGGGACCAGACCTGCCTGGAACACCTTGACCCTTGACCCTGTAGCCTTGCTCTGTTTTAAGAAAACCCTCTCAGGGATTCTGTGCCTACAAACTCCCAATGGCATAAGGTTGTTAGCCCCATTTTGCAGATGAGAAACTGGACAGGTAAGTGATTTCTGGAAGAGGACACAGCAGTTAGGCCCAGAGCTGAGATTGGAGGCTAATTTCCCAAACACCAGACAAGGTTTCTGGGATTTTATTTTGTTTTGGTACTGGATTGGATCCAGGAGCACTTGACCACTGACTTACATTCTTAGCCCTTTTAATTTTATTTTTCAATCTTGAAACAGGATCTCACTAAGTTGAACAGTCTGGCCTTGAACTTGGCAATCCTCCTGCCTCAGTTTCCTGAGCAGCTGGGATTGTGGGCCTGTAGCACTGTGCCCAATCAGGCGTAAGGATTATACCCTGCCATCATTGCTCTGTTTGAAATGCTCACCTCCTAAATGGCCACATGGTTGTCTTCCTTGCCTCCTCTGGTCTTTGCTGAAATCATGCTCTCTAAGAAAGGCGACACGTGTGATTTGCTTCAAATGACATGGGTGGTGGGGAGAGGTGGGAGTATGGATGAAACAAGATCAGCCATTGTAGAAGCTAGATGATGGATGGGTGGCGGTTCATTATACTATCCTGTTTACTTTGTAACTATTTAAAAATTTCCACACACACAAACTTCGAACAAAATCCAAGCTTTCCGAAGCACCTCATTTTAAAACGTCATTCACCACCCCCGGCCCGGCCCTGCCTGTTCTCCTTCCCTGTGCTGTTTCTCTTCAGATCGTTCATCGCCATCTGACATCCTGTGTGTTGAATTTACTTGTTGTGATCCTTGTCAATCTCCCACATAGGTCAGAGAGTGTGAGGTCAGAGGTCGTGGGGACTATTTGTGCAGGCTGATGCCCCAGCAGGCAGAGCAGTTCCTGGCACCTCAAAAGCACTCAGTAGGGATTAGCGAAGGCCTTGGTGGCTGAAGGCTCCTGGAGGAGCTGACCGAGAGCAGGGAAGGGGCAGGCTGCAGGCTTGTGTTCCTGGCCTCCAGGGTCCTTCAGCACCTGGAGCCACAGCCGGAGGGTTCTTCCCAGCACTACCCCCATCCTGGGCTAAGCCCCTAAATGTCCCATTATGCACCATTCACTTCTCACTTTGTCGGGGCCCATCCACAGCCACTGGGTCCCTTTGTCAGAAGGGCCTGGGAGTGCGAGGGGCTATTACCACCAGGCCTCATTATTCCAGCCAGAGCAATAATGAGGTGTCCCTTCCTTGGACTAGCACATTTTGCAGGGCCCCTCCCATTTAATAACTATAATAATGATCACCATTTATGAGTCTTCATGTTGTACCAAGCACTTTACATACATTACCTCATTTAATTCCCTCTGAAAGATCTGGGAAATAGCTACTGTTGGTATCCCCATTTTCCAGAAGAGAAAGCTAAGACTGGGCTTGTCTCTTCCATCTCAGCTGTACAGGCAGGGTGAGGGCAGAAATGCAACCATGTCCCAGATGGGAGGCTCAAGGTTCAGAGAGGGGAAGTGGCCTGAAGAAGGGCACACAGCAGATTAGCAACCCAGCAGCAGGATTCCCTCTGGCATGGAGAGAGGAACACACGTCAGCTCCTTAGCTCTCCAGGCAAGGGATCATACAACCCCCTAGCTATAGTAGGGAGTGACCAGCACTGTCCCCCTCACAGGGTGCTTGAGTGACTTACTCGTGTAAACACTGTTATTGAGAATCTGGACACTCTAATGCCTGGCAGGTGGAGAGAAGCTGATCTTGAAAGGTCCTTGGAGGACATGAGCAGACTGTGGGACACAGTGCTCAGGCCCAGCTGGAAAAGTTTGATGTGGAGTACAGAGAAAAGAAGGGAACCTGGCCAGGTGCAGTGGCACATGCCTGTAATCCTATTGACTCAGGAGGTTGAGGCAGGAGAACTGCAAACCTCAGAAACTTAGACAGACCCTATCTCAAAATAAAATAAAAGTTAAAAAGACTGGGGATGGGCCAGGCGCCATGGAGCATGCTTGTAATCCCAGTAGTTCTGGAGGCTGCAGCAGGAGGATCGAGAGTTTGAAGCCAGCCTCAGCCACTTATCAAGGCCCTAAGCAACTTAGTGAGATCCTGTCTCTAAATCAAATGTTTTTAAAAAGGACTGGGGCTGTGGCTCAGTGGAAGAGTGCTTGCCTAGCACTCTGCTGGATTCAATCCCCAGCACCACAAAAATTAATTAATTAAAATTTAAAAATTTTAAAAATAATTAATATTAAAAATTTAAATTTATTATCAAGTAAGTAATTTCACATGGAATAAACTTTAAGGACACAAGAGAAGCCAGGTGGGGTGAACCTGGGAGGCTGAGGCAAGAGGATCACAAGTTTAAGATCAGCCTGAACAATTTAGGGACACCTTGTCTCACAATAAAAAATAAAAAGGGTGGGGAGGTGGTGGAGCATCCCTGGGTTCAGTCTGCAGTACGAAAAAAAGAGAAAGCCAGTGAAAGCACAAAAGAGTGCACAATATAGTGAGGAGCCTCCCTCCTGCCTGGGTTTGTGCAGTCCAGTTTCCATCCCAGAGATGACACATGTTCCTGTTTTCTCATGGTTCCTTCCAGAACTACTCTGTCTTAGGGCTTTTGTTTATAAAAATAAATACCCTCCCCTCACCAGGCCATTCATTTCCTTCCTGAACACATGGCTGGCATGCTCTCAGCCACCAGGCAAATACACTGACCCTCAACTCTCAGGGGACCCCAAGGGACCGAGAAAAGAGGAAGAGTCATGTGAATGAGAAGTTAGCCAGTGAGCAGAAAGGACGGCTTTCCAACACAACATGGGGTAACAGCATATGCAAAGGTACAAAGGTGTGGCACCAATGTGTCACAGAGGTTCACAGAGGACTTTCTTTCTTTTCTCTCTCTCTCTCTCTCTTTCTTTCTTTCTTGTACTGGGGATTGAACCCAGGAGCACTCTACCACTAAGCTACATCCCTGACCCTTTTCATTTTTTATTATGTGTCAGGGTCTTCCTAAGTTGCTGAGGCTGACCTCAAACTTGCCATCCTCCTGCCTTAGTCTCCCAAGTCCCTGGGATTATAGGTGTATGCCGCCATGCCCTGCCACAGTGACTTTTTGCATTAGAGGGAAAGAGGAGGCTACACAAACTGGGTGAGGCTGGATTTCTGTAGCGAGAGGTCTTTCCCGGCAGCCTGCATGCACTTGACCCCGAGCCTGAGGTATCTGTGGGTCTAGAGAAGGGTTTGCCCATCTGTCCCTTCCTAGGGGGAAGAAAGTTTCTGAGAAGGGCCATCCCTCAGCAGGACTTCTGGTATGCAATTAGCTGGGGGCTGGGTGGGCTCTGGGCACAGACTTTGCCCTCCTCAGTCTTCACTGTGTGATTATGAGGATTAAATAAGTTGATAAAGCCTTAGTACAAAGTTTGGCACATTTTAAATTAATTAATTACAGTTATTCCAAGGACAATCTTTTCTCCCTTTAACTCCCGTCTTAGTGTTCCCTTCTCCATGGGGACCTAAGCACCCTCTGCAACATTCCTAGCTCCCAGAATTCTTTTTCAGGTCACTCATAATCCCCATTAGGTCAGGAGGGGTGGCTCACACCTGTAATCCCAGTGATTTGGGAGGCTGAAGCAGGAGGAGCACAAGTTGGAGGTCAGCCTCAGCAATTTAGCAAGACCCTTTCTCAAAATAAAAAATAAAAAGGACTGGAGATATAGCTCAGTGTTAAGGCACTCCTGGGTTCAATGCCCTGCACCACAAACAAACAAACAAACAATGAAAACCTCTCCTGGGCTATGACCTTCAATATTCACCTGGGTTTCTATGGGAGGGGATTAGAAGTGCCAAAGCACATGAGCACGTGAACTGGGGTGTTCCATGGGGATAAAGAGACTCCCCCTCCTGGCTCCTCAACCCCACCTCTTCTCACCCATCTCCCTCAAAAAAAAAAAAAAAAAAAAAAAGCCAACAACAGACCCACTCATTACAGAGCCCGACAGCCAGGCCCTGGCTAAAGCCCTGGGTAAAGGCAGCAATTAGATCATTAGCACCAGCCCCTACCCACCTGCTCAGAGCCATCAAATGTGTCTTAATTATAATCCCTTAATCTCCCTCAGAGGGTGGGGCCGGCTCTAGGGCTTTTGCCCTGCACAGTCCCTTTCCCTCCCCCTTGTCCCCCAATTAAGGGGTCCTCTCTTAGCCCCTTTCCCAGCTAAAGGTCTCTACCCCGGAGGAGCGAGAGATCCTGTGCTCTGTCCCCTAGTCTATGGGAGTGGCCCCAAGTGGCTGTGTTGGTTCGCCTGGAAATTTCTCTGCAGGTGGAGTTGCAATCCTGTGGGTCCTGTCCCTCCTGGCCTGGGTACAATTGCTGAGATGCTTGAAGATCACCTGTCTTCCCCCTTGGTCTCCTCTGGTCTTGGGAATTCTCTGGGACCATCTCCCCAGGCTCTTTGGCAATGACTTCTAATTTCTGTTCAACCCGCCCACCCGTCTGAGTCAACTGTCTCTCTGGCATGTCTTTCAGGGAGCCATGAGGTTCTGTCCCAGGTGGAGCCAAGGTCTGAGCCCTGCTGGGGTGCCTTCTGGTGGCAGCCCTGTGTTGACCTCCAGCTGACCTTAGCCGAGCCCATTCTCGCCTCCGGCCCCTCATGCCCACAGAGGGCCCTAGAGCCCTCAGACACATTGAGACTGGCAGAATATCAGGCCCACCTCTCTCCCTGGAGCTGTAAGCAGGATAGAGGCAGGGGAGGGACAAGATGACCCAGCATGTGGCCCTGTCTGAAGCTGAGCCTGGATGAAACTCTTTCCTGGGAAAGTTCTGTCACTAATTGACTTGCAAATGCCTTGTTTGTCCCCAGATTCATAATTAGTGCTAAGGATTTCTAGGGCCCCATCCTGGAGGGGCTTTTTTGGGGGGCAGCCTGTTCCTCTCCCCTCTTTGAGGTCGGCAGGGCTGGGGGTGGGCAGAGCTGGGCACCGATGCCCAGCTGCCGTCCAGCGTTCCCACGGCTCCGGTGCCAGAGTGTGAATGGCAAGGTGCGGGGGCTGTGGGGGCCGGGGCTCCCCGCCATCCTTCAGCCGGGACCACGGCCAAAGCCCCAAGGCTCCAGGAAATGACAGAGCTGGGGAGCGGGCTATGATAGCGGGTGGGGGCTGGCTGGCACCCCCAGGAAGGAGAATCCAGCCGGTGCTGGGGGCTGGCATGGGCCAAGCCTCCGGCACGATGAATGGACCAACAAGGGGCCTCTCTTCCCCACAGCCTCCCCACAAAGGCCTTGGCTGCACCATTGGATATGGGGGGCTGGGGGCCACCGGAGGAAGGGGGAAGTCTATTTTCAAAGACCCCCCCCACCCCTTGCCTCTGTACTCCTAGGAAAGGGCCCGGATTCAGGCCCAACTAGGGCTTGGATCTCCTGACTGGAAAGGCAACTTTCCCAGACTCTCTGAATCCTACTTTCCCCCACTGGACTATCTGTGACCTCCTACCCAACCTTGATGTCCTGCTCTTGGTTTTTGCTCAACCAGCTGCCTCAGTAGAGACTCACTCCCACTCTGTTGACAATTCCTAGCCTCCTATAAGCCTGAGACCCAGTTACCATCCAAAGCCCCCCTCAGGCATCGGGCCTTCCTCCAGGCACAGCTCTCCAACTCTGCCTGAGCCCTTCACCTCCCAGCAGATGGAGGATTGTTCCAGGGCCAGGCATGGTGGACATGCCTGTAATCTCAGCCACTCAGGAGGCTGAGACAGGAGGATCCCAAGTTCAAGGCCAGCTTTGGTAAGTTAGTGAGACTCTGTCTCAAAATAAAGGACTGGGATGTGGCTCAGTGGTAAAGTACCCCTCAGTTCAATCTCTGGTACCAAAAAAAAAAAAAAAAAAAAAAAAGTCTTTTCCAGCCAGGTTCAGAGGCGCACACCTGCAATGCCAGCAAATTGGGAGGCTGAGGCTGAAGGATCACAAGGTCAAGGCCAGCCTGGGCAACTTAGAGAGACCCTCAGCAACTTATTCAGACCCTGTATCAAAATAAAAAAGGACTAAGGATGTAGCTCAGTGGTAACACACCTCTAGGTAAAATCCCCAGTACCAAATCAAAACAAAATGAAAAATAAAATAAAATAAATGAAGGACTTTTGCAGTCTCTGCTTGCCAGGAGGGTGGAGGAGAAGCTGTGACTGTCTGCCATAGAGTCAGATGGGCCTGGATCCTGCTTCTTGCAGACTGTGTGGTCTAGGACCAGCCTCTCAGCTTCCCCAGGCCTTGTCTTCAAGAGACCTCACAGGGTCATCACCAGAACCCAGTGATGCTGTGAGGAAGCCACACTTGAGGCCAGAGCAGGATGCTCAGTTGAGGTTCTTTTCTTTCTTTCTTCCCCAGCCTCCCTCTCACAGTGTTCTGCGTTTGCCCATGCTGTCCTGCGCCTGGGATGTCCATCATTTTCACCTGCTCCTCTCAGCAACACCTTTATATTCCCTATTTCATCACCAGTTCCCTTCCCAGAACTGATCTTTTTTCGTTGGTCAGTCAGTCCTTCCTGAAGTCTAACTTTCTGTTGCAGGTTGCCCATCCCCAGATCTGGCCTCTTCCCAGGCTGCCCTGCAGCTGGAGCCCTGAGTGAAGGGGAGGGGGTAAGGCTCTATGGTAACCCTGAGAAGAGAATGCCCTCTCTCCTCATCTGCATACAGACGGGCTCATTTGCATACAGACAGACTTCATCTGCATATACTCAGTGGGGCTCAGAGCACATTCCAAAGTGTCCCGCCTGGTTCCTCCCACCCCAGTCCTGGCATCCCTGTGGAGGGATGTCAAGGGACCCCACCCCGCCTCTCCTGCCCCTGTCTGGGTCTGGGTCTTTCTGTTCCAGGAGGCAGTCCACGCTCTGTCGCTGTTCTCCGCTGCTGCTGCTGCTCCCTCTCCTCTCCTCTCCCCTCCCCTCCCCTCCCCTCCCCTCCCCTCCCCTCTCCTCTCCTCTCCTCTCCTCACAGGAGGACTTCTCCCCACCTCTCCTGATGCCAGGCCCCTTTGCCCCCAGGCCTCACTTCCAAGCAGGAGGTCACTAGTGGTGGCAGAGGTTTGATCCTAGAGACTGTTGCCACTCCCTGCCTAGCACCCCTACCACTCCCAACACCCAGAGGGCAAATGGCCAAGAAGATTGATGCTCCAGCTCTGGGGGTCCAAACAAAAGCACAGAAGGGGGCGGGAAGCTTTCTCCATGCTGACCCACCCCAGCCAGATCCTGCCTCCACTCCTCCATTCACCCTGCTTCCCTAGGGACCTACCCCTAGGAGCTACAGTGGCTCCTGCAAGAATCCCCTATCCTCCCCACCCCCACCCCACCCCTGCCACCAAATGAGGGCTGGGAACCTCAGAAGCATTATCTGGCCTGGTGAGCGTGGGCTCAGTCCCTTAAGGAGCCCAAATTTTGATGAAATGAATGGCCTCCTCCCAGAAGCAGCCAGAGCCTCATCTGCCCCACTTGCTCCTCTTTATGGGGGACCCTGGGGTTTCTGGGCTTGTAAATGGGGGAGTCTGAGATTCTTTTCCCCACAACCTCCACCACACTGAACCTCCACCATACCTCAGTTTTCTCTGTAAAATGAGGAACCGGCCTAGACCAGGTAGCTCTTGGTGGCTTCCTGGAAATCGTGCCTAGGAGCCTCTCCAGCATTCCTGTGAATCTCAGCACATACATCTTGCCCCAGGCTGGGAGTCCTGGTCTGGAGAAGCTGTGCGCTGTGTGGTAGAGTTTAAATGGAAGGAGGGGGATACACATATCGCTTGGGTACATGGAGTATTTCGGGGAGGATTTAGGTACCCGTGGTTACTTCTTGGGAGAGGAATTGTATGGCCAGGAACAGAGGTGGGAAGAAGATAGCCTTTCTTGTTTGTTTTTGTTTTCTGTTTGTTGGTTGGTACTGGGGATTGAAGCCAGGGATGCTTTACCACCAAGTTACATTCCCAGCCCTTTTTATTTTTTCATTTTGAGGCAGGTCTCTCTTAGTTGCTTAGGGCCCTCGCTAAATTGCCAAGGCTGTCCTCAGCTTAGCAATCCTCCTGCCTTAGCCTCTTGTGTTGTTCGATTACAGGCGTGGGCCACCCTGCCTTACTAATACTTTTCATTTAGTGCTGTTAGAATTGTGCCATGTGTATTATCATAAGCTTTTATTATTATTATTTAGAAAAATTCCAGGATTCAAACTGGAATTTCCAGTTTGAAATTTCTAGTTCCATGGAAGAAGTGTGGTTAGATAGGAAGAGGAACTTCCTGAAGGGTGATGGAGAGCTTAAAAGGAACTGGCAGTCTGCTCTCTGCTGACACTCTCCAGCAGGGGCTTTCTAGTGGGGAGAGGGGGGCTATCTTTTGGAGGTGTACATTAGATACAATGTGTTATGGGGGCAATAACATCAAGGTCACATTCCCAATTTTTTGCTGTGGCTCCTGTGCCCACCTCAGGTCTTGTTATTGCAGAGAAGTCCTGCCTGCTGTCTAACCTGAATTCTTACCATTCACATTCATTCCCTTCTATTTCTGAGGAGCAAAGACAGAGGGGAAGCAGGGGCAGGTGGCACCATGGGAGAGGGGTGCTGCCTCCTGTGCATTGTGCCGACTAGGAGGACATGTCCGAGGAAGGATCCTTCCATGGAGGACACAGGCTTGCCCGGTGACCTCCCATGCAGGGTCCCCCACCCCCATTCTCTTGTCCTTCAGACAGTGCCTTGGTGCTCCCAGCCAAGGCAGCACCAGCCCATTGCTCTGAGTTAGAATGGGCCAGATCATGGATGGAGCCCTCAGGAGCCTCAGGGTGGTTGAGAGGGGTGTGAGTACCATGTCACCAGTCATCATCCCCACCCCATTCCCCAGAAGGTGGGAGCTCAGGCTTCAGGGAGGGTCGCCACCTTCTGTTGCAATTTTTCTTCCATAGCTTGGGTCTTTGTTAGACGGAGCCCAGTGTCACCCCCTCTTCTTCAATCCCTTCCCTTCCATCCCCACCCAGGCACATCCACTCCACTATTACTGTTAATCAATATTCAAGAGTCTTTATTAGGCATGAGGTGGGACTTCGTCACAGAGGGCATGGGAATCTCAGCTGAGATGATACAGGATAAAAGGGATGGGCCTGGATGGACATGGGAGCAAAGTCTAGCAAAGTCTACTTCTAGAAGGTTCCAGGTAGAATGGGCTGTGGAGGATGGAGGATGGGTCCTCCCCATTTCCATTCAGCCTTTGTGAACTTCACTTTGCTGGAGCTGAGCCTTCAGCCAGTCCAGGAAGGCTTCTCCAGGCCACCTGGACAAAGCAGGTTCTTTTTGATCTGAAAAGAAAAATTGTCAAGAATAATAAATAAGTAAATAAATGAAAAATAATTAAACAAAGGATGAAGACTTTAGGAGAAGGCAGAGGAAACACTTCCTGTGCATGACCTTGGAAGGATGTTCCCCCTCCATCAGGAAAGGTGAAGAGCTGGGAGGGCCACCTTCACAGTGGCTTGAGTCTAGGCATCTTTTCCAGGGTCTCCACTCAGAGCAATGTGGGCAGAAGATGCCCAGGGTGGAAGCTCAGCTTCCAACAATTCCAAAAATTAGGCTTGGATCCCAGGACACTTTCTTGAGAAAGGAAGGCAGGGGGCATGCTTTTTTGGGGCTCCAGACCAACTCCAGAGGATTTTGTTGAACATGTAAGGACCGTCCTAGCATCTGAGAATAAGCCCAGAATTCTGCCTGCCTGTCTGATCCTCTCCTCTCTTCCTTTGACTCTGTTCAGAACATATTCTTCAGGGGTGGTGGGGGAGGGAGCACATACTTTGGGACCCAGGAAGCCCCATTTGAAGCCCAATCCAATGTACTAATCCTGTACTCTGCGACAATGACACCCTTCCTACAGATTTGATTTCTCATTTGGAAAGTGAGGATAGGACTGTTCAGTTTTCAGGACTGTCAGGAAGGTTAATTGAGATGAAGGAACTTGCAGAGCCAAGCGGGTGCAAAGTCAAGGTCAACCCCCTCCTGCCTGGAGTCTTGTGGGCACAAGTGCTCCTTTTAAGCCAGCAGCTTTAGAAGCCCCTAAAGTTCACCTTGCCTGACTTTCGTGTTGGGGACTGAACCCAGGGCCACACCTGACAGGCAAGGGCTCTAACACTGAGCCCCACCCTCGGCCTGCCGAGAACCTTGAAATCTGAGAAGAGAGCCTGTTAATGGCCATGGTGGCTGCAATCCCTGCGGCAGGAGGATCACAAGTTCAAAGTCAGCCTCAGCAATGTAGCAAGGCCCTAAGCAACTTAGCGAGACCCTGTCTTAAAATAGAATATAAAAAAATAAAAAGGGCTGGGGACGTGGCTCAGTGGTTAAGTCTCCTGGGTTCAATCCCAGGCATAAAAAATAAAAATAAAAAATCTGAGAAGGGAATTTCAGGAAAAGGCAGGGCTCTCAACCACACCCCTGAATTTGCCCCACTCCACTCAGGTCATTGTAACCCTCCTGCCACTTGGACAATCCTCAGCTTTTCTTTCTTCCTTTCCAAGGGCCTTGCTAAATTGCCCAGGCTGGCCTTGAACTTGTGATCCTCCTATCTTAGTGCCTAGAGTGGCTGAGATCACAGGCCTGTGCCAATGTGCCCGGTTCACTCCTCAGCTTTTCCAGACTCACCTCCCTTCACCATCCTCCCTGTACTGGCTCCTCCTCCTCCTCCTTCTCCCACTTGCGCCAGGTCCCTAACCTGGCCCTTGACCCTAGGGAGGAGTGGGAATGAGAAGTCGGCCTAGCTCATCATTTGGGGAGACACTTATTGTGGAAAAGGTAAAGAGTCCTCTGGACCGGAGTTCCGAGGGAGGAGTCTCTGACTTCTTCTGGCTGACTCCCAGGACCCAGCTGGGTCAGCTGTTCTTCTGATCCCCTCAGTGACAGGGGCAAAGCACCCCTGTCAGCCTCTCTGCCTTCCATTTCTGGCTCTGGATCCTCAGCACATTAAGGAACCCCACTCCCCAGGCTGGCTAGATTTGGGGGGACAACAGGGCTTTCCCTGTCAGGGCCTTGAAGAGTGGTGGATGTGACTGGGGGCTGAGTCCAGTCCTGAATGAAGCAGGGAGGAGGAGGAGTCCCTGAGAACAGCCTCCTGCCTGACACACCCTCCCAGCCCCAGACAGAGCCAGCCAGGATCTCCTAGCAACGTACTGTAGAAAGGGGCTGGGAAGAGGGGGTGGTGGCTGGGAAAGTGGGGCGGGGGAACAATGACATCATAAATTATCCCTGGCCCCTCCCTTGCAGCCCACCCTTCCTCAGTGGAGAATGGCCTCCTTTCTCTCTCCACCTGCTCCCCATTCAGGATTCCCCTTTGCAAAGCTAGCCCCTGATCGGTGCCCCTTATAGATGTCCCTCGAGGTCAAGGTGACTTCTCTACTTTCTGGTTGGACTCCAGAGGAAGGAATTCTTGCCATCCCCAGATTCTCAGGGTCCTTCTAGGGATCTCCCCAATGAGGGGAGTAGAGAGATTGGTTTCCAAGGGGGCCCCCACTGAATACCTGGGAGGCTATCCCTGTCCAACGGTCTCTGACTCCTGCCTCTTTTTAGGGTCCTAACCATGGAGGGGGGATTTCAAGACATTTTAGGGCACTGACTCCTCAACACAAAAAATTTGAGTAAGGGGCCCTCAAGTTTTGAGGAAGCACGCTGACCTCTCACCAAACTAGCTGCCTCAGGGTCCTTTTTCCAATAATTGGGGTCCAGAAATAACCATAAAATGACTAAAGCTAGGTGACAGTTCTTTCCTTACCTCATATTAAGCCAAGGGTCAAAGAACTGGTGTTAAAGCAGTACAGATCTTGATTAGACATTAGGTGGAACTTCCCAAGAGAGGAATCTGTAAGATTGTGGAATTTTCTGGTTGGAGAGAAGAAAAGTCTGTTATAGAACCAGAACCTCTTGATGTCTATCTCATTAATCTTTTCTTAGCACATTGAATAACACATAGGAAGTGTTTAGCACAGAGCCTGACACATGCTAAACCTCCATTTTGACCATTAA
Organism: Sciurus vulgaris; assembly: GCF_902686455.1. Classification (NCBI taxonomy): domain Eukaryota; kingdom Metazoa; phylum Chordata; class Mammalia; order Rodentia; family Sciuridae; genus Sciurus; species Sciurus vulgaris. The sequence continues at coordinate 117,310,201 of NC_136461.1, forward strand.
AAATCATATATTAATCCAGGCATGGTGGCCTACACCTGTAATCCCAGCAACTGGGGAGGCTAAGGCAGAAGGATTGCAAGTTCGAGGCCAGTCTGAGCAACTTAGTGAGACCCTGTCCCAAAATAAAGAACAAAAAGGGCTGGGAATATAGCTCAGTGGTAAAGTGCCCCTGGGTTCAATTCCCAGTACCAAAACCAACAACAAAAAATCATTTATTAACATGAACTTTTATTGGGTGAATATCAGAGAAAAAGGATAAATCCCTGGAGACCCAACTCCTATCCTCCAGGAGCCCCATGGGAAAATCCAGAGATGAAGTAACACCCTAAGTGCAAGATGGCAGCCAATTGTCATGGCAACAGCAGAAGGAGTCTGGTTGGCTGTGGGGGCGGTGCTGGGAAGCCAGCTGGTGCCAGATGGACAAACCCAGCAGAAGGCAGCCCCAGCCGGGTGAAGCTCGTGCCCCATGCCCAGGGCTCTCCTCCATATGCCAGCCTCAACCTGGTCCTTCCCTCCAGGCCCAAAGGCCCCACTGCTATCTGTGGGGGATGATGCCAAAACCATTCCTCCTCCTGACTCTTGCTTGTACAACAAGGAATGACTGCTTAGAGACAAAAGACCCTCTTGCTTGATCTCTCTGGCCCATGGACCCAGGGATCTAAATAGACCCAAATTTAGCTCACTCCTGGCCATGCTAAGGAGGCAGAGAATTGGGGGCTTGAGAGGGTCCCAGGTGGCGAGGCTTGAAGGTACCATTCTGTGTGCATTCATACAGCGGAGACTCCACAATGGCTAGCTTGTGGTCCCTCCAGAGAACATGGAGGCTGGGGCTGCCAGGAAGGGGCAGCTTGGGTTATGGGCAATCTGAGGCGATCGTTCTGCCTACCTCTATCCTCCTCCCAATATTGCTCCATGGTATTCACATGTGGCCAGTAGCATGTTTTTCCTAAGAAGGATGAAAGAAGCTGTGGTACCGGGATTCACTGCCTAATTGTTAAAAGTGAGCCCCTCTTGAGTCTCAGCATGATGCTTATCTGCTCAAGACCCCAAACCTTCAACCTACATCCCATGCCTCTGACCCGGGGAAGCACTCCTGATTGCCCCCACCTTCTTCCAATGGCCTCTATAATGGCCTGTATAAGTGTCTCTCAGCATTTAGTATTTAACACCTGACATCTACACACAGCCCTATAAAACACTCCCATCCACAGCCTCCCATTTGATAACATTGGAAGTTCAAGTTCAAATGTCCACCTAGTTAGGAGGTGAGGGAAGCCAGAATTTGTATTCTGACCAACCTGTCCAACTCCGGAGACAAAAAGCGAAACCTCAGGCTGGGGTTGCAGCTCAGTGGTAGAGTGCTTGTCTAGCATGTGTGAGATCCTGGGTTCGATCCGCAGATCACAGAAACAAAAATAAAACAGCTCCAAACCTCCTTCTTTTGTTGTCCTCCCTGTAGACAGAGCCGCTACCTAATAAGTCTGTGAGCAGTAGCAGACTGAGGTTGTATCTGCCATCATTCTACAGCTTTAAGTGCCCTGAATCCAAACAGCTTTTGAAGGGCCAGGATGGACAAAAAAGGCCTTGGCAGTGGGGGAGACGTCTCTCCACACTGCTGATTATCAGGAAGAGACCCTGGGACGGGACCAGCACAGAACTAACTTCTCCTGGGGAAGATAAGAGTGTATTTGGAGGCTGAAGTGACCTTGGGCCTCCTTTTAGGCTCTGATCAATCCTGTCTTTCTACTGTCAACAGCTCTCCCTGAGCAGGAGCCAGAAGGTGACTCTGACAGTCCCCCTACTAGGAAGAAGAGAGGAGGCTAGAAGGGGTAAAGTCCAAAAGTGGCCTAGGAGGGCCTGTATAAGTCATAGAGGACGGCTGGAGATGGAAAGACCTGGAAGGATGGGGAGGTACAGCTGGGAAGAAATGGGGAGCTGGCTGGACTAAGTGGTGCATGCACACCTGTAATCGCAGTGACTCAAGAGGCTGAGTCAGGAGGATCTCAAGTTAGAGGCCAATCTGGGCAACTTAGGGAGACTGTCTCAAAAAAAAAAAAAAAAAAAAAAAAAAAAAAAAAAAGGTCTGGAGGTGTGGCTCAGTGGCAAACGACCCCTGAATTCAATTCCAGTACCACATTAAAAAAAAAAAAAAAAAAAAAAAGAGGGAGTGGGCTTTGGAAGAGAAGGTGTTGGTGCTATGTAACCCCAGGGGCCTTGATGATGGTGGTCAGGAGCCTATCCAGGAATGGCCCTACACAGCCTCACAATGAGATCCCAGTGGGGCCTCAGCTTCTCTTTCTGCTCAGACTGGTTTAAGCCTGAGGCCCCCCCTTGGCCCTCCCTTCTTCCAGCCCCATTCCACACCAGCCCCTGAGAGGCCCCTGGGAACTAAGCCTTTGCACCTGACAGGGCCACTTCCATAGCCACTACAGAGAGGTCTTTGTGCAAAGGCTGGACGGGGGGCTGGGTGGCAGCTGGCACCCCCCACTTACATTCCAGCCCTTTGGCTGGTGGCAGCCTCATTGAACCCCCTCCCAGCCTTGGCCCTGGATACCTCTTCTGGTCCCTTCCTTCCTCCAGGAAGTTTCCAGGACTGATCTCCCTTCTCTGCTTCTTCACTCTAGCTTCTTGTCCTTGTAGCTCTTGACCTCTGGAACCTTATTATTATTATTTTTATTTTTGTTTGTTTTTTGAGTAAGAGAGGTTGGAGCAGGCCTATAATCCCAGGGACCCAGGAGGCTGAGGCAGGAGGATCGCAAATTTGAGATCAGCCTGGGCAGCTTAGCAAGATCCTGTCCCCAAAAATAAAAAGGGCTGGGGATATAGTTCCTGGGTTCAATCTTCAATGTAAATAAATAAATAAAATAGAGAGCTTAAAAACATAAATTTAGGTCCAGTGTCCCTGCCCCTCTCCAGGCCCCTCTCCTGCCCTGACCTTAACGTGTTCATTGTGCTGTAAATTCCCAAATTTGGCTTCTCCACATTTCTCCCCAAAGAGCTCACATAAGCCTAGCTGTCCTCCCCATCCACCACGTATGTGTGTGTTTATGTGTGTGTGTGTCCATCTGTCTGTGTGAGAGACAAGATGAATGAGGGGGTGGGGGCTGGGCAAGGTGGCACATGCCCATAATCCCAGTGGCTCAGGAGGCTGAGACAGGAGGATCAAGGGTTCAAAGCCAGCCTCAGCAATGTAGCAAGGCCCTGTCTCTAAATAAAATATTAAAAAGGTCAGTGGTTAAGGCCCCTGGGTTCCCTGGTACCAAAAAAGAAAAAACAAAAACAAAAACAAAAAATAAAAGGAGGAGGAGAGAGATGGAATTCTCCAAGTGGGAAGCAGATTGATACATCCCTGTCTCAAGTGGCTCCCAAGCCTTTTACATCTTCATTCATTTATTTGGAACCAGCTGAGAGTTAGATATCTGGATGGGCACTGTGCTCAGTGGGCAGCTAGATGTGGGAGTCCCCATCACTCCTTAGGGGATGCTCCCCAGTCGTACCCTCTGCCCAGGATATCCAATGATGTTGGCTGCCTTCTCCAGCACCCCATCATTAAATCTAGACTCCCTGGTGTAGCACATAAGGCTCTGGACAATGGAACTTTTGCCCCCACTTCAACACCCTTCAGTCATGGACGCCCTGCCAGGGACAGGCTAATTCCCAAACACACCATGCTCTTTCACACCCTCCGGCCTTCATACGTGCAGCCTACTCTCCACTACCTACCTCCTCAGGCTCCTTGGAGTGACAAACTGCTGCATGCCTTATGTCACTTATCTTCCGACACCCAAGGGAAGCCTTCCTTAGCTCTCCAGAGGTGGCCAGCAGCACCCCCCTCCATGTCTCCATAGCACTTGGCAGGTCTTCAGGACAATGCTCCTCATTGGTCTTGTGTCCCTGCCAGACTGCTTGTTCCTCAAAGCAGCTTTGTACTCTACCTTCCCCTACAGCACACAGTAGGCACTCAGTAAGTACCTGAATGACTGAGTTGATGTGGAGCTGACAAAGGAGGAAGCAATGGATTTTAGTGGAACTGAGATGGAACTGGGGCAAGTCCAGGAAAGTGCTCAGGATTTGAACCTGAGGGCCTAGGAGTTGAACAATGTCGATAACTGACAGACATAAGGAAGCAGGAGCTTGGGGCAGGACTTAGGCATAATGCTAATGAGTGGCCAAGCCCTCTGGGAATGGCCCCTCCTGAGTGTTGGGGGAGGAAGCACTTGCATGCCCCTAGAGAAACTAAGAACATAGGAATTTCCCAGCATTCCTTGCAGCTAAGGTCTGGGCATGTGGCCTTTCCAGTCTCTGACCTGGGAGCTAATGGTGGGAGCCCAGGTAATAGTTAGGATATGAATCTAGAGTTCTGGATAGGTCAAGATTAAGAAAATGGGTGAGCATTTATAACTTCAGAGGATGGTTGAAATGATAAAAGTGAGTAAGAGGAAGAAGGAAGAAAACAGAGTGCTAATAGTAGAACCTTGGGTAGCCCTTCTGGTTGGGGAACTGGTTGACACAGAGGGCTGAATGAATGGAACCAAGAATGAATAATCATGGATGTCACAGAAGAACCAAAAGCCAAAGGGGAAGACTGGGAGGGTACTGGCATGAAATTTTCTATAGAGGTCAAAGAATTCCATTCTGAGGAAGTTCCATAGGCCCTGTTGAGGCAGCTGTGAGTGGCTTTTGAGAGGGCACACTTTCACCAGTTATGAAGATGGAAGCTGGACTGCTGGACTGAGGAGAGAAGATAGACAGTGGCTTTTCACAGGCCTGAGAGACCCTCCAACTGGCAGATGATCCTGCCTGCCCACACCTCACTGTCTCCCTCTCCCTGTTGGTACTCCCAGTTCTGAATCCTTCAGTAACTTTGATGTTACTCACAACCCTCCAAGTCCTCTGGGAGCTATACCTGGTGCAGAGGGCTGTACCACCTGTTTCAGTGCCAAACCTCACATCTGCTCAGGGAGTTGCCCTTCCTGTTCTCTCCCCTCTCTCTTTTCTCCTTGTCCTCTTTTCCCTAATTCCACTAGTAGAAAGATTCAACTATATTCTTGGTCAGTCAAGAAATCTTTCAATTTCCTTCATGTCCATCAACCAGGGCTGGCTCTCAGCTCACACCTGTCAGGGGCAGCCATTTTATAGGCACCAGCTACCTAAGATGGCGGCCACCTCCCTCCCTCTGCTTCCGTTCCCACAGCCTTCCTCCTATCCCTGCCTCTTTCTTTCTGAAGCCTGAACCCAACAAGGTGGGGGGCCAAGCTGGGGAGCCAAGGCCGGAGGAAACAAGACAAAAAAGGACAGAAAAGCCGTCCCTTTGGCATCTCTCTTTGGCATTTGAGTCCAGCCCAGAGAGGGAGGGCAGAAGGGAAGAAAGAAAGTAGTGTGAGTTTTTATTTCTGTCCTCTTCCTGCCACCTCCCCCACCCCTCCCCCCACACTTTGATGAAAACAAAACCTCTCCCCTTTTCTCTCTTCTCCAACCGCCCCCCCCCCTTTCTCCCTGGCTTCTACCATGAGCCTCCTGGAATGCAAATGAACTGTATTATGCAAATATATGCAAATCAGGCTTAACGAGCGGAAGGAGGGGGCAGAATGCCTAATGAGTAATGGCGGAGGGTGCAGATGGAGGGTGTCAGGAATGGCCCCCTCATCTTCTCCATTCCCACAGCCTGGAGGTTTGCTGGGGGTAGCAGGGTATTCCTCATTCCTGGGAAAGAGTAGAAGGTCATGGCTTTGTTGCTTCAGCTGAGAAGGCCTAGGATGGCCTTGGTATAGGTGAATGACAGAAGAGTTTGGGGAGAGAGAGGGTTAAGTACGGGGATGGGTGCTCCCTTGCACAACCTTGCCCAGACACTGGATGCGCCAGCCTCCCTGTCTGTATGGCCTACTGATGCCAGAAACTTCAGCTACGAGTGCTAAAAAGAGGGTGATGCTTATGCATGCCATGGCTTGTGCATCAGAAAGGAGGATTCCCAAGGGAAGATTCCCAGCCAGACCCAGGTTCTTCCTGGAGGTGAGGGTGAAATCTGTCTCTCTTTGTGCTTTGGGGGGGGGGAGTCGGGGGTTGCCATGGCAACGTAGCATGGAACACCCACCTCTCCAACATCCAGCCCCAGAGGACTTAGGAGTTGGGGGGTGGATAATGGATTGACACCCCCTGATGCCCCCGCCACCTGGCACTGCCAGCCGGAGATGGCGGCATCAAATCTAAGAGAATGGCCCCTTTGTTTCTAGGCTCACGGTGTTGGGGGAGCAGGCATGGGCACACAGAAGGGCCTTTCCCAGGCCCCGTTCCAGTTTGCATGACTCCTGCTGGCCTCTGGAGACTCCTTGTGGTCATCAACTGGCCTCTGTGCCCTGGCAGATGGTGGCCTCTTGCCTTTTCTCTCATGGTTTGCCAGCTACTGCTAGGTATGGCTTCCTCTGTCCTTCTCCCTGAGGCCTTCCCTCCAGATCTTTTCAGACATGGAGAGCAGGCAGTTCTACCTCTTCCGGGCTTTTGCAAATACCTCACAAGCCCAGGCATGCATACTATCCTTTTTTGCAAGGGAGCAACCTGTGAACTCCCCCTACTAGCATTAGTTCTGCTCTGCCCAACCCAAGCTGGGAGACTCCTAAAGAAGATATCTACCAGGTACATAAAAAGGGCCAGGTTGAATTCAGGAGCCCAGATCTTGGCTTTTCACTAGTCAGCTGGGTGACCTGTTATCACACCTCTTCCACTCCCTTGGGATCTGTAAAAGGACATAGTGCTGGTGAGAACTAAGGCCCATTTTAGCATTACCACATCTTCCATGATTTTTTTTTTTTTTTTTTTTTTTTTGGGTGCTGGGGATTGAATCCAGGGTCTTGTGCTTACAAGGCAAGCACTCTACCGACTGAGCTATCTCCCCAGCCCCATCTTCCATGATCTTAGTGAACCCTTCCTGAAATCTAACCATCTTTTTTTTTTTTTTTTTTTTTTTTTGCGGTGCTGGGGATTTGAACCCAGGGCTTTGTCCTTGCGAGGCAAGCACTCTACCAACTGAGCTATATCGCCAGCCCCTTAACCTTCATCTTTCCTACCACTGGACCAGCTCCTTTAGACTACTCCTGTGAGGACAAACCCAAAGTCCTGGAGACAGGAAAGTCCACTTCTGTCAGCCTTTGCCTCTCTCTAAGACTCCACGTATGACTGCAAACAAATCCTCAGATTCAAAAATCTGATATCTGATGGCAGAAGAAAAGGAGACCCCCTCCCCACCCTCCCAAAGGGGGTCTGCACAGTGTCTCACTCACCGCCCGGGAGCTGTCCGTGGTGCTGGATGCTATTCTGTTGTCCACATGGAGGAAAGAGGGCGGGAGGGTGGTGAAGCACCCACCCGCCCCAGGTGAGAAGCTAAAGGGAAGAAAAGCAGAAATATTTGGATACAGTAAGGAAATGGAAAACGTAATCCTGAGGAAAGTCTCCTCTTTGGAGACCTCCAAATCGCCAATACTGCTTTGAGTAACAAGAGCACAAGAGTCAATAAATATCTGAGCTTCCCACCCCCTTCTCCCCTGATGATTTAAGTGCCCCAGAATAGATCGATCCTTCTCTGGATTCTATTGTGAAATCCACAGGGAGATGAAGACCGTGTATTTGCCTTTGGGAAAGAGCTCAGGTTGATGTGAGAAACAGAGTGCAGATCTCTAAATTCCATCCTAAATTCTAAGGCTCCGACAAGGAATCTAGAAACAAAGATGAAAAAGAGATACAACTTGCCTGATAGCATTTTAGATATCAGGAGCTTGGGAGGAATGGAAGGGAAAGGTGTGTGTGTGTGTGTGTGTGTGTGTGTGTCTGTCTGTCTGTCTGTCTGTCTTCCAGGCAGAGAGATGAGTCTGTATCAGAGATTCTTAACCCAAAGTTGCACATTAAATAATACCAATGCCCAGATCTTATTCCGATACTCTGATTTCATTGGTCTGGGGATCTGGAGCTGGAGATATATACAAAATCACCCTGAGGTGATTTAAGTGCATAACCAAATTGAGAAATCACTGGTGTAGAAGGAGGCAGATAAGAAAAGGTATAGGGGTTAAGCCTGATCAGCTGGAGAAAGACACCACCTAAAGAAAAAGTGAAAGAATAAGAAAGAGAGAGACCCAAGCATGTAAATTCTGTTCCTAAGGACTCATGGATGGTCCCAGGCTGGCCTAAAGACCCACTCAGGTGTTGGACTTGTCTCTTCCATGCTATGGAAGCTCCAGCCACCCCAAGGTGATGAGATGAACTGTCTCCCCATCATAGTCCTTCATGCAAACAGGGAATGGGTGCAGTGACCTGAGGGCTGGCAGCTCCCCTTCACCCACAGGGTCCCCAGGGAGGCGGCTGTGGAAGGTAAACAGCAACAATGGTCCCTTTCAGTGTCCAGACTCCAACCCTTCAGTCCAATTAGCAGACACAGCAAACAGCAATTCAGCTGCCTTCAGCCGCTGTCATAACAAACTCAGAGCTGCCTTAATGGGGGGATTAGGGCAGTAGGAGGGGGGTGTCACTCTAGCCCTGGCACAGCCTGGGTGGCAAGGAAGGGGTTCCCCTTTCCTCTCACCTCTTCCTAACTCAATATGCACCCATCTGTCCTTCCTCCCATAACCATACTCTTCTCTCCTCAAAAGCCTGAGAATGTTTTTATAGTTTTGTCTCCTCCTCCCCTCCAGTGATTTTAAAGCATTAACCTAAACTCTCACTTCTCCTAGGAAGGTTAGCCTCAGGACAAGACCCCAATCTCTGAGGTCCAGATAGCAAGGAAGGGAGGTAGGAAGGTCGTTCTGTCCCCAGAACACTGGGGTAGAAGGGATGTGAAAAAATAAATACCAGAGTTTTAACTCCTAAACCTTGGGAGTGCAGACTTCAAGAAGGACTTCCAGATGTAGAAGAGTACACAGGGGCCTGTGATTCTCTGGTGGGTTCCAAACCTTGGGAATCATGTTGGGGAGTGGGGGGTCTGGGAGGCAAGGTGAGAGAAGATTCCTTCTCCTTCCCCCTCGTCCTCGTCCTCCTCCCCCTCGTCCTCGTCCTCCTCCTCCTCCTCCTCCTCCTCCTCCTCGTCCTCCTCGTTCTCCTCCTGCTTCTTTTTGGAGTGCAGGGATGATGGAACCCAGAGCTTCACATATGCAAGCACTCTACCACTGAGCTGAATTCCCAGCCCAAGACAACTTTGGGGATAAAGTAGAAAGTCTGCACGCCAATAGGCAGGGCTCCATTTGGTTTATTAATTATACCCACTACCTAACTGGTCTTTTAATTAAAAAAAAATCAAATTTAGTAGCTCTGGAATCTAGATTCTTAATGATACAAACAGAATTAACACATGCCATATTTATCAATCCACATAAATTGATTTATCGATCATCAGTACTTTTACAAATAAATATAAGATACATTGAGAAGAAAGAGCACAGTCAGTGGCCATTCTGCATGTGGACCCAGCCTCTTCCCATTAACAGGGTTCCCAAAATCTATGCCTCTTCTCTCTAGGCTTCCAACACTTCCCACCCAAGTCCGACTCTCAAAGCTAGAAAAGGAGGAGGAAGATCCTCACCTTTAAATGTTTAAAGATCCTTAGTCACAAACATGTCAGAAAGCATGTTCTTTTTACATTCTGAAATCAGTCACATCCTAGTCTTGCCAAATGGTAGCCTTTGACTTTTCTGCAATCTAAGGATTGCCCTTTATCCATGAGTGTCAGTACATATCATGGGGTGAGTTATCCAGAATTCTTCATGTGCTGCATGTAACAACCTTGGGTGTAGCTCAGTGGTAGAGTGCTTGCTTAGATTGCTGTGAGTTCCTGAGTTTGAGCACCAGCCCCCTGACACACAAAGTTTAAGGGTATCATTCTTATCTCTATTATATAAATCTTTTTTTTTTCAGTGTTGTGGATTGAACCCAGCAGTGCTCTACCACTGAGTTATGTCCCCAGTCCTTTTTATTTATTTCTTATTTCAAGACACAGTCCTGCTAAGTCGCTTAGGCTGACCTTGAACTTGCAATCTTCCTGCCCCAGCCTCCTGAGTTGCTGAGATTACAGATGTAAACCCCTTCGTTAGGTCCATTGTACAATATCTGAATTAACACTCAGAGATGTGCATTGTTGGTAAATGATGGCACCTGAGCATGGCCCTTAGTTCAGTCACATTTGCTCCCTCTGTTTTCTCTTCCCTAGGCTTGCTGACTATGGTGATCCTCATGACTCCAAGGACCTTTTGATGCCTGGAACTGGAAAAAATAATGTGTCCCAGGGTGAGGGAGTGGGTGATCATGTAAAATTTGAATCAAATGTTTTAGAGAAAATTGTCTTTAACTGCTTGGACTGAGAATTCGATAGGAGGCATTAGGATGAAGGATGGGGAGGAGAAAAAAACATATGAAGAAACCAGCTTAGAATTTGGTTTCCAGTAAATTAGTGGATGTAGTGAGATCTGAAACATCTGGGGTTTTTCAGGGGGAAAGGGGGTCCTAGGGATTGAATCCTAGCAAGCACTCTAGCACTGAGTCACACCCCCAGCCCTTTTTATTCATTTTTTAAAATTTTAAGACAGTGTCTCCCTAAGTTGCTCAGGCTGGCATTGAACTTGCAATTCTCCTGCCAGCCTCTCAGGGGATTATAGGTGTGCACCACTGTGCCAGGTTAGATCTGAGAAATAAAACTGAAAATTCTAGGGCACAGGTAGAGACATGATGATACAATGGGGGAATTTTCCTAACAGGTAGCTGGTGAGGCTCTTCTGAGTCTCTGTTAAGAAAGTCTCCCAGTTCTACCAGGTCTCCCACTGGGTTTAATTGGAGGAAGAAGGTGCTATCTGGTATAAAGAAAAGAAGGTTCAGGTTTGGGGAATGGCTTAATGGTAGAATGCTTGCCTAGCATGCAGGAGGACCTGGGTTCAATCCCCAGCACTGCAGAAAAAAAAAAAAAAAAAAAAAAAAAAAGAAGTTCAAAGTCCCAGAGTGTTCCTATAGTGAATTTACCTATACATGGCCAGGCATCCCTAATCTCCCAAACAAGCTTCCCTAGGGACTAAGGAACTGCACATATCCAACCTCACACCAGCTCGTGCACCACTTAGTCCTCACCCTCACAAAAAGACACTCATGGCTCATAGTCACGCATCACTTTCCTGGAAACACCACACATATACACCATATGCACATACAAGGGGGACACAAACCCTCACCCTCACCTCCCTTGTGGCCTCTATTTCTTTCTGTAGATATGCTTGACTTGTAGGGTACAACCCTTCAGTTCCCTCAGGTCCTCTCTTCTCCTTTTGAGATCCTGCAGTTAAATGTGCCCATAAGAGACAACATTAATAATATAAACCTATTGTGGATGAGGCTTTGTGGATCCCAAACACGCATTTCCAACAAGCTACACGAAAGTTTAAAAAAGGGTGTGGGCAGGTATGTAGCTGAGTGGTAAAGCACTTGCCTCACGTGCTCAAGGCCCTGAGTTCAATCCCCGCATCACAAAAACAAAACAACTGCCCCCTCAAGACCCCAACAACTAGAACCCCCCAAACAGGAAGCCTATCTTTCTTGGTGCTTCTTCTCCTCCCTTCCCAGCTCCCAGCCTTGACTCTTCTTCCCTCTCTCCTGATGCTCTTTCCCTCCTCAACCCAGCCCCATCCCAGTTCCTCATACTCCCCAATTTTTCCCAGTGAAGTTCAGGGGAAAGAGCTTTGGGTTGGAAGACACTGGGTGACATTAGCAACCCACTTGGGTCTGTGGTTCTTCATCTGTAAAATGGGGTTAATAACAGTTCCCTCACCCGTGTTGGAAGATCAGAAAAAGGTGTACAGATAGAGCTAGTATTAGTGATTATTAGTCCCTGCCTAAAACCTGCTCTTTCTCCCTAATCCAGTCTCCATTTACCCCTCCTCCAGAAAACCCAAATTCCAAGTGACTGAAAAGCAAGAGGTTGATAATCTCTCCATTTCCAAATCTCTAAGGGGAGGAGACATGTACTTCAGGCTCCCGGAAGCCCAATTTTTTGAATTTGGATTCTCCAATATTTCTACCACATAAAATATAATTGAATCATTCTCTTCTAGCTATGAAAAATCAGGTCCTGGGAGGAAATTTTAAATTCACCCTGGAAACTGGAGTCTGAACAAGGCGATTTTACCCAATTGTTCCTGCTCCCTGATTACACTTTACTGCCTTGTGTCCTGGAATGCCAGGTCTTGGGTGTTGGAATGGGGATCAGTAATAATTGCAGAGGGGCAATTTCTAGCTTTGGCCACAGTTACTTTTATTCTACAGGGTGACTTTAGATCCTCCTCCTCCTCCTCTCACCTAAATACTCTTGCTTAAAATATTTAGGTCAGGCCAGATAAATGAATTCTTTTAGGAAAGGCCCTGATTAATCTAATTCTTTGCTTTCTCTGGGCAGCATAGATACTAAGCTACACATTCCTTTGTGTTTGAGCTTCTCAGAGCTCCTTAAGACCATTTGTTCTTCTTGGATGTGACTTTCCAAAGTAAGGCTGGGGTGGGAGGAAGTCCTAGAATGCCCTGAAAGACCCAGACTCAACCCCTTTGGTCATCGTGAGAATCTTTTGAAGACATCACTCAGATCTGAGTCCCAAGGAGAAAAGAATACGGAAATGGAGCACAGGGAGTCTTCACTCCATTGCCCTAGAACTTAGGCTGAGCAAAAGAGTTTCTAGCCACTCTGTCCTGGGTGTTTTTGATTTTTGCTTCTTTTTAAGGCAACACTCCTTCTAGTCGTTGCAGTCTTATCCCCACCTATTCCACTTTGACATTCTCAGCTTCCAACAAAGCTGGATAGCCCTACATGGATTCAGGGACTCACCAAAGACCAGGGTTCTCAGGTGACATCCTAAGACTCTCCCACTCCAGCAATAGTTGCTTACAGCCCAGGGGGAAACTGCTCAGCAGGTCCTGCTCCCAGGAGAAACCTGGTCCAGAAGCCCCAGGCATATCCCGCATGACCCTGCACCTAGATTTCAACACATCTCTGTCTCTCCTGGAGCAGCTTCCTGGCCAATGAACTATACCATCCCGTCCCAAGCAGGGACCGCCAGAGGGGATCACATGTCGCTTCTTTACTCCCTCCGAACTCAGCGGGGCAGCGGGGCGCGGGAGGGAAGAGAGAATATTGCTCCTGGCTAAAGTAAAATACGACGGTGACTCCTACCTGAGCAGATCGGGTTTGGGGGGTTGGAAGTCGCAGCGACCATTGTGGTCTGGAGGCCGTTGGGCTGCTGGATCCTCTTGCAGCCTCCCACGGCCGTCATTCCTCGAGGCTCTAGCCCTTCGATCAGGTATCCCCCACCCGCCCATGAGGCCAGCTTTCCTGGGGTCCCTCTGCGCAGTGTATGGGGTTATTTTTACTTTCGGTTATCTAGCTTTATGAAGACTCCACACCACTCATACAGCTAGATAACCAAAGATAACAACCAACCCCGCCTCCTGGCTGCTGCCGCCGCCGCCTCTTCCACGCAGCCTCCAGGCTGCCGCCGCCGCTGCCGCCTGTACCTCCGCAGCTTCGCGTCGCCCGCTGGTGGGGGTTGGGGAAGGATACACGCAAGCAGGTGGAAAGGGGGAGAGGGAGGGAGGGGGAGAGAGAGAGAAAGAGATATGGAGTCGGAGACCAAAAAATATAAGACACAGTGATACAGACTAGACAGCGGGGGGGGGGGGGGGGGGGGGGGGGGCGGGAAGGCGTAGGAAGGATGCGATGACCTATGGCGTCGAGGTCCAGGGATTGACCTCAAAAGCTTCTGATGCCCCATTTCCCTCTTCCTCTTTCGATCCAGAAGCGGCAGTACCTCGGGTCCCTGGTCCCGGAGAGAAGGGACTTACGGGTTTTCGTGCCACCCGGGAAGACGGCAGGGACCGAGGTAGAGGCCTCCCCAACCTCACCGGGTTTCCATTGCCCTTCTCTGGAAGATCGAGAGAGCATCGGATAACTAGAGCCTTAGCCTTCAGCGGAGCCCGAGCCTCCGCGTGGGGTGAAAGCCCGGAGCCGCAGAGCCAGCCCAGCCAGGTCTCCAACTCGCAAGGGCGGTGGAAGCGAAGCTCAGCCCGTGCAGAGAAAACAGCTGGATCCAAGCTGCCGACTGAAAGGGTGAGCGGGCAGCGAAATCCTGGGGGTAAAATCCCGGAGGCACGGGGAAATTCCCGCGACTCAAAGAGGGGGAAGGCTGTGAGTGTGGGGTGGAAGGCGACCCAGAGGCGAGTCTTGCAAAGGAAGAAGGAAAGGGCAAAGCCACCATCCAGGAAGAGATCACCCATGTGACGGCGTTGGGGGAGGAAAGCGCAGGACGGCCAGGCAGGTGAGCCGAGTCCCAGGCCCCGCAGAAAGCCCCATAGAAACGGCTTTGTACAAAGAGGATCAGAAATCACCCGGGGCTATGAAAATGGCCGGGGGTCTGAGGCGAGGGATGCCCCAGGGGCTGGCAGGGGGTGGTCTCGGGAACTGGAATCGACAAGGAGGGTCTGGAAGCCGGGTAGAGGGTGTGGAGCTCCGCCGGCCCCTCGTGGCGGACGCACAGCACGCTCTATTCCCAGGCGCTCGCCCACCTCCTGCCCCACACCCGCCAGGCCACTTACATGGAGCCTAGGGTGCCCATACGTGCTCTCCGCGGTCCTGCCGGCATGTCCCCATCCAAGGAGCGCCTTGGACCTGGGTCCGGAGTGCCAGAGCTCGACGGATGCCAGAGCGGAGGAGCCCATTCGACTCAGCCTCAGCAGTGCCAAGTCGAGAAGGGTACAGCAGGTCTCACTTCCCTGCTCCTTCCTCAGCCTCTGCTGCTGCTCTGGCCCGGGCGCGCTCCGGCTCCGGACTTTTCATTCATCCTTTCACACTCCCTCCCGAGACCAGTCTCTGATTGGTTCTATCTAGTCTGACGTCACCGCCTCGTTCCCCTGTCGGCCCCGCCCCTCCTCCTTACCAGGTCGGGCCACAGCGCGCAATTGGGGCGTCCCTCCCCGGGAGAATGGTTTGTTGCGGGGGAGTACTACATCTGTGTGCTGATTCTGAGCTTCTTGGTGCCTCACTCACCCCCGAGACCCGCCTGCCATGTCTAATCCATTGCCACTTGTGGTTTTGATCTCCAGCCTCACTCTTTTTGTGGGTCCTACATTTTCCATTTTGGTCCTAGGTATGATGCACTAGGACGAACGCGCAAAGATAGAAAAGAGATCGGGTGAAATCCCCTTGAAAAGAATCAAATGACTTAAGACTACCCTTCCCTGCCTTCTCCCATCAGAGTATTCTTTGTGCTCCACAGGTTCTGATCCTTCCCAAACTGTGATTCTAATATTCAATATGGACAGGAACCTCTGTCCTTGGTTTTCAACTCAAAACTGTGAGGGAAAGATTCTGGGACTTAGGGACTCCTGCTGGAAGACACTGTGGCCTTTAAAGGAGGCCAAATCTTTCCGCCTTGCGGAAAAGGGACTATCTCTCGAACCTGTTCACAGCACCAAAGTTCCAGGTAAGGGAGTCTAGGGGTGAAGATCCCAGTTGGCATTAGCCTGGGCAAAACCCGCAGAATTAGGCCTAGCCGTGGAGGCCTTAGTTAGGCCATCGCTCCTTTTTGCCACCCGTGCACTCTAACCTCAAGTTCTGCGCAGGCCTCCCACCTACCAGCTCTGGGACTTGAGGAGGAAGAACGCCCTCAGCAAGGCTCGGTTCCCAACTTTCCCACCTAGCTCTCATCTGACCCAGCGGGACATTCCAGGTTCAACCGGCCTATCGGAGAATCAGAACCAAATCCTTGGATGATATACAGCGACCAGCCAGCCGGCAAGACCCTGATTCCAGCCGCTGCCTGCAGCGGCAAAAAGCTCTCTGAACCAGTAGGCCTCTAAGAACCGTGCTGCCTGGCAGGAAGCGGTTTGAATCCCTGCTGTGCACCCCACCCTTCCACTCACCCTCCTCTGGGGAGCTCTGCTAAGAGACTGGCTCAGACACCTGGAGCCTATTGGTCTGATTAACATGGACCAGTTTCTATGACCATGGATCCTTGAGCACTAGGTCACCAGGGGAGCACTCCAAGCACCACAGATTGTTGGTCAATCCTGCTCAGATTGTTTTATCTGAGGGATTGTACAGATCCGGACAAAGCCAAACCTGAACCCTATTCTCCTTGGTTAGATGCAAACTGATGGACAATGGGTTGAACTTGGTGCTTCCTTCAAAGAATAGTGCATGTCTAAATAATAATCACTGCCATTGATGTTGGCAGCAAGACTGTAGGGACGGGGGCAGATTGAAATGGGATGGAGTCCTGCAACCCAGAATGGTAGTATGAAGCTGAAGCAAATGGCCTGATTTCCCCAGGGCATTCTCAGGGGTGGGCTGGCACAACATTTTCCCCCCATGGTCTCAAGGCCCTTACTCAAGGGAAAGCCTTTCTTTTTTTTTTTTTTTTTTGTTTGTTTGTTTGTTTGTTTTGGAACTGGGGTCGAACCCAGGGCTTTGTGAATGCAAGGCAGATGCTTTGGCACTGAGCTACATCCCAGCCCAAGGGAAAGCCTTTCTAGAAGCTTCCAGAGTAGCAATGCATCATCATTCCAGAACTGGGAACACTGATAGTGGTAGTGGGGGGGGGGGGCAGAGACAAAGTGTCCATTCCTTACATTGTTTCCTTCTTCCCCCTCTTAGGTACCCTTGCAACTCAGAATGGGGTACACAGGGATGGGGTACACAGGGGCACTTTGGGGTTCCTGTGGCTGCAGTACAATTGCAGAAAAAGGAAACACTTTCCAAATGTTCTCAGATAGACCTGTCTACAAGCATGCTGCCAATACATTTCCCAAATGCATCCTATTAGGGCTCCAGAGAAGCAACAGGCCTTCTGGCCTTTCTTCTCCAAGCCCACAACTCCCTCAAAGATTTCTCAGCATGCCACCTAACACCCCTTCCTAGGATGCCCCCTCCTCTCCAGACATTCCAGCCATTCTAAATAGGCCCTGCACTTCTCCAGACCCTCCACCAACTTTCCCAAGTATTCCCCTATTTGCCCTCCCATAAAATCCCTTAAAGGCAGGTAAGCAAACCTTTCTCCCTTCCTTCCTCCATTTCTCCAGCACTGGGAGGTTGAGGCCAGCTTGTGGAGGAAGAGCCAGGTGTCCTGCTAACTAAAATTGTCCCTTTTTCCTTGCCCACCAATGTTCACCAATGTAACCCGCCATCTGTAGGGTCAAGCTAATCTCTACAACCTCTTGCCCTGGCTTGGACCTTACAGATTGTATGGAAAGACTCAGCCAGGATTAGTTAAATCTCACTTCTCTGTCAGCCACCCCTGTATTTTTGTTGGAAATGGGAGAGAACAACAAAGGTTTCTTTAACCAGTGGAGATTCCCGCACATTCATCCCTACTGGCCAAATTCATTCTCAACCGGACTTCCTCAAAACCAACATCAAAAGAGAATGGGTACATTTAGCTGACTCCTGAAAATACGTACATTGAAATTTCCCCCAAGTAGCAATATCCTCCTACCTCTTACTTACTGTGGCTCTGAGTTCTACAGAGGTAGTTCAGTTCAGTATCCAAATTAAGGAAGAGACACCCCCACACACACAAAAGAAAATGGAGCTTAGTTTAAATTGCCCTGACATTATCCACTAGGAACCCCATCTCTTTCCAGATTCCAGATAAAGTCAATTTTTGTTTGATTTTATCTAGGTGTGCTGGACAGCCCCATCTCCCACTGCTCCTGCTCAGTTACACAAACTGGTGGAGCATCAACTGTCTTTATTCCAGTGGGAACAAGGCTATAAGCCATGAAAGAAGCAGAAAACTCACCACTGTCATGTTAACTGGGATTGGATTGTACCCTGGGCCATGTACTCATTTCAAAAAAGAAACTACTTTGAGGATGGCAAAGAAAATAGCCTCCTTCAGTACAGGTACAATTTCTCACTTATTCATAGTATCGGAGGAGACAGAGCAGGCAAACTTTCAGCAGGGTATGCCAAAAAACTTAGTGGAGAACCGGACTTGGTGTTGCACATCTGAAATCCCAGAAGCTCTGGAGGCTGAGGCAGGAGGATCTGGAGTTCAAACCCAGCCTCAGCAGATTAGTGAGGCACTGAGCAACTCAGTGAGACTCTGTCTCTAAATAAAATGTAAAAAAGGGCTGGGGATGTTGCTCAGTGGTAAGTACCCCTGGGTTCAATCCATAGTACCAAAGGGGGGGGGATACATAGTGGAGGACCAATAATTGATAAGTTAATAAAGGTATGTGGTCCCTGTGTCTCCACATCTGGGTTTGCCATCATGTGATCATGTGCATTATGGTGGATGTTAGTGTATCAGTGAGGGTATTAGTCAGTTGTGTTTTATGGAATTTGTGTATAGGTGTCGGGAGGAGGCATTGTATCCATCATGCTATGTGTTCGTGACTATTCCACAGTTCTTTTGACCAGAGAAGACCCTTCTACTAATGGGATATGGCATGCAGATCTGTAAGAGGCTAACAGCTGGAGCAAAATAGGTGCATTAGGTGCCATTTTGGGTTGGTCCACCAGTCTGGGTCTCCCTAGGAAGGCCTCAGCTGGAGCAGAGCCCTCTCCTTTCAGTGCACAGCACAGTCTGCTGGAGTGTTCTGTAGAACAACGGTCTGTGGACCACACCCTGTGTCCTTCCAGGGAAATTCTGGGGACTCTGGAGAGCGCACCCCGAATTCCTCTGCTGATGTGAGTCTGTGAGTGTCTCAATCAGCCCAGGAGCCTGCATTCTTTGCTAGTGCTTATCCCCACCCCCATCCCCATAGCTGCCCACCTATTGTCTGTGTGCCTGAAGAGGCCCATGTAGAGAAAAGCATGGCCTGAATTGTGCTCTCTGGATGCAGTTTTTGGAGAGATCTTTATAATCCAGGTCCCAAAATACATTTGGCAGTAAACCACTCTCTTGAAATATTCAGGTGACTAAATAAAAAGCATATTTTTCTTTGTTTCAATTACCAGGTTAATTTGCCTTGAAGATAAAGATGAAGGCTGCATTTGAGGGAAGGTTCGTACAGATATTTATTTCTGTCTATTTAAGTGCATCATTATTATGAACATTATCATGTGTTATTCTTTTGCTATAGAATATTTACATAGTGCGATCATGGAATCATACCAAATAGAATTGGCAATTAAAAAATGCTGAGGCTGTGTTAAAAAAAATCTATCTATCTATCTATCTATCTATCTATATATATATACATATACATGTATGTGTCTATGCATACGAACATATAAGGTTAGAATGCACGGAGACAAAATGTGAAGAATTTTGCCTGAGGAATACCGCCCTTCCTCTACACAGAGTGTTTTTCCCCCCTCCACCCTTGGAAAGACCAGCCTGGAAATTCCTCAGGCCTGTCTCAGCACTGCCTCCCTGGCTGGCTCCAGTTCTGTCCTTGAGCCCACACACTGGCTCACTTGCCTGAGAGCCCTATGCTGTTGGGGCTGTTGGAGAAAAAGATGGCAGAGATGGTGGAGGATTGACTGGTTCATCCACATGGGGCCCTTTCTACAAGACACTCAGCCATCAGCAAATGGCCTCCGCAAGGGGCACAAGCATGTATGTGCAAGGGTGCTGTGCATTATACACACTCAAACCCAGTGCAATGCAAAGACTCCCAGCAGCATCACCTCCTAATGCTCACAGGTGCATGCCAGGAACACACAACCACTCCCTGTTGCTTAGGTTCCCATGGCCCCATTCACCCCAACTCACATTCCTCTCCTTTCTTACTTCATTCTAACCTTTCTTACTGCCACCTATGAACAGAGAGTTCTGTTCCCCTCCCCAACCAACCACCTCTCCCAAGGCCCACTGGCCTCCATCTCCACCCTCTGGAGCCTATGGGAGAAGGGGAAAAGAGTTTCCTGTGTCTCCAATGCCTTTCCTTTCAGTCATAGAACTGAATGCAAGATGGAATCCAGCTACCTTGTTCCATTTCTATTATCATTAAGTATATAGATCTTACTATGGAGAAGCTCAAAGAGTTCAAGAGAGGGGTGAAGAGGTGTAAAGAGCAGGAGAAAACACGGGATACAGGACAAGCTTCCCTACCCCACCCCACCAACAAACAACAAGGAAGAAAATAAATACCCCAAAAGCCAAAGGTGACCACCAGAAACAAATGAGGCTGTTTCTTCTTGGGTGCCCAGCTCCTGTTGAAGGAGAGAACACAAAGGTTAAAGTCCACTGGGTGGCTCCAGTCCCCTTTCCCTAATAGCCCCCAGTCTCCCTATCATTCTCCCCTAGCGCTCTGCTTCCAGCACCTAGGCATTCTAGGTGCCCCTTTTCAATCACCAGAGCCCTAGGCTGCCCTGGGAGATGGCAGAAAGAGAAAAGCCTAGCAATGGGAGGAGGGCGCTCCAACTCCATCTTGCCTGGGTGACTCTAACCCTGCCTCCTCCTCACAACCTCCTGTGCCTCCATGGAAAACCTTCAGGCCCATGGGTTTGAAGTGAGCCCCTGGAGATCTCTAACTTCTAAGTAATTCTCTGTCCAAAGGACATATCTCCTCACAGATCCCTGATACTCAAAGTCTACCAGAGAGCACACTTAGGATAAAATAAAGGATCTGGGGTTAGAGATGTATTTGTGTCTGTCTAGATCTAATGACACTATAAAGTACTAGGCATATTTAAGATATTCTCAATCATATTATCTCTCTAGCTTTCTCTACCAATCTCCATCATGACTTATCTACCTGCCACCTATCCATGTATATCTCTCAGGATCCATAAAGACATCCTATAGCTATCAATTTCCTTCCTCTCTTTTATACACACACAAAAGGTGTGAATAGAGTGCAGTTATTGATTATTATTTTAATGTTGGGTATGAAACTCACTCCTTCCTTTATAATTTTATCTTCCCAGCATTTTGTTTTTAGGTTAAAGTAGAGTTTGGGTAATCACTTGTATAGCATAGCTGGCCCAGCTCCTAAAATACTAGAGTGTATTTATGTGTACCTGGGTGTGTTGGGGTAAGCTGATGAATTCTTCTACCTCAAACTCAATTCCATAACTAATTCCTTTTTTTTTTAAGTCAGGAAGATAACCTGCCTGCATGCAGAGGAAATTGGATTTAAAAAAATGGTACTAGGGAGCAGGAATAAGCTTAAGTCCAAGCCTGATTTCTAAAAGGGGTGCTTCGAATGCCTCCTCTCCAGTTCTCATACCCACCAATCCTCACTTGACTCCCACCCTGTGTCCCAGAGCCGCCAGCCCATCCATTTCATAAAGGAATGTCTCAGACTGAAACTGTTAGCTTCATACCAAAGAGAGACCACCCTACCCCATGCCAATTTGCTGACATGCCAAAAAACAGGCACAAGGACAAACGGGGAACCTCTGGCTCCCTCTTCCACTCTCAGTGAGAGTTCTGGGGTCCCTGGGGTCATTGGCTCTCTCCTCACTGAACTCTGCCCTCCCGTGTGGCCACCAGGCACACACAATGCCCAGGGGAACGCAATGATAAGAACAGCTCAGCACGCACGGCTTGTATAACGGCTGGCAGCCTCAGCCTCTTCCAGCAATCTGGCCTCTGGGGCACCAGGAATGGTCGGCTCTGTTCTGACTTCCATTGCCCCACAATGATCCCAGCCTGTGTCCCAGAAAGAACAGAGTGGGTGGGAGACTAGGGTCATGATAGTGCCATTTTTCTATATCCCTGGACCTCCTTTTAATAACACCAAAAAGAAAAAAACCCTCCATTAAATGGATCTGGAGGGGGTTGGAGTGGGTTCTCCCCACTTCTAAGACCCAAACATCTGTCCCCAAACCTTGCTTGCCTTCAAGCTCCTCTCAGCCCCTTTCCTACCTGCCAGCTCATAGGAATGGGAGCAGGTGGAGAAGGCAAATGAAATGAATCTAAATCTAAAAATATTTTTGGGTTTTTCCCAATGCTGGTTTCTACCTTCCTGGAAATGTGGCTCCTTTTCCCTCCCCCATCCCAAAATCCCTCAGACTTTTTCTTCCCCTAAAACCTGCAGTCTCTGGGGCAGAGAAGAATAAGAGCCAGAGGCAAGGAAAGAAGGTCAGGAGTCCAAATACAGAATCATTTTTTCTCTTCCCTCCCGTCTGCACTATAATCTTCCTTCCTGCCTCTGCTCTGCTGCAAGCATTAAGATGTTGGCCTTGTCTGGTGGAGAAAAAGGGAGGGGCGGATTAATAGGATCAGTAGCACCGTGACCCTAAAGTCCCCCCCAATCCCATTGACAAACTTAGTGAGCTGTCTGGGCTGGCAGGGGCTGGAGGAAGGAGGGGGACCTAGAGGCGCTCTGGGCGGTTGGGCAGGGCCACTGCCTCCAGCTCAGTGATGGATGCCCAGGAAGCGGGAGATAAAACCTGCTCGGCCAATTCCTCCTCCACACACATGCCTCATCCCTTTTGGGGACCCCCCTGAGTCTTTTATCAGCCTTTTCTTTCTGTGATTGTTGCACCAGACTCCATTAGCCAGTAGGCAAAGTAGGAAGGTTAGGGTGCCTTGACTCAGCTTAGGGGTTCCCTTCCCACCCCCAGTTCAGGTGTCTAAGGGAGCTAGGATCCTCTCTGGACCCCAGTGGACACTTACCCTGCTTCTGTGAAGAGGACAGACTGCACGGGTGGCCCCTGCGGCTGGACTGCCCGTCTCCCCCCTGCTCCTAGCCTCTTGTGGAGTGGAGGATGCGGCTCCGGTGACGTAGCATCTGTCTATCCATTCAGGAATTTCGCTTGCCTCTCTCTTTCTTTCTCTTGCTGTTCTCCCTGGAAAGGCAGCAAAAAGGGGGTGCTGCCCCTAGCTGGAGACACCATCACCACCAAAATAACAGCCCACTCTCATGAAGCCCCCCTCCTTCTTCCTTTTCATGCCTGGGTGAGAAGGGGGTCTTTGTCATCTGCACTGTGTTCCCCACCTCCCTCTAGTGCCTTTTCTAACCTGAAGAAGGAAGGAGCTAAGGGATGCTATTGTTCCTCCAGGCCACCCTTGTCCCCAAAGGAAACAAGAGAAAGGGTGTGACAGAAGTATCCCATCCCTGGGTTCCTCTAAGTTTACATTTGCTTTTGAACTTGAGAGAGTGATTCCATGGTGTGAGCCTGTAGGGTGGGGAGCCGAGTTGATAAGAAGTCATAGAAAGAGGGCACAGTTAGCCATTTGAAGGTTGGGGTGTTCCAGCGCCCCCTTTCCAAACTTCCCCCAGGCTCCTAACATTGTCAGCTGAATTAATGGAAAATCCAGATCTTAGTTGTGAAGGAGAAACTGACAATTGGAAGATGAAGTCTGAGAGCTAGAGGGGGGGACGGCCAGCACTTGGAAGTCTAGACAGAAGAGGAGGGGTGGGACCACAGACTTCAAGTGAGAGATAAATTATCTTGCTCTCAGAGGAGGGAGAGTGATTTGGGGGTTGGTTTCCAGGGCTGGGGTCCCGATATTTGGTGGAAGCTGGGGGCTCAGAATGGTACAATGGTCGTGTCTCTTTTCTCTCTTTCACCCCCACCCTCAACCCCTCCCTTTTCCTCCCTCCCACTCTTCCTGGTCTGCATGGGAACTCGGTCTGAGCTCGACGTGACAGACAGCAGGCCTGCATGCTAATGAAGTTTGTCTCAAGTTCATTGTCAAAGCCCCCCCTTCCCCACGGCCCCCTCCCCTTCTCTCTCATACACAAATCTCCCTCCAACTTTTGTCCCACAGACCTGGAGGCCACTTGAGTCTCTGCCGGCTCCCCTCTCTCACCCTCCCCCACTGCTTTCAGTCTCCCCTCTCCTCACTACCTCCCTCGACTGGGGGCGGGATTGGGGGGGGCACCCTCTCTTCTCCCCAGTGCCTTCGAAGGCACCTTCTGGCCCAGCTATCCTTAAGCTCCAGTTGAGGGATTCTGAGGGCTGAGGTCAGAGTCTACAAACCTGGTCCTTCTCTCCCCAGCTCAAAGTAAGGAGGCTCTAGAGGGGCGAGAGAAGGCGACAGAGTCTCCCACTGAAAGTTCCCTGCCCCCCAATTCTCAGCTCTGTCCTGGCCCAGTCCCCCCATTCCAGCCCCGCTTCCCCCTCCCCCCATTCTTCCCATTATGATTATTTTGCTCTCCCCTTGATTACATCTGCTTCACTAGCTCAGAAATAAAGATCCTTTGAGACTAATTTTGCACCCCCCCAGCTCCCCACCCCTTCCCTCCCCCTTCCCTCTAGACCAGGGCTCCCGTTAGCTCCTTTCTCACCGGCTGGAAGACATTGAGTTCCTTGTCTAGGGAGCTGGGGGGTTGATGGGAGGGGGTGCCAGTGGAATGGGGGGGTCTCTCCAACTCTGGGACGTGTCCAGCAATCCAAACCTGTCCTTCTTTTGTTCCTACAAATCTCTTCATACTGTCACTACCCTCTGGAGTCTGCCTTTCTCCCAGTAACCAGGGGCTAGGGGAGGAAGGGGAGGAGGACCCTGAACTCACCCCACCCCTCAATTCCAGGGAAAGGAGGGTGAGGGAGAAAAGGGGGGAAATTTAAATTCCCCCCTCATTAGCCAGAAAGGAAGCAAAAGGGGATAATTATAATTAAAAGCAGACAGCTGTGGATTGCATCTTTTATGTTCCTCCAAGCCTCCTCCCTACTTCTGCCACCATCACCCAAAAAACTGCACACCCGCTGTGCATCTTGCCCTGGTTTCCTGCCGGAGTGGGGAGTATGCTAGGGGGCTAAGATAGATTTAGGCAAGGCAAATCCACTTCCTCTTCCTGACAGCACTTTCTGAAACATCTCAATAGGCCGAAGATATGGGGGCTTCCTCTTCCCTATCCCCCAACCCGTACCCCACAGTGAGGGCCGGTGGGAGGTGGGGGCATTCATTCGGTAACAACTCATTCAATAATTTTGAAAAATTTTCGGTTTTCTTTAAAATAGCCATAATGTTCACAATGAAATGAACACTAAGAATTCAATATAACTGGAATGTTTTCACATTCCTCTTCCCTTGGAATTGCCTCCAAACACAGGAGGACAGCTGAAAGAGAAGAGCTGAGATCCATAAGGGAGTGTGTGTGGTAACAAAGAAGCTACATATAATGCACACATATACATACATATGCTTGATAATTTGGGGGGTGGTGTTGCTGGGCCTAGCTTCTCTATCCTATGTATTTATAGAACTTGATCATAGGCCAGAACAGCAGGATAATTATAGCATTATTAGCATATATGCAAATCAGGTAACCTATATACGCTGAATGGAGTCAGATTATTATTTATTTCTCTCCCCCTTTCTCCTTCCCTGGTATCAGCTCTGGCTCCTCAGAGCTGCACACCAGCAATTATCTGACATTATAAGAGGGGGTTGTAGCCCTGGAGGAGGGGGCTGAGGGGAGTAGGACAGGAAAAAAAAACCCTACGGGCGGGTGGCGGGGGTTTTATCTCATTTTACTCAATGTTATTCTGAGAAGAGCGGGGAGGGGCTCAGTGAGAAGCCTTTGAATTAACAAAGGGGGAGGGGGTGCTATGGAGAGACAGAGACCTGAAAACAGAGACAGATGAAGCCAGAAAAGCTGCGAAGCAAAGACAGAGACCAGAGAGACAGAACCACCGGTTCACAGGGAGTGGGGGAGCCAGAGACAGAGGAGTTGCAAACTCACACAGAGTGAGGCACAAAGAATCCAGATCTGGCGTGAAAACAAGGATCTGTTGATGTGGGGGTGGAAGGATGAGCTGATCAGGTTCACTGGGCTGGGGGCCAACATGGGGACCCAGACCTCCTTAGTCCCTGGACCTGGAGACTGAGGCTGAGTCAAATCCAGAGCACATCCCATGTTAGCAAACCCTTCTCCCTTGTTCCACCACCTTGTTACATGGTCAGGAAACCCCAAGCAGTGACTTTTGGTGAATTCTTTCATTCCAAGTAGTACATGAGCACAAACTCCCTGGGCAAGGTCTAGAGTCCCTTCTCTTCCCCAGGGGTTGGTACCAGTCAGTCCTTGACTCTCCAGCGAGATCTCTTTGGACACCTCAGTCTTTAAGGAGCCATTTAACTGCCACCCTTGTCCTGTCTCACTCTTCCATAACTCAGGAATTATACCAGATCCATGGGTGGGAAGCTGGAAACTTAGCAGGTTTTATTGGTCCCCCACCTTTCCTTCTCAGGACTTGCTCTACTGAGCTGTGTTCCCCCTGCCTCTGTCTCGCTGGGCAGAATTCTGCTGGCCATTGATGGCCTCAGAGCGGCAACTGGGATTCCAGAGCTCCATTCTAATCTCGCCTCCACCCTGCTCAAAAGAGATCTTCAGCTCCCAAATGGATTAAGGGAGTATTTCTCTTTGGCTGACCCCAAAGCCCTTTTTATGATCCTAGAGATACCTGCATCTCTGTCGAATTTCAAATGTCTGTCTCCAAGTTCCTTGCAATATTGCTATTTCTGTCTCAAAAAAAAAAAAAAAAAAAAAAAAAAAAAGGCTTTTGTCCACATGAGGCAAACGCCAAAACGCCAAAGAAGGTGCTATTGGGAAGGAGGATTTTTTAAACTAGGGGAGATCCAAGGGCCTTGAGTGATGTGTTACAATGAAGAAGAAATGTGCTGGATGTGGTGGTGCACACCTGTAACCCCAGTGACTCTGGAGGCTGAGGTAGAGGATCACAAGTCAGCCTCAGCAACTAAGTGAGGCCCTAAGCAACTTAAGAAGACACTGTCTGAAAATACAAAATAAAAAAGGCTGGGGGCCGGCGCAGTGACACACCTGTAATCCCAGCGGCTAGGGAGGCTGAGACAGGAGGATCATAAGTTCAAAGCCATTCTCAGCAAAAGCAAGGCGCTAAGCAACTCAGTGAGACCCTGTCTCTAAATAAAATGCAAAACAGGGCTGGGGATGTGACTAATGAGTGCCCCTGAGTTCAATTCCTGGTACCCACCCATCCCCAAAAAAAGGACTGGGGATGCAACTCAGTGTTAAAGCATCCTTGAGTTCAATTCCTAGTACCAAAAGGAAAAAAAAGGAAAAAGAAAAAAAGGAAAAGGAAAGAAGAACTGTTCCTGAAGGAAATGAATTACAGAAACGGATAACCAATGAGGCAGAGCCAAAAGACTGGGAGGAAACAAAACTCCAAGCTGTATTTAGATTTGTACACAAAACTGAAAATGTGATATGTACATTTTCATTTCAGTTTGCTGGTGTGTGTGTATATATATAGATAGATAGATTATATATATGTATAATATATGTATGTATATTAAGGGAGGGAGTATTTGTTTGGCTGACCCCAAAGCCTTTTTTATAGTCCAAGAGATACCTGCATCTCTGTCAAGTTTATATGTACACACACACCAGCATACTGGATGGGTTTTATAGTCAATGATCTCTGAATCTATGATATGCATTTGTATTTATATTTGCTCCTGGATCCAGTTGTTTCTCATTCTTTGTGGCTGTATGATAGAGTAGTACAAGAGCCGAAGAGGCAGAGAAAGACAGACAAACTGAGCAGAAAGAAACTAAGAGTACAGACTGAGACCCAGAGACCCCTCTACAAAAGGTGCTGAGAGGCACCACAAACCCGGTCATGGATAAAGCAGACACAGAGACAGACAGCTAGCCTTGGGGGGGCCGAGCTTTCTGTTTTCCATTCCAAGTTAGAGACCTGGAATATGGCCCTCGCTCCTGCGCGTTTCTGCCCCTGGCTCCTTGCAGCCTGACATTCTGAGGTAGGAGTCACCAGCATTTCTTTTTTGATCTTTGCATTTTCTTACTTTTGAAGTTTTACTGTACAATAAGTAAGTTCCAAGTCTATGGGACTCTCTATGTGCACACAATATCTCTTAACTTCATCTTCTCTCCTACAAAATTCATCTCTCTAGCAATCCAGTCAGACATCAGTAAACACCCACTGCCTGTCTTTTGCCAGGCTTGGTTGTTGGGACCTCTCTGTGTGTGGAGCAGGTCTGCATATGCCTGTGAACAGCTTTGTAATTTTATCCAGTGGGTCTGGGTGCACTGACAATTTCCTATAGACAGGCTCTGTCTTCGGTCAGGAATATCTGGCTACCACTTTCACTGCTGCTACGGAAGATAGCTTTCAGACTTTCTGGAGATGCAGTTCCCACAGCCCTTTACCCTTTTACCCGGTTAAAGCAGCCCGAATCCCGCCCCCCCCCCCACTTTGGTGGCCATACATATGGTTCTCCCAAAAACCACCAAAAACCAAACCAACCTCACTGCAGTGCTGCCATGGCTTCAGTCACCTGTTCCCTGAAAAGGTGAACAAACCTGGCCACAACGGCATGGCTGTCACGCCAGCTTGATAATGCCTATGAGCTGCAAAGAAATTTTCTACTTTACATCTCTCTGGGTGTACATTGGTACATAAATTTGTACACACTTTACTTTTATTCCTAGAATCATATACATCGTCTCCATTTGTTTTCAGATAACAGCCTTTACATAGGCACCTGGCCAAACACTAGCACTGTGCGTGATACATGTGGGACGGAATCCATACTGGCACGGGAATGGCTTCCTGCTTGGTGCTGTTGCAACACGGTGCCATTTCTTGGTACCGTAACTGTTTTCTGTCTGCTTCACATAGGGTTCCCTAGGCCTGATGCTCATTTCTGGGGATCTGGCTCTGGGATTTTGGTTGCATCCCTGAGCTAAACAAGCAGCCAGCGTTGGAGCCCTTGCAAACTCGGTCCTCAGATACATGGATAGCGAATCTGAGTGGGTGTGTATGGGCTCAAGGCTACTGCTGTCTTTGCTGGTGAGAACAGGCAGGGCCCCTTCCCACTGTGGGGGTTTCCTCCCAAGGATCACTGCGATATGATGAGTTAGCAGTTGAAATATCCCTGGGCTGCTGAGTGTGTGCAAGTAGGTTCATGTGTCTCTGTGCAAAGTCTATCAGCAGTGTGCAATCACGTGTGTGCCAGTTATTGTATGTGCACACCATCATGTGTATGTCCACATTCTGTAAGTGTAGTTTGGGGCTTTGTGTGTTTGTCAGTGAGTGTTGTGTGTACATGCTTGAGTTAGCTGTGAGGCTCCCAGATAACTCAGTCTGTTGAGGGGCTCGTGGACTATGGTCTGCAGGCCCCTGAGTCCTAGTGTGAATCAACCTGGGGTTTCTTTGTGCAAAGTGAGGGTCTGGCCCTCTGCCTGCCCCTGAGCCACGCCAGCAGGCCCCCTTGCCCGCCGTCCCTGCCTGGTCTCCGCTCTCTCCTCCGCGGCAGCGACTTCCGCGGGCTCCCGCTTTCGGCAAAGTCCACGCTCCGCCGCGGCACCCGATGTGGACCAGCTGGGAGGCCCGAGGGAACTCGGGGTGGAAAAGCGAGGTGTGTGGGACACTGGCTCACTTGCTCTCTCTCCCCGGTCACCCACTGCGGAGAAGTGCGCGGCCGCCGGCGCAGTGGAGAGGAAATGAAAGCAGGGGAAGAGCCAGAACCGGGCGAGAAGTAATCAGAAAAAGAAAACAGATTTTTTAAAGAAAGAAAGAAAAACAAAATTCACTTGAAAAGACAGAAAACGTTAAATCAAAAGGGACAAAATAACGCCGAGTGAAATAAAAAGGAAATAGACCAAAGACGTTAAAGGTGTTAAATAAACTAAATGATAGAAAAGGCGAGGAGACAAAATGGGAAAGAAAGGGCTCAGAGGCGCCGGTGGGGAAGAGGGTCCTAGACGGGGCGACTGGGCTTTGAGAGCTTGGGTCTCGGTGTCGCCGCTGGGTGGCCCAAGCCCGGGCGCCCGGCCTCTTCGCTCACCGCCCGCTCTCCGGACCCGGCTCGAACGAAGAGTCCCGCCTGCCTACCTGCTAGCCCGCACCCGCCTCCAGCAGCGGGGGACGAAAGGGCTGGACCTAGAGAGCCACCTTCGCCACCCCCGCGCGCTGCTCGGCCGCCGAACCCACCCCGGGAAAATGAAACCAAGAGCGATCCTCCGACCCGCCACCTTTCAGGGTCAGTTCTCCCTAGGGTTCGAATTCTTGGCCGGTAGGCCCGTGTAGACGCTGTGACTGGGTTGGTGGCGCCAAGCGGAGGCTCGGTTCAGCGGAGGCGGGCGGAGAGCGTGGGGGGCTGCAAAACGCGTCCCCACTGCCGGGTCACAGCGCGGGACCCCAGCCCTGCGGGAAGGGACGGCTTCTCTGTGCGCTCAAACTGCACCCGGCAAGTGCCAGCGGTGGTGCGGGGCCAGGGGCTGAATAATTAATAACCGGGAGAAGCTGGGGGGAGAGCGGAAGACTGGCACGCGGGCAGGAGGTAGATATGGGATTGGGGCTAAAAAATCGAGGGGGCTAAGAGTAAGGCAGGCAAGCGAGGAAGAGAGGCTAGAGAGAGGGAAAATAGCGATAAAGGAAAAAGGAGCGGGCGAAAGGTGGAAGAAGCAGCCGGTCCCCTCCGGGAGTTTGCCCAGAGGCGCCAACATCTCCCCTCCCCCGCGCTGCCGCTGGGATCCGCCTGCGTTCCCTTTTCTTCCCAAGCTGCCAAATGCTGCCCTTAGACGCTACGTTCCCAGCACCCGGTAGGATCAAGATAGAAAGATTTAGGAACGTGTAAACCCCACCGACCCCTAGCTGTCGGCAGGCAAAGGGGACTGAGGGACTGTGAGGCAATGGGAAACTGCAACATTGTGAGGCACAGAGAAAGTGCCTCGGGGATCCGCCCAGCAAGCCCAGCTCCTCCAGATTCAGGCACCATATTCTGGCCTGGTCCAGAGCTCCCCAATCTTAATAAGCCCGGGCTGACTTTAGTGTCGGGGAATCAGATCAAGAGTTTTACTCCTGAACAGATACCTCCTGCCCCTCTCCCATCCATGGACTGGTGGATTAAAATGCAGCTAAGACCGACTTTGCCGCTGTGACCAAGTCACTTCCCCACCCCTTTTCTCCTTCATGTAAGGCGGATCTGGGGCTGGAGTCCCCAAAGTTCTTTCAGTTAAAAAAAAAAAAAAAAAAAATCAGAACTAATAATGAATTGGACTCCAAATGAGAACAACCTGGAATTGGAGGTCAGTCAATCTCATCCCAGAACATTTGAACCTCATCAGTACACATAACTGGGTATTAGTTTGTGTCTGGGTGTGGGTCATTGGCTGAGGAATGGGCTGCTCCTGCCAAGGAAGGCTTCCCTCGAGGGTCTCCGCCATGAAATGAATAACCTACCTGGTGCTTTGGCAGAAGAGGACCACTTAATGACCAGACATCTTGAGGGCGGGTGCAGGTGTTGGAATGTGCACAATCTGAGAGGACACTACCACAACTTCACTGCCTGTGTGACTCTAAGTCAGTTACCTAACCTCTCTGAAACTTCTTCAGAACAGGTATAATGGGGGAAAGGAAACATACCTCCCTGGGGGATAATAAGAACTCAATGAATTAATGCACCCAGTGCCTATTTTCATGGCTCTTCATAGACACTCTGGAAATAGTAGCTTTTTTTCCAATTCAGGAATGTTGTGTGGATGTTTGGGTTTTCCTGTTTGTGGTGGGGCGTATGAAGGGTGGGGTGAATAACTGCTGCTTGCTGCCTCTGCACTCTTACCTTTTGAGTCAAATTCCTCCTGGACCCTCCACCAATAATCAGTTATATTTTTTACAGTTAAAGTCAATACATTCAAAAGTGTTGAAATTTTTCTTTATTTCTTTTCCTTCGAACCCAGGGCTTCCTGCATGCTAAGCAAGTGCTCTACCACTGAGTTACAACCCTAGTCCCAAAGCATTGGAATTTTTATTTGGAATTGAATAATTTGTTTGCATTGCCTTTCTGTCTATCCGCACTCCACTTTCCTTACCTGTGAATTTGTTTTCAGAGACTTATGGCGATTCTATGTATGGAAAAATGCACATTTTCAATGTTTTGGTTTTTAATACCTCAAGGTAAACCTATAAATGTGACACAATTCCAATAAGATACCTGTTCAGGAGTGACTGTAACAATAAAGTTTGGGAAGTGACTTAAATGTTGAAATGAATAAAGAAAATGTTATGCAACAAAGGAAATTTAGACTTGTATTTATCAACATGACTAGATCTCACAATATAATGTAGGTGAACAGGTTAAAGTTGAATGAGATAAATAACGCTACCCCATTTATTCAGATTATATAAAATATGTATAATTTCATATGTTTGCGTGTTTGGGGAAAAGACAGGTAGAGTCAAAGCAAGGAAAGTGTGTGTGTGTGTGTGTGTGTGTGTGTGTGTGTGTACTTACAAGTGACCAAAGGATGCACAGGCAGGAGAAAGATGGCAGAATGGAGAAGGGGGAAAAGAAGCGGATTCAGAATCAAAAAATAAAATAAAATTTCAGCCCTAACTGTGTCATTTACCAAACTGGTTGACTTTAGGCAAATCACCAACCCTTGCTAAACCTGTCTTCCAATCTTTGGAATGTTCTCACTCAGTTGTTGCCAAATTCAAATGAAATTCTGACCATCAAAGTTTCTTTATAAACTACAGGGTGCTGTATGAGACGTACTTCAAATAACTTCTATGAGCCTCCAACTGCATCGCACCTGCTACTGAAGGGGTCTCCCTGTGCCCCGGCTCAGCGGCTAGCGGTCTCTCCTTGGTGAGGATCCTAGGCCTGGAGGCGCTTGGACTCTGGAGGATGGAGGTGAGTTCGGAGTGGAGACTTTCACCTACCCTTTCACATTTCTTCCTCCACCCCAACCCCTTCTCCCAGGAGCAGTTTGCCCTCTCCTGGCTGGCTCCCCCAGTCCTTGAAGTACGTGGAGACTAAGGAGGTCACCAGGGCTTGACTGCTGGAGGTGAGGGACGGGAACTGGACGGAGATTGCAGAGGGACAGACAGAATTTGGATTCTAAGAACTTCCTGACCTTCCAAGCAAGAGACTCAACAACATTCTCTCCCTGGAGTGGCTGAACACCCTGGGAATGGAAAGGGCTGACTACCAGGGTACACCCCAGCACATCCCAAAGTGGGGCAAGGGAAAAGAAGGAAAATGGGCCCCGACATGGCCCAGGGGGAATTTTCCTTTCTGCGCTCTCAAGAGGAGAGGGGCTTGACTCGCACAGCTAACGAACCTCTTCCCAAATTCTCTGTGCGGGATTCGGCTGCTCCCAGAGGGGGGTCCTTTCTAACAAGGTGCCCCCGGGCCCTGCCCCTCCCTCCCCAGGAGCCGGAGCCGCCAAAGGTTCCTGGAATATAATGGATCATTTTCCAATTTACCAGGGTCTTAGAGATTACGCCGCTAATCCCATCAAAGACCATCTGCTTACATTGTCCCTCCTGAGCCAAAATAAATAGATCCTTTACTCCCTCCACTTCAGCTCCTCTGGGGTATTGTAGCAGGAGAAAGTTCGACAAGGCCCATCCCATTTCCCCCTCCCTCCTGCTGCTAGCTGGACAGAAAGGGAGAAAACAAACTTAGCTTGTCTGAGGTGTGAAAGGTCACTTATGTTCCTGACCTGCATTCTTCTCAGGAGCCTGCGACGATGGGAATCGGGGAGAGGGGCGGGCCCGGGGCTCTGGGGGTCTCTCAGGATCAGCCCCCTGTGGAGGTGTGGGACAGGCTGTCCTGTGCCCCACCATCCTGCTGTCTCTGCCCTGAGGCCACCTTGGCCCCAGCGCCACCCCCCTGCTTTTTTTGGTCCCCTTTCTAGTCTTTAGTTTCTCCCACCTGTGACTGTTGAGGAATAATTATTGAAATCTAACTCTCATTCCTCCCTTGGCAGAACTGTGGGAAAAAGGACACAAAAATCCACATAAACACTAATTTGATTTCATCTGAAAGTCATTTATTCTATGGGCTTTTCACACTTGTTCTCTTATGTGTTATTACTCTATTGCAAGAGAAAGAAGTTTCATAAAAGGGGAAGGGAGATTGTTGGAGGAAGGAGTGCCTTCTAGCCCAAGGTGTCACGGGAAGTCCATGACTAGAACCAGGAGTATGTGGACCAACACAAACCTACCGGTCTTTGCTTTGGGAATTAGATTATGAATGTTATATATTAAAAGGTGACAACTGCTATGGAAAATAAATGAAATATAGCCGGGTGCTGTCTAATCCCAGTGACTCAGGAGGCTGACGCAGGAGCATCGCCAGTTTGAGGTCAGCCTGGGTAACTTAGAGAGACTCTGACTCAAGAAACAAAAAAGGGCTCAGTGGTAGAGTAACCCTGGGTTCAAACCCCATAATTGGAAAGAAGAAAGAAAGAAAGAAAGAAAGAAAGAAAGAAAGAAAGAAAGAAAGAAAGAAAGAAAGAAAGAAAGAAAGAAAGAAAGAAAGAGGGAGGGAGGGAGGGAGGGAGGAAGGAAAGAAAGAAAGAAAGAAAGAAAGAAAGAAAGAAAGAAAGAAAGAAAGAAAGAAAGAAAGAAAGAAAGAAAGAAAGAAAGAGGGAGGGAGGGAGGGAGGAAGGAAGAGAAAGACAAAGAACAGGGAAAGGAAATGAGGGTGGGGCCTCATTGAGAAGCAAAAGATTTAGAGGAGGTCAGAGAGTACTTCTACTCCTCTCTATCCTTCAACCATCATTGTCTTAGCTTCCAACCTGCTCCAGAACCTGCAGGGTCTCCAGACAACCTGTCTTATCCTTTTCTGGACAATCTGCAGAGGCAGGTCTCTCTAACTCTGCCAAATGACTGCCTGTTTGGGGTGACTGCACCAGACACAATTGATCTCCAGAAAGGACACATGTTTTACTTTAGCTAGGGTGACAAACAGCACAGGCATTGGAGTCAGGAGGGACAATCTCAGTGTGAATCATCCCCAGTCTGGGCTCCTCACACTGTATGATCTGGGTATGGCTCCTTGCCTCCCTCACTGTCCATTTCCTCATTTGTAAAATAGAAATCATGCCCACCTCATAGGAATGCTATTGAATGAGACAGTGTACAGTTCCTGGTGTACTGGAAAAGCACTGTGTGACATGACAGGGAGCTAGCCCTCAAATCATAGAGAAGGGCCAATCATGGTGATGCATGCCTGTAATCCTAGCAACTTGGGAGGCTGAGGCAGGAGAATTGAAAGTTTGAGACAGCCTCAGAACTTAGTGAGGCCCTAAGCAACTTAGCAAGACACTACCTCAAAATAAAAATTAAAAAGGGCTGGGGATGTGCCTCAATGGTTAAGCACCCTTAGGTTAAATTCCCAGTACCTGCCCCCTCCAAAAACAATCATAGGGAAGGTGGGAAGGATTTGTTCAAGAAATTTAACAGGAATGTGCGAAGGTTTGCATTTAGAGACAAAAAGACAAAAAATTTCCCAGTTACTAGTTTTGTTCATTTGACAAATGTTAGCTGGCTCTCCCTGTGTGCAAGGTAGTAAGAGGCACTAAAAGGAAAGGGGCATATGTCCTTATGTAAAGAAGGAAAACAAGGACACAAATTACTGCTCAGAAAATACAGATAGAAATTCATTGGGAAAAGAAAGATCAAGTTCAGTTGGGATATGTGGAATCAGGAATAGGTTTCATCAAGGAGGTGGCTTAACTGGGTGGTCTTTGAAGGACGAAGAATTCCCAAACATGAGGAGTACAGGAGACAGCAAAGAATGTGAGGAACCATACTTGATGATAATGCAGATTCCAAAGCTCTGAACATCTAGGAACCATCAGCTCACTAGGAGCCATCAACATGATGTGACTGGCTAAGCTAATGTGGTCCTTGGCTCTGTGAGGGGAAGAATCACATCCAGACTAAGAAAGATGATGAATGTTGCTGAACTTCAGGCTGGCCCCATCTAAAGTGGGATGCTGACATAGAAGAGAGCACAGAGCAGAGGACAAAACCAACCATATGTAAGAGTTGTAGTGACCCTGGAAGGTTATTTCGCCTCTCATTTTCATTTTCCTTATCAGTAAAACAAGGATGATATTTATGGTACGGAGTTTGCAATGAGGGTTAAATGAGATGACATGAAAATACATACATACTAACATGCCTGACCTGTGGGTCAATTCTTAAAATAATTTTTTTATGTGGTACTAGGGATTGAACTCAGGTGTGCTCTACCACTGAGCTACATCCCCCGCCCTTTGATTTTTTAAAATTTTGAGACAGAGTCTTGCTAAGTTGCCCAGGCAGGCCTGGAACTTGGGATCCTCCTGCCTCCGTTTCCTGAGTTACTGGGATGACAGCACCCAGCTAAAATGATTCTTAAAAGAAAAGTCTTCATAAGTGAAGAATTGTGAAAAAACTGATTATGAAGACCTGGTATCTCTCCTTAAGTATTTGATAGACCATTTGTGTAAAAGGGGCAGATTTATTTAATGGTGCAGAAGAATCTGTGACTAGAAGTAAGAAGGAGGGTTGGGGACATAGTTTAGAGCTATTGCCTAACAAAGGCACCACACACACACTCAAACACACATCTTTACAGAAATGCAAAGGAGGTAGATTAGGGCTGGACATAAAGAAAAACAGACAGCCAAAAAAGACTAAATCTAATGTTTGGTCATGAATTCACACCCTTCAAAGATACAGAAGGAATTTCTGTTTGGAATAGGTGATTTAAAACTATAAGTTTTCTGGGCATAGTGGCACACACCAATAATCCCAGCAACTTGGGATGCTGAGACAAGAGGATCATAAGTTTGAGACCAGCCTTGGCAACTTACTGAGACCCTGTTTCAAAAAAAAAAAAAAATTAAAATACCTGGGGATGTGGCTCAGTGGTAAAAGCCCCTCTGGGTTCAATCCCCAGTATCCCCCCCCAAAAATTATGGATGGATAGAAAGAGGCATTGTGTGTCAAAATTCTCTGAAACAGCAAAATAATGCATAGCGTTGTCAATGGCAATGAGAATCACTGATGTTTATTGAGCTTTTTGTTTCAAGAGCTTTACGTGCATTATGATAAAGACAGTAAGTGCTCAGGAGTTCAGTGAAAGAAGAAGCACACACTCACTATTTTCTGTCCCCCACCATGGGAAGTAGTGACATCTGGAGGAGACAAGACCAAGAATCACAATCCACAGCAGAGAAAGAAGCCAGAGGATAGGGTGGTGGTCTGCATTCTATTATGTGTGCTGAAGGAAAGTGGAAGTACATCCCTGGGCTGCATATCCTCAGATGGCTGCTAAACAGAGCAACAGTGGAATGAAAATGGTACAGGAAGGGGGATATTTGTCGTAGAGATGCTAAGTTAAGAAGAAGATAGCATCTTCTATTTTATTTTTGGTATTTGGAATTGAACCCAGGGGCACTTAACCACTGAGCCACATCCCTAACCCTTTTTATGTTTTATTTTAAGACAGGGTCTCCCTGAGTTGCTTAGGGCTTCGCTAAGTTGCTGAGGCTGGCTTTGAACTCACTATCCTCCTGCTTCAGCCTCCAGAGCTGCTGGGATTACAGGCTTGTACTACCATGCCTGGCTAAGACAGCATCTGTCCACTGGCACTGTATGCATGACATAGGAGGCTTGCATTATGAAGGCTGACATAGCATGATCAACTCCCTGCACTTCTTGCTACACAGTAACTTTTAAGGGTTTCCTGAATGAAAGAAGATTTACCTAAAGGCCCCCTAGCTTTTGGTAGAACCTTCTTTCCTCTACCAAAAAACAATAAATGATAGAAGGATAAGATGAAGTGTTCCATTAGCAACATAGAGAGATCTGCTTTGCTTTTGTTTTGCTGGAAAGGCTATGAAGAAATTGATCAAGGTGTGAGATGTCCTGAGACAGGTAAGAATGAGGATAAGATTGATTAAAAAAGAAAAGAAAGCTCTGTCACCAGATTTCCCCAATCAGCCTATGTTGGGGAAGGACCCCTATTTAAATGCTTCCTAATTCGAATTGCTCACATATTCTTCCAATTTCTCCCTTTCTTATCACCCTTTTGAGAGCTGGAGAATTCCAATTCCAGGAACAATTTGAAAATAAACCCCAGGCATATGTGTTTGCCCTTCTCCTCCCCGGTTTTTCTCTTTTCTGCCTGCCTCAGTGTTTTAGCATTGGAAAAACTGTCATCATTTGAAAGACATAGTGGAAAGAGAAGCGGGTCCTACAAGTCAGTGGAATGCAGATGAGGTGCCCTTTCTAGGGCAGCCCCTAGACAAGGCCAGGACAGGTCCTGGTCTCTTGGGGTTTTTTTTTTTTTTTTTTCTTTTGCCTTGTGCTGCCACCTAGTGTCCCAAGACTTTAAAACACCCTACTCTAGGGAGGAGCCATATTTTATTCATTTGCACTCATTGATTCATTCCTTCCTTTATCACAGATTCATTCAGCTTTCAGCAAATATATGTTAAGCTCTCCCTCTTGTCAGCTACAGTTGCTCATGGCTGCATAGCTCCACTTGTTTCTAGAAGTCCTTGTGATTCTGCTGTTCTAGACAATTCCCTCGCTGAGGTCTCCTCTCAATGTTCCAGGTAAATTTAATTCCAGACTCTCTTAACGTGGTTCACACTTGTTCTCTTTTGTGGGCAGAAACTGTGGAATCCCTTCCCAACAATGCATTTCCGGCCTGACGCAGGGGATGATGGGAGCATAGTGTTCATTGAGAAGCCACAGTGTGGGACTAGACAAAAGTATAGCCCGTGCAGCGCTTTATATAGTTAACAGAGAGTGTCAGTATGCATCATGATATTTCATTCTTACAGATATTAAAGTCCCCATTTCACAGGTGAGAAAACTGAGAAACTTCTAAAGGAAGTCAAGCAGTTGATTGACAGGCAGAGCTGGGGAACTAATCTTCTGGTTCTCATTTGAGGTCTTTAGAGCGAACACACTATCTGGCCAAAAGAAGAGACTGGAAATACAGAAGTAGAAAATTCTATGTTTGTGCCAGGAGGAGGGGAAGACAGGAGGATGACTGTAGTGTCATCAGGAGACGGAACACTGCAGTTTACTCCAGAGGACAAATGTAGCCAGGAGATTGAAGCTGGCTTTTTCCTGCCTGAGTCGGGTGCTGTGCTATGGCACAAATGCTCCTCCTGGTGGTCACTCCAGGCAATGTCCTCTTGGCTCAAAGGGGGACTGAGGAAAGAGGAAGGGAGAAACAGTTGGGATGCTGAGCTAGGCTAGGAAAAGATATTGGGAAGCAGCATCATTTAATCTGCACTGATGTGGATTTCCAGAAAAGCGGGCACATTCATCTTGAAGTATAAATAGACAAAACACAGTTTAAATGTGTTTTATTTATTCCTACTATTACTAGAGCACCTAAAAATTATTAAGTTCTTGTTATTGGGTACTGTTCTAAGTGCTTCACTTGCATTTTATTTAATCTTCACCACTTTACAGAGTATCTGCAGAGACTCTCAGAGGTTAAGCAATGTGTCCTGAGTCACATAAGCAGTAAATGGTGGTGCCAGGCCTTAAGTGAAGTCCAGCACACTGTCAGGCAAAGTGGCACACACCTGTAATCCCAGCAACTTGGGAGACTGAGACAGGAGGATTGCAGGTTTCAGATAAGCCTCAGCAACTTAGTGAGGCCCTAAGCAACTTAGTGCTGTCTCAAAATAAAAAATGAAAAGGGCTGGGATGTGGCTCAGGCTGAGTTCAATCCCCAGTACCAAAACAACAACAATCCCTCAACACCACTTCTCTTTACCTAACACAGATTGAGTAGGTAAGTTTTTGTTGTTGTTGTTTTTTGTGGTGTTGGGGATTGAACCCAGGACCTTGTTGCTTGTGAGGCAAGCATTGTACCAACTGAGCTACATCCCCAGCCCAAAGTAGGTAAGTTTTGCCAGCCACAATCATGCATGCCTATAATTCCAGATACTTGGAAGGTTAAGGCAGGAGTATCACAAGTTCAAGACCAGCCTTGGCAACTTAGTGCCTGTCTCAAAATAAAAATGACTGGGGATGTAGCCCAGTGGTAGAGTGCCTGCCAAGCATGTGCAAGACCCTGGGTTCAATCCTCAAAACTGAAAAGAAGAAGAAAAAAGAGAGCAATAGTAAGAAGAAGGAGGAGGAGGAGGAAGAGGAGGAGGAGGAGGAGGAGGAGGAAGAAGAGGAAGAAGAAGACTCAGAGAAAAGGAAGCACCGGGCATATTGAAGATCATATTCTCAGCTGGAAAAAATACAAGGGTCACAAAAGGACACTAGTGAGATGTAAAGTTGTTCTGTTGCCGGGTACAGAGGCACACAACTGTAATTCCAGTGGCTTGGGAGGCTGAGGCAGGAGGATCATGAGTTCAAAGGCAGCCTCAGCAAAAGCATGGTGCTAAGCAACTCAGTGAGACCCTGTCTCTAAATAAAATATGCAATAGGGCTAGGGATGTGGCTCAAAGGTTGACGTGCCCCTGAGTTATTTTGAGACAGGATGTTGCTAAGTTTCCCAGATTGGCCTCAGATTTGCCATCCTCCTGCCTTAGCCTCCCAAGTAGCTGGGACTACAGGCATGGAGCCACTGTACTGCACACCCACAAGCTCAGTGGTAGAGCATCCCTGGGTTCAATCTCCAGTACTACAAAAAATAACAATAATAACAACTGGATGCATTCATGAGATAAAGTGTGAATATTATGGTTTTGAACAGGTTGACAGTGATGACATTGACTGAAATAGGAAATAATGGGAGGAGGCTGGTTTTCTTTTTGTGCGTATGTGGGTGGGGCAGTTGGTTAACAAATTCGCAAGTTTAGGAATTGTGGAATTTGAGAAACCACATCCAGTTTGAGCTGTCTGACAGGCAATATATAATTTGGGTCTGGAATTCAGGAGAGAGGTCTATGAATCATCAGCATAAAGGAGATCATGAAAGCCACAGAAGTAGATGAGAAGACCTAAAAAGAGAGGAGAGATGAGAATGGAGATGTGAACATGTAGAAGACAAGCCAGGTGGGGTGATGCACCTGCAATCCACGACTCTGAAGGTCAAAGCAGGAGGGGTTGCAAGCTTGTGGCCAGCCAGGGCAACTAAGTGAGGGCTTAGTTTAAAAATGCTAGGAGTGTAGTGCAGTTCAGTGGGTTCTCAATCCTCAGTACCACCAAAAAAACAAAACACAAAACTAATATGAACTGTAAGAGGAACTGAAAGAAGATGATTTTTCACTACAATCATACATCAGCATGTACAATTTTAGGGTAGAAAAGAGCTCATATGATCCTACAGAAGTTGTAGAATAGTGGCCAAAAGAAGGTGGCCAAGAGGTGTGTGTGTGTGTGTGTGTGTGTGTGTGTGTGTGTGTGTGTGTTTTACCTGCACAGAGTTTTAGAATAATCTGAATTGATTGCCAACACTCAAAAATCATGAGATTTCAATAAAAATCTGGATTTCCAGTTGTTTTTTTTTTTTTTTTCTTTTTGCAGTGCTGAGGATTGAACCCAGGGCCTTGTACTTGCAAAGCACTCTACCAATGAACTAGAACCCCAGCCCTTGGATTTCCAGCTTCTTAAAAATTGAAGATGTGGCCACATTCACGGTGGTAATGTGAACCAGCTGACTTCTTTTGATGGGCCATGGCCTCTCCAGTCTCCATAACTTAGTCTCCAATGTTCATCCTGGACCACTTCACTCATTTATATTACCATATTATCTGTGCACTTCTCTAGGCATTTGGCTCTGTCTCTATTGGTTTTTTTGAGGGGTCCTGGGAATTGAACCCAGGGGTTACTTACCAATGAGCTACATCCCCAGCCTTTTTTAATTTTTCACTTTGAAACAAGAGTTCACTAAGTTGCCCAGGCTGGCCTCGAACTTGTTAATACTCCTGCCTCAGGCTGTGGAGTTGCTGGTATTATAGGGGTGCACCCATCACACCCCACTTATCACTCTCCCTGTTATTACCTCTCAAGAGGGATCCTTCTATATTGCTTGAAATGTCTTCTCTTCTTGTATTGGATAACTGGACTTGTATTCTCAATTTCTACTTTTTTTTTTTTTTTTTTTTGTACTAGGAATTGAACCCAGGGGCCTTAACCACTGAACGACATGCCCAGCCCTTTTTTATTTTTCATTTAGACAGGGTCTTACTGAGTTGCACAAGGCCCCACCAAGTTGCTAAGGCTGGCTCTGAACTCGACATCCGCCTGCCTCAGCCTCCCAAACCGCTGGGATGACCAGAGTGTGCCCTGGCACCCAGCTCTTCTACACATTCTTATTGAGTTTACATATATTACTTCCAACTCAATATTATAAAATCATTGAATGTAGGAGTTGGAAGGGAATTTAGAGATCAGATAGTTCGATCTTCTCAGTTTGTAGAACACAGCTGGATAACAATCCTATAACTCAAAAGAACTTAAAAGTTTTGTTTTTTGTATCGGAAATTTTGTTTGGTGGCTCATGGGAGGTAGAAGGGTACAAGTGATGCAAATAAACTTATTTTTTTACACAACAGGGGAAGTTCATTTTTCTTAAGTACTACTTTCTACAATTTTTGTTAAAACCATAGATCTTTAAAGAATAATGAGCTAAAGTGATAAGTAAATTAAGCTGGGTGCAGTTGATTAGGACCTCACTAAATTGCTGAGACTGCCCTTGAGCCTGAGCTCCTATTTTGTGCTAAGGGAATATAAACTTCAAAATGTCAAATATATGTTCCATAGGATTTAATAAGGTGTGTGTGACACACACACACACATACATAATAGTTTAAAATCTTAAGTGCCACCCCCCCACACACTGGACACAAGCAGGGAGGCAGGATCATCATCTTAAAAGAGTACTGAATGGGGAATTGGGCAGCCTAGGTTCCAGGCTACTTTACCATGACTCGCAGAGTCCTCGGACTTCATTCAGCTTTTGTACTTGATAACCCTTCTGGAGTTGTTTTACGAGACACTCCAAAGAGAATGGATATAACGCTTGGTATACTGTGAAACCTCCTGCCCAAATCAATGCTCACGCTGATGGGCCTCTGCACAAAGACCCAAGCCAATGGCTCCTTGGGACGGTCTTGTCGCCCGAGGGAAGCGACCGAAATTCTTCCTTTTTTAATTTTTTTTTAATTTTAGATCTCCCAGGCAGCGCTTGGTCCGGATGCACTTCAATGCAGTGATGACCGAGACAAGGGATCTGGGAAAACTGACTTGAAGATCCAGGGCGCTAACTCCCCCTGGATTTGAGCAGCGAGTTGGAAGCAGTTAAATCAGCGCAAGCATACCTCCTCCTTCGAGCCCGGGAGTGATCTAGCCAAAACTGATTTGCTCCGCTGGGGGTTTTCCCACTCCGGAACTAAATCTTTTGTGTACGCATGCGTCGTATCCAGGCTTCGGTTGGTTATTGCTCCCATTCGTCATTGGAAAAGCCAATGGAGAGAGCCTGAAGAGCCACTTCCCGCCCAACACAGGAATGTTTTGGGGTCTTTG
Organism: Sciurus vulgaris; assembly: GCF_902686455.1. NCBI lineage: Eukaryota > Metazoa > Chordata > Mammalia > Rodentia > Sciuridae > Sciurus > Sciurus vulgaris. The sequence continues at coordinate 117,353,351 of NC_136461.1, forward strand.
TCCACAAGCACGCCAACTTGGGGAGTAGTTCTTGGAGTAATCTGTCTTGGCGTCTTTGGGGAGTAGCGTTTGGCCACGCTGCCGAACCACTACCTCATTTGCCGTGTCGTGGCGGGGAGACGAGGAAACAGAACGGGACAGGTTTAAAGGGCAAGGGCGGCGCTCCGAACAAAGTCCAAGGCCAGTGGCCAGCCATTTATTAAGCCCCTCTTGTGCCAAGGTGCTTTGGCGAGCAGTGATCTCTGCCCTCTGGGACGCTTACGGTATAGAGAAGGTTAATGAAACAAGTGACTGAATTGCCTGCCTTCAACCTCCTTTCCACGCTTTCGCCTTAGATGGAGATTCTCATTCCGAACCCGGAACCGTTCCATCATCCCACGGCTCTGGCTTGCAGAGCAGTGATTGGGTGGCACAATCAGCGCCAGCCTCCTCTCAACCAAGTGTGGTGACAGGGGCTCTGGCGGGTCACGTGGGGGCGGGGCCTGGCAGGCGCGTGACCTGCCCGTAGGCTGGCCCTCCTCTCCCCCACACCCTTGGGCTGGCGTCGCCATCACCAGCTTTTATTGGGCACGTGGCGGTTGATGCACCCTAAAAAGGAGTGATTGTGGGCGGCCTCCCTAGCCCGAACCGCCCGAGCGAGGTCCTTCCAAGCCGTAAACGCTTGGAAGCACAAAGGGGGTGGGGTAAATCTAACTCAATCCAACTGTAAGCACTAAATCCTGGGCCCCTAGGTTTATCTGAACCGACCTAGCAAGGAAGTGAGCGAGGCTTGGTGGAAAGGGGCAGGCGGAGAGCTGTAAGAGCTACCAAGAACCACCTCCTGCCTTTTGGGATTCTGGTTTACCAACTGCGAAATAGAGTAGGGGAATGAATGTGCTCTTGGGCTGGGTAGTGAAACAATGATTTCACTGCAAGCAGATACAAACGAGGGGGGGATATTGACTTTGAGCTGGGGTGGGGTCATCTTATGTCCTTTCCACTTCCGCTGTTCCTGAAACAAGTTTCCACAATCACAAGGCTGGAAAAGTTACTTAGCCCATGGGACTGAGGGGTGAGTCAGAATATAAGCTACAAAAAAACTTGTCTGGCCTTCTTGGCTGGAACAGTCAGATAACCACCCTTTGCTTCCTGCTGCCCAAGAGCCACCTCTTTAGAGGTACAAGCCCGGTGGGTGCTATTCTATTGTAGTCTGTCTGGCGTTTCTTCAAGGTTCGATTCTGTAGCTACAAAGTAGAGAAGCTGCAAAAAGTTACCACACCTTTGAATACATTTTTTAAAAAAGAATTACTCGGATTTATAAGTATTTCATGCAAAGTACACTTTCACATGCATTATCTCATTTTAGCCTTGCTGAACACATACTATGCCAGGCACTGAGCCAAATGGGTGAAATAGTGCTTTTTTTTTTTTTTTTTTTTTTTTTTGCGGTGCTGGGGATTGAACCCAAGCACTCTACCAACTGAGCTATATCCCCAGCCCATAATAGTGCATTTTTAAAAGGAAATTTCAAGTCAGTCGCGGTGGTGCATGCTGGTAATCCCACAGGTTCAGGAGGCTGAGACAGGAAGATCTGGACTTCAAAGCCAGCCTCAGTGAGAGAGGTGCTAAGCAACTCAGTGAGACCCTGTCTCTAAATAAAACACAAAATAGGATTGGGGATGTGGCTCAGTGGTTGAGTGCTCTGGTACCAAAAAACAAAAAACAACAACAACAAAAAAAAAAAAAAAAAAAAAAGAGGCACAATGTACCAGTCTTTATTCCATCAAGTTGATCAAGAGAACCTAATATTAAAGTTGTATTAATATTGTAAGATAGCCAGGAACGGTGGTATGTGCCTGTAATCCCAGCTGCTTGGAAGGATGAGGCAGGTGGATCACCAGTTTCAGTCTAGCCTGGGCAACTTAGTGAGACCTTGTGTCAAAATAAAAAGGGTGGGGGACATAGCTAAGTGGCAGAGTTTCCCTGAGTTCAATTCCTAGTACTACAGAAGAAAAAGCAAGGATGGAGTGCATATTCCTAAGACACCTCATTGGAGGAATGATAAATCATAGAGAGATAAAAAAAAAATTGGAGTGGTAGAGCTCATAGACCTCTTACCCAAGTAACTATATCTATCTTCAAGTCTTTGACTAATAGCAGTAATTTAAGTGTCCTTCTATTAAACATGTACTAAATTCTTCTCTCCACCTTCTGTCCTTGTTTAGGCTCTCATTTCTACTTGTAATGGATCCTGGCTGGGCCACTTGCCTCCCATGTTGCATTCCTTCTGGTTGATTCTCAACATTACTATCATATGGATCTTTTTCTGGCAGGAGCTTTATGAAATGCAAATCTGACTAAGCTACTCTTTTACTCAAAGTCTCTACATAGCCTGGGCATGATGGCATACCCATAATCAGACTCAGGAGGCTGAGGCAGGAGGATCACAAGTTCAAGGCCAGCCTCAGCAACTTAGTAAGACCCTGTCTCAAAATGAAAAATTAAAAAGGTCTGGGAGTACAGCCCAGTGTAGAGCAACCTTGGGTTAACTCCCTAGTACCACACGCAAAAAGTCTCTATATTTTGGGGGGTTGTCGGAGATGGAACCCAGGGCCTCACACACACTAAGCACTCTACTACTGAGCTACATCTCCATTTTCTCTGCTTAAGATCTTTTGGTGACCAAACATCTCCAGGATACAGCCCAAGTCTTGGCAATCAAGGCCTCCATTATGAGACTTTGCCTGCTTCCTCAGCTTCCCATGCTATTGCTTTGACCTGCATCATAGCACTTGATGTCCTATTCATCATCGTATCCTCACTTGCCATTCTCACTCCATATCTGACCTGCTGTTCCCAGTATAATGCCTTCTCTGCCTTTATTTGCCCAGGAAATTCCTACATGTCTTCAAAATCCAGCTCAAATACTTCCTGTAAGAAGACTCCCTGATCTCACTAGTTTGCATTTGGGTGAGCTTCGCCTCTCATCTCAAGCCCACTTATGATTGGTTCACTTGTCTCCTGTTTCCACTAGAGGTAAGAACTGTCTTGTTCTCTATATCACAGTGTCTAACAGTGCATCACACAGGGTTGGTGATGCATTCCAGAGAGAAGGATAACACAAGTAAAGACACAAAGGATTTGTTAAGGAATGGCTGTCTTGTCTGCCTAGAGTCCAACAATGTAAAGGACAGGCATAGGCAAAGGCTGCAAGACGATTTGTGTTGGTTTTTTGTTTTGTTTGAATACTGGGGATTGCACACTGGGTGCTTTACCACTGAGCTACATCCCCAGCCATTTTTAAATTTTTATTTTGAGACAGGGTTTCATTAAGTTGCTGAGGCTGGCCAGGAATTTGGGATCCTACTGTCTCAGCCTCCTGGGTCACTGGGATTACAGACTTGCACCAATATGCCCCGCTCTGCATTGGCTCTTTGAAAGCCTTGGTAACCAGACCAGAGAGTTTGCACTCTATATGATAAGCAGTTGAGAACTGCCAGGTGTTAGATGATCAGGGCTGGGCCAAAGATGGGAGGGTGTATTGGAGGACAGGCTGGGGTTTGAGGAAGCAGACAGCTGTTAGCTCTGTTGTACAGAAACAGAAGCTCAGGCAGATGGTGACTAGTGAAGGCCACACAGCTGGTGAGTGGCAGAAGTAGGAGCTGAACTATGCTAAGTCCAGAGATCTGTGTACCATTCCACAAGGCATCTATAGTAGATGGGTTTCAAGGTTGTCCATGAGTCAGTATACTACCTCAGTCAGGATAGGGTGGCTTATCTTTTTTTTTTTTTTAATTAAAAAAATTTTTTTTAGATGTTGATAGACCTTTGTTTTATTAATTTATTTTTATGTGGTGCTGAGGATTGAACCCAGTGCCTCACACATGCTAGGCAAGTGCTCTACCACTGAGCCTCAGCCCCAGCCCAAGGGTAGCTTATCTTGCAGACACAGTTCTACAATTTTTTGTGGCTTAACACACTTATTTTCTATTCACACAAAGTCCTCTCTGGTGTGCAACAACACCTGAAGGCCATTTAGCAATCCATGCTGCTTTGATCTTGTTGTATTCCACACTGATGAGTTCTTCTACAATTTCTGAGACAGGGAAAAAACCACTTGGAGAACCAAGTGGCACTGCATTTCCTTTCTTTTTCTTTTTTCTCTTTGTACTGGGGATTTAACCGAGGGTCACTTTACCACTGAGCTACATCCCAAGCCCTTTTTAATTTTTGAGACAGGGTCTCATTAAGTTGCTTAGGGCCCTGCTAAATTGCTGAGGCTGGCCTCCAACTTGCAGTTCTCCTGCTTTAGCCTCCCAAGTCACTAGGATTACAGGCACCACTGTACCCAACTGCCAGCTGCATTTCAGAAGAGACACACATGCGTCATATTACAGTTCACTGCCCAGAACTAGTCCACTGACTCTGCTTGTCTACACAGGGACTGGGGAATACAGGAAGGGGAAGAGAACAGGTAATATTTGTGGGCAATAGTGAGTCTGACCCTATACCTCATGAAGTGATTCCTGTGGGAAAAGAATGGCAGGCCAGGGTGTCTGATGACCAGAGAGGAGATGCACAGAACACAGGGTTTTGCTCAGGTTTGGATGTTAGGTTACGATTGCTCTGGTCACCTTAGAGAAGGTCCTTTGTCCCATGGACATGGGTGAGCTGGAGTGTACACTGTACCAAGGAGTCCTTTCCTGTGGTAATGTGTGGTGAAGCTTGGGGACTATAAGGGCAGAGGACAAGATGACATCCCAAACGGCAGCCGGCAGGAGGCCTCAGTTCCTTGCCACATGTGTCTCTCCAGAGGCTGTCACACAACATGGCATCTGGTTTCCTCCAGGACAAATGATGAAAGAGACATGTAGAAGCCATGACTTAGCATTGGAAGTAACATGCCTTTACTTCACTGCCTTTTCTTGGTCATACATGCCAACCGTGATGCGTGTGAGAGGGCTAGGGAGGTGTGAATACCAGGCAGGGAGTTGGAGGCCATCTTGAAGCTTCTACCAGGAGCCTGGCCTAGAGGACACATCCTGCTCAGATTTTGTGGTCCCTCTCTGTTCTGCTGATGGAGACCATTAGGTGAAGTCTGTAATGACATGATCCGCACAGATGGAGGCATTTTGCAGGTGAGGAAACCCAAGCCATGAAGACATTTTGTGTCTCGTCTGACTCCCATGTGCTCTTGTGGCAGCCTGAATTCTTAGGGCCCAGAACCCTGCACATGTGGTGTGGATTTCAGGCCTTTATCGGCCTGTCTCAGTTGATCTACACAGGGGTCTCATACTCAGTTTGCCTGTGCACTAGCACAGGTGTAGCGGGTACAGCAAGCCATGCCCGACACCCTGTCTTCCTAGCTGCCACCTCTGGGCCATGGCACAGCTATGCAGTAAGGGTGCAGGGTAGGGGCAGCCCATTTCAGCAAAGGGCACTTGGTGGGGGGCCCTTTGGGACATGTGAGAAGAGGGAAAGTTTCCCTGGTACTGTCAAGGTACTTCACACGCCAGGGCAAGAGCACAGTGCCTGCTGGAGGGAGACTGAGGACTGTGAAGGTGGATTACCCCTGTGCCTAACCTGCGGTCAGACAGGTTTCTGCCAAAGAGTCATTCAGCAGTCAGAGGGCTGGACCTGACCTTGGGTGCATTTGTTTCTTTTCTGTCTCAGGATCCCTCCTGAAGCTTCTAACTAGACAACCTGTCCTTAGTCCTGGGGCTGTCTCCTCCTGACAGAGCACCTGGAGGAAACTGTCACCCTGAGACACCTGGAAGTGCTCTCCCCCAGACCATCCTTTTCCACCTGGTGAAGTGCAGGCCTCACCTGGCAGGGCCACCCCGGCCTTCCTTCCCCTCATCGACCGCACCAAAGAAACCAAAGCCCAAGCCGAAGTTATCAGAAACGTGTATTCTTTTTCTTTTAATAGTAAACCTCTTTACAACAAATATAGTGAAAGAGTTTTCAAACAAAACTCATAAGAATCTCGAGGACTTTTGTCTTTTCTTATTGTGTAGAATACTAAGAAAGCATCACCATACAGCACGAAAAGAAATATCGAAAACAAATCAACAGCCGCACACTTGGACTCGCCCTGCCCCAGGACCCAGAAGGAGCCCCAGGAGTGTGGGTGATTGTCGGGTTTGGGGGTGGGTCATCTCCATGGCCTGTTTCACCCCTCCCTTCCTCCCTCTCTCCCACCCCCTCCCTCTCAACTGGGATATGAATGGGGAAGAGAATCCAGACTCTCCACAGAACATCCAGCTTCCTGCCTCCATACAAATCCCAGTCCTTCTACTAGCTGCTTAGGGGCCGGGAGAGGCAGGGCAGGAGAAGAGGAGTTCCCAGGCTCCCTGTCTCCCTGCTCCATGAAAGCCTATCCCCCCCACCCCAGGGGATTCCAAAGAGTCAGTTAAAAATATATAGAGATATAGATATTTCTAGATACACTTTTACATCATTTGTCTCTCCAAACAAATAAATAATCAGCAAGAGAAGGTGCATTACTTCCTTCCTGTCCAAGGTGGGGAGGGAGGGTGGGGACAGGTTCAGTCTCACTGCATTGAGTGCACTGTTGGGGAAGGGAAATGGTGTGTTCCATTGAGGTGTGTGGGGGCGGTCCTCTTGCCCACTGTCCCTGAAAACTGTGGGAAACCTGGGGAGGGGAAGGGCCTTGGATGACTCCAGTGGTTACTTTGGCAAATGCCCAGTTCTTCAGAGGGAGTGGGTGGAGGGAAATTTGGCTTGTGAGAGGAAGAAAAAATTAGGTCCCCACTTGAGGTCTGGGTTCCCAGGGACCCATACATCTGGCCTGCCAGGAGCCCCTGTCCCCAAGAGAAACCTTGGGGTACTGAATTGTGGAAATGTCACATATTCACTCACAGCCCACCCCCTACTGCCAAGGACAGAGAAGAAAGGACACACACACATCCGCACATGGTAATCAAAATCCAGGTTTGCCTTTCCAAGGCAGAGGGCAAAACTGGTTAAATATTGCACCGTGAACTGCAGGGGCCCTCACCCCACCCCGCATTTAATGGTGGCCAAGCTTGACCTAGAAAGGTGGGCAGACTTATGATGGTAGGAATAGCCTGAGAAGAGACGGTCATTCGACGTTTATTGAGCACCTATCATTCAACCATTCACCCTTTCAGCATTTATTGAGTGCCTACTACGTGCCAGGCACTAGGCAAGGCTCTGTGAGCACATATGCATGTAACTATACCCTAGCTTCTTTTGAGGCCCTGATCAAGTTCCATCAATTCTTGAACACCCTCGGGGAACCTTCAGGGGAGGTGGGAAGGCTGGACATGCCACATCCATGTCTGTCAGCAGGTGGGGTGAAGCTGAGTTAGAAAGGATCACTGCTCGGCTGAGGGAAAAGCTTCGGGAGGAAGAGGACTTGAGTTGTGCTCTGAAAGCTGGACTCAGAGCGGGTACTCCATGAAGGGAACCGTGTTGTCAAGGTGTGGGGGACTAAGTGGACGACCATGTGTGGAGGCAAAGGCTCCTGGAGAGAAGCCCTGGAGAGGTAGGCTGCAGGGAGAAGCAAAAAGGCTGCTGCTGAACCCCCAGAGCTGAGGACAGCAGCAGGGAAGAAGGGAGCGGGGGTCACAGAGCCAGAAGCCAGGGCTATGGGGCTGAAGCAGCCACCTGTCCCACTGTAAACACACACCCAGCACCCAGTCACAGGGATGCCCTCAACTCCAGTCGCACGAAGATTTGTGATAACCCAACTGGGCTCAGAGGCACACAAAAGTCCATCTGCACAGCCGCACACACACGTAAATACACAGGTGCACTCAGACACAAATACCAGATGCCCTCACAAACATTCAGGTGTATATGTGGTCACACACACCCCTCTGCTTCTGGTTCCTTCCTGTGTCAAGTGTCAGAATACTGCAAGAGGCTGGGTCACAGGTGGGCAAAGACGGTCATCTACTACAAAACTGGGCCTTGTCTAACTCTACTCTCCAACTGGGAGGAAACCCCCAGGACCTGGGCTGGTGTGGAGGAGTGGGGCCAGTGCCCCCTGAAGGCGGGTGGTGGTGGAGAGCAGGTTGGGGGCTGCCCCCTCCAGGCTGAGCTCTGATACAGCCCTAGGCCTCAGGACCCCATGCTTTGAGTGCCCCTGGGCTCCTTGCACCACCCCCACCGAGGAGGCAGCAGAGCAGGGCTGACTGGGGTGGGGAGGGGTGGGGAGGAGAGGGGAGCAAGAACAACAGCAGAAGAATCTCATCTGTACAGTACGGGCCGTTTGAGTCATTATTATTACAATATACTTTGACAAAAATAGAATCTCATTTCATATCAATACAACAACAACAACAACAACAACAAAAAAAAACAGTTTCCTGGACTGTTACACCTCTAACGTTTTCCAAAGGTTGCTATTTACAATTACAGTAGCCAAGAGGGAAGGTGGGACACGGCCTGGAGGTGGTGGGACAAGGAGGTAGCGAGACAATGAGGGTGCCAAGAGCAGGGGGTGAGGAGGGGAGCAGGAGCTGGGAGGGGCTGGGGAGGGCCCGGGCGGGATCAGGGCAGCGCCCGCTACAGATGGAACTCATCTGTAGGGACTCCTGCCCCGCAGACCAGCCCAGTGTCCACTCCTCAGGGAAGCATGCGTGCAAGGCAGAGGAAGTCCCCTCCCCACACCTGCCCTCAGGCACCCCAGGGAAGCCCAGGGCCCACTCTGGCCCAGCCCTGGAGCCACCTCCCTAGAGTTCCTCTCCCCAGGTCTCCCTGCAGATTGAGGCCAGCTTTACAGGGCTAGGGTCAACTGAGGGGTGGGAGCTATTGCACTGTATATCCTAGAGAGAAAGCTGGGGGAAGGGAAGGGGCCCCCATTCACCCCTTGCCCAGCCCTTCTATCCTCCTCAGCCCTCTCCTCATGGCTCTCTTTTTCTCCAAATGTGCTTCCAGAGAGGCCCCCACCTCAAACCCCTGTCCCCAGTTCCAGGTTCCCAAGCAGCCTTCCCAGCCCAGAAGCTCAGCCAGCACCTACAACCTTGAGGTGCAGCACACAAGAGGCAGTGAGGGTATCGTGTGTGCAGGCGTATTCAGGGGCCAGGCTTGGGCCTCATGTGCCTACGGCCATGTGGAGAGCCAGCAGCAGAGAGCCTCTGCCTCCTCACACCCCGACACACGAACCACCTAGCCAGCCAACCTCGGGCCTTCAGCCTACTGTATGGGTTCTTGTTGTGTGGTAGTTTTTGGTTCTTTCCCTCTGTCTGGGGGATGGCGTGGGGGGCTCCACATGCAGGGCTCGGCACCTGTCCTTTCCCAAAGGCCTACTGGGCCCCCCGCTTCCTGCAGCATATGTGTACAACGTGCAAAGTGTCCCCCCCCTTCCCGCAAAAAGAGAGCCCCCTGCCAGTGAAAATGGTGGGGGGAAAGAAAGAAGGGATGAGAGCATCCCTCTCTCAAAAGCGAGAATCCAAATTAAAAAAAATATAATAATAATAATATAATAATAATAATAATTATACACAAATGTAACCGTCAACAGGACACGGAGCACAAGAAAGGAAGTGGGGGTCGAGCGGGAGGAGCCCAGGACAGGGAGGGGTGGGCGGTGAGATTGTCAACTCTTCATCGGGGAGGCTGAGAGGAGGGGAGTGGGAATCGTCACTTTAATGTCTGCGAAGAGAGGAGATGGAGAAGGGGGTGTGAGGGTGGCCCCAGTTACAAGTGTGTACCCCCATGCCCCTCTCCCCATGGGGCGGGACTCTAGGGGCAGGGCCAGCTGTGAGGGGGTCATCGAGCAGAGGTCTGATGCTGGGGAAGAGGGCTGGGCCTTCGCGAGGAGAAGGGCTGCCCCAGAAGGGCCGGTGGAGGGTTAGCCGGCCACAAGGCCTCTCCGGTGGGAGAGCAAGCAGGTCAGGGCACGTGGGGCAGTCCCTGGGCGGAGCAGACACTGGCAGGAGGGATGATGCTACAGTACCCAGGTGTCGAGCCGCATCCTCTTCACTGCTGAGCCCTCGGCCTCAGGCTCAGGGGCTGGGCGCAGCAGGCCCAGTGTGGGCCCGAAGTCCCCCCGTCCGTCGTCCCGGTCCCCGGTCTCATAGGATCCCCCTGCTGGGCTACTAAGACCGTCACCAGGCTCAGGGCGGGCAGCAGGGAACACAGCTGGAGGGGGAGGCGCAGGGCTGCGCTCACGGCTTGGGGACACCGGTTCTGACTTGATGCTGATGTGTGGGTGGGTGGTGACTGTGAGGGCAGCACCCACATGGGGCAAGGGGCTGCCCGGGCTGGAGGCAGGAAATGGGCATGGGGTAGAGGGGACAGAAACAGAGGGGTAAGTGACAGGAAAAGTGAGAAATCACGGACAAAGAGGAAGAAAGAATGAGAATGGGGGAGAGGAGGGAGAGAGGTGGATGAAGAGAGAGCAAAAGGATCAAACGAAGGGAGAGAAGGGAAATAAAATAAGCCACTTTAGTTCTCATTCAATCTCATGTCACCTGCAGCCCGGGGCTGGTGGGGGACGGGGCTCAGGCCCAGAGTGAATTTCCTGGGCCTGTACAGGGTACTCAGGGCTGCCATTTACTGCCTCAGAGCTTCACAAGTGGGATCCACTGATAACAGGCAGCCCTGAAGGAACCTGCTCTCTGAAGGGCCCTCCTCTTCCTCTCCTTACCCCCAGGCACCCTATGGCAGATCTCTTGAGGACTCACATGAGGTTGCTGAGAGACACAGGGACCAGGTGGGGCTGCTGCTGAGGTGGTTGCGGCTGCTGTGGCTGCTGTGGCTGCTGCGGCTGTGGCTGTGGCTGTGGCTGCGGAGGCTGCGGCTGCGGGGGCTGAGGGGGCTGCTGGGGCTGTTGCCAGGCGGTGACGTTGCCTAGCGACAGCCCCCCAGGCGAGCTGAAGGCCGGGAGGGAGGAGAGCTCTGCGCTGGTCAACTGGTAATCTGCAGCAGGGAGAAGGCAGGAGGGTCCTGGAGGGGGGCCTGACACCAGGACTGGAGAGGTGAGAGGCCAGGCAGTGTTCAATGACAGGTGTGAAGAGTTCGAGAAACCCATAAAAATTCAGCAGAGATGGCGCTCAGAGAAATGCAAGTCATAATAATAATTGTGAGGTGCTTTTTTTTTTTTTTTTCAAACAGGATGAAAAAAGGGGTGGTTGTTAAAATAGTGTTGAACTCTTTTTTAAGAAAATCATGTGTAGGTATCACTTCTGTGATGACAATTATAAAAAAGAAAAGTAAAGGGGGAGAAAAGGTAAGTAGGGAAGGTCTGTCATCACCTGTGACTCTCCAGCTGCCGTTCTGAGGCAGTGGGGACCCACAGGGGAACCCTAGACACATGAGCCCAGGAAGCAAATATACCTCCATTCCCCCTTCTGCACAGCCCCAAGAGTCTCAGATTGTCAAGATCTAAACAAACAGTAGTGGGCTCGGAGCAGTGCACTGTGCCCACATAAACAGAGGATGCGTGTTTCTCACCAGTCCTCACACCCCAGGAGCAGGGGCCTTCATGGGCACCAGGTCAGGCCAAGGCTGCACCTTGAGGGCACTCATTTTCTAAAACATCTAGCTTAATGAAGACACTGTGATGTTTGCACAGCCACAAAATAAACAGAACCATGAAAGGCTTCATGATTTACACAGCGCTGTGCTGTTTCATGTCGCATCCCGTTTAGACAGTTTAGAAAATGTCTTCCCTGAGGACCACAGTGGTGCTGCACTGTGACCGTGGGAGGGCAGGCTATGGGGGGGCGTGCCTCCCAGTCAACTCAAACTATAGTCCTCTGCTGGGAGTCCTAGATCATCGGCTCCAGCCACATTTATGCAGCGAAGATGGTGTCGCCTCTGCAACACTGCTAGGAGGCCAAGCTTCCTGGCTGCCTCCACTTATAGACCATGTGACCTTGGGCAAGTTACTTACTGTCTGCCTACAAATGGAAGGCAGTACATCTACCTACCACATCACAGATGCTGTGAGGACCAGAGAGTAACCTTTTTTTTTTCTTTTAGTACTGGGAATATAACCCAGAGGCACTTAACCACTGAGCCACATCCCCAGCCCTTTTTATATTTTTATTTAGCGACAGGATCTTGCTAAATTGCTTAGGGTCTTGTTTGGTTACTGAGGCTCGCTTTGAACTTGCGATCTCCCTGCCTCAGCCTCCTAAACTGCTGAGATTACAGGTGTGCGCTGCCATGCCCTGCTGGACCAGAGTGTTACTATCCAGAAAGCACACAGACGTATCTGGCACCTGGTAAATATTTCAAAGATTTACCTACTATTATTTTACAAATGAGATAACTGCAGCCTAGACTGAGATACTGGCCCAGTGGTAGAGCTCAGACAAGACCCCAGGACTTTCTGTGATCTCCAAACCTCATCCAGAGGTGGTCCGTGCTTGCCCCTAATGCTGACCAGTTTTTGAGATGCTTATATTTAAAAACCAAACATGGGCAAAAATGGGCTCCAGGACTATTTCCAACACTTAGTTTTATAAGCCCTTGCCCGAGGTTCCTCAGTGAGTAAATGATAAGAGATCCAACACAGTGCTGCTCTGAGCCCTGCTGCCCCCAGACTCCAGCCCTGTCTACTCTGAGGCCTGGTTTCCCAGGGCCAGAGTGTAGCCCTCAGGCCACCAGGCAGCCCTTGGTCTGCTCACAGAGCTACCACAGTCAGACCTCTGCCGCCAGTGTCAATAAGGGACCAGACCCATCTCTTGCCCAAGACATTACCGTAGTAAGAACACCCCCAGGCAGAACCTGAACCAAAGCCAGGATTGTAAACAGTGAACAACTGAACAGCAATGTGCTCACTGGGTCTTTGTTTATAGGTCCAGGGTCTCCTGAAAACACCTGTTATCTGAACTGAGGTCTGCTTAGCTACTCCTATAGCAAGAGGAAGTGGAAGCCTGGTTTCTGGGAGGATGTGGGAAATCCAACACACTTCCCAGCAGGGATCCAAGGGCAGATCCAGGGGTTCAAACTGCTTTTCATGGCACTGACAAACAAAAGTTCATAAGACTGGGCCTGCTAAATGCCTGTCCCAGGTCTCAACAACTAACTTCCCTCTTGATTCTCAAGACTGCTGGACCCAGAAGACAGAAGAAAACCACCATGGTGGGATTCCTAAATTAAAAAAATGTCTTCTAAAAAATGGTCTGAGCTTCCCTCTGCCAACTGTCCCACGCCACCCTGCCCTCAGGGAGCCAGTTCTTCTTGGTGGCCTCAAGTCTCAGCACATAGCTGAAAGACGTTTCCCACCCACTGCTCTTAGAGATGAGACTGGCCCATAAGGTAATACTTTGAAGCAGTCCTGAGCTGTAAGACATAATAACCTGGGGGTGGGCATATACATGGTTACATGGGCAAGGGACAAGGTTGACAGACAACTGGGCAGTAAACTCCCATCCCTTCATGCTAGGGATTAATCCAAGGGTGCTTTACCACTGAACTCCATCCCCAGCCCTTTTTAATTTTTATTTTGAGACAGGTCTCGTTAAGTTGCCTAGGCGGGCCTTGAACTTGTGATCCTCCTTTCTCAGCCTCCTGAGTTGCTGGGATACAGGTGTGTGACACCCCAACTAGCCAGCATTCTACATTTTTATTTGCTAAATCTAGCAACCATGGGCATGCCTTTAACCACAGGGGCTCGGGAGGCTGAGACAGGTGGATCCTGTGTTCAAAGTCAGCCTCAGCAACTTGTGAGGACCTAAGCAACTTAGTGAGACCCTGTCTCAAAATAAAATATAAAAAGGGCCGGGGATGTGGCTCAGTGGTTAAGAGCCTCTGGGTTCAATCCCCCTTACCAAAATGATCAATGAATTTAGCATCCCCTGGAGGGCTCCCCAAAATCAATAGCTTTCCTCAGATTGTGGCTTCCCTAGGTTACTTTTTTTTGGTATTAGAGATTGAACCCAGGGGTGCTTTACCACTGAGCTACATTCCTGGCCCCCCTCTTTTTTTTTTTTTAATTTTTTAGTCTTGAGATAAGGTCTTGCTAAGTTGCTTAGAGCTTCACTAAATTGCTGAGGCTGGCCTCAAACGGGATTTTCATTTTCTCAGTTTCTCAAGAGACAGAAATTGCAGGCATTTGCCACCACAACTGGCTCCCAGCATACCTAATGTTCCTTCTCTGGTCACTCATCAGTTCCAAGGCCAAGTACACACTCATATATGTCACATGAACACTCACCTGTGTTGTAGGCGGTGGGCATGGAAGAGAAGGGGAGTCCCTGGCTGAGTAAACCTTGGTGTTGCCACGGAAAACCACTGGGGTGGTGAGTGAGTGGGTAGACTGGGAGACCCCAAGGCGCTGGGCATTGTTCTGCAGAAGAAAACTGTCTGTCAGGAAGTGCCAGATGGGTGGGTTGCCATAGGCTGACCCTGCAGGCCAAGGCCAAGGTAAGGCCTCAGCATGGAGGACCCAGAGATACCCAAACACAAGTTGGTGCAATCACAGAGACACTAAGACCCATGGAGAGAAACGTGCACATGTGGATTTACTCTCACCTTCAAAACATGCAAAGAGGAAGGCCCCATATGCTGGCCCTGTGGCCACGACCCCAATACTGGCCCAGGTTCCTGGGGAAGAGTGAGAGAAGCAGAAGACAGCAGCCATCACACTGCAGAACCTGCCCTGGGAAAGGCGTGGTGGCATCTGGGAGGGGACGCGGGGACTGGCGTGGCGTGTGCCTGCGTGTACGCACACACGTGTGGGGCTCTGTCTGCTCCATCTGCCGCTGAGTCACTTGTTTATTCCAACTCCACGCTGGGGCCGAAACTGCTGCCGTGTTGGCCGCCAAAGCCTGCCTGCCTTTTCCAGTCTCTCTGGCCTCCCGTCAGGCAGTTGGGGAGGGAGGATCCCCTGTCCCATTCCTGGCTGCGGGTGAGTATGTAAGTGTTTAAGAGAGAGGAGGGAAGAGAGAGTGGCTGTGTACCTCCCTGCATACCTGTGAGAAGGGCTGAGTGCAGGAGGACACATAAGGAGATGGGGGTGGAGTTGGGGGACAGGGAAGCCCCCACAAAAGGACAACTCTGGCCATTGCTGGGCTTCAGCTTCTCCTGGAAAACTACTTTACTCTCTAGCAGGCATCCCTCCCACAAAGGTCCCTATCCTGGGTTCCAAGAATGCTGTGTGGACCTAAGCAGAGTCAGAGGGCTAGTGAGACCTAAGGCCTAAATCAGGTGTCAGGGTTGGGGCCTCTGAGGCCTGAGGATGGCCTCACTCCACTCTGCACAGATGCACATGTGTGTGCATGCACCATTTGGATGCAGCATCACATAAGGACATCCACACACGCACAGGTTCATGCACATGCATGTCTGGTCCCTCATCCCATCCCGTTCACCTCAGCTGCCCAGCTGGCACTGAGCACAGCTCCCAACAAAAAACAAACAACACACACCAAACACACAGGCAAAAAGACGAGGCACGTGCACTCCATGCTGGGGACCCAGAAGAGTGGGCTGACCCAGAATTCAAAGCACTGAGAACGTCTCATGGCCTCACTTACCAGATCTAAATGGTCCTCAGTCTGGGAGCAGAAATAAAACCAAGGGGACGGCTCAGTCTCTGGCTTCTACCCTTCATCCATTCACCTTACTGCCTAAAAGCAGGTGCTTGCCAGCCCAGGAAGACAGAGTTCTTCCATGCTAATTCTCAGAAGATGCCATATCCCAGCCACCACCAGTTAGCAACTCCACCATCTAGTCCTCAACCGCCTGCTACAATGCCAGACCCTCTCCCCATCACAGAACCTTCTTCCCACCTCCTGTCCCTTTCTACTGCCTATTTACCCTGGCATTTCCATGTTCCAACCTCTTAAATGGTCCTCAGGGAAGAAAGAGCTCACAAAAGTCCATGCATACATGATCTCTCTTGGGAAGTCCTAACTGCTGGCTAACCTTCATCTCTCCTGCAACAGGTCTGCTCTTTCCCTTCTTCCCACCCTCCCACTTCCAGCCCATGGCCCAGACACCCACTTACCAAGTGATGCATTAACCCCTTTCCTCCCTGGGAAGTGATGACCCGCAGGTCAGGCTTGCGACTGGGGGCTCCAAGCTGGGTGCTGTGGGTGGGCGGGGGTGGAGACTTGGCAGGGATGACCTTGTTTAGGCTATTGCCATTGGCTACAGGGAGGAGGCCAGGGGAAGCCCGAGCGCTGACATAGCCATTCCCTGGAGAAGAGAGGAGGTAAGGGTGAAGGGGAAAAGTGGGGCCTGCCTCACAGTCCCATCATCTCCCAAGCCAGCACCCCTCCACCAGACCCTCTAAAGCCACGCCAAGATGCCTGACATTCCCTACTACCTTCCCAGAACTAGAGGAGAGAACACCCCTGCTCCTGAATCACTGGGTTCCTTCCCTGCCTCCAAGTCACCTGTGATGGGACTGGTAGGTGGGAGCACCAAGGACAGAACTGGAAACAAACACTGCCACTGCCCTGAGACAAGAGATCTGCACCTCGGCTTCTCCCTACCGCTCTCTTCTTTGATCTCCAAAGGTCCCACAACCTGCCTTGACAGGACCCACAATGGCCAGGGTGGGGAAAGGGTGCAACCTGGAATCTAGGTCTCTTGAGGAGCCTGGTCACCAGGGCTAACCACCAACCACCTGGCTGCTCCCTCTGCCACATGCTGGGGACTCCATGATTTGAACTGATACAGGATAAGGTGCAAAGGGCCTGGGGGAAACAGGCCATTTACTGGCAGAGATGGTGTTGCTGGCACTGAGGGACTGATGACACAGCCACCACCATAATTACACTGGTAACGACAGGCATAACTATCTTTTACGTTTGCTCCACACTCCACAATGTATATAGGCCATTCACACACATACTATCTCACTTAATCTTAACATTAATCCTGAAAGACAGGGTATGTATCACTTACAGAAGAAACTTGAGCCTGGGAGAGAGAGGTGTCATGACTTGTCTGGGGCCCCAGAGTTGGATGGAGGTCAAGCAGGGTTCTCGTCTGCTTCCCACACAATGGACCCCAGGACTAATGTGTGCAACTATCTCCTCAAAGTCTACGAGAACTTCTCTGGTCCTCTCCTTGGACAGGGAGGGGTATTCATCCATTCCCCGCAACTTCCTGACCCTAGTACATGATTATTGCCAGGGAGGGAGCTGACGCCAAGCTCAGGGATTCTGGGGTTCGGAGATGTAGCAGTGACTGCAGGCAGAAATGCCACCTTGCTCTGTCCCCTAAGACCATGTTGCCCTCAAAGTGTGTGGCTGCCTCTGTCCCAATTCCCAGATCCCTCTGGGAATGGCAGGAATGTCAGGGTGACGTCAATGGTGACATTAGAAGTCAGTAACCCAGTCGGACAATGGCACAAGACAGGAGGGGCTATGGGCTGTGGGGGGCGGGGAGGTAGACAGCCTTTCTTCTATGACTTGTGTATGTGTGCCTGCCTACAAGTGCACACCTAACATGAAGATTCCCGGTGAGAGCGAGAACATGCATGTGCAAGTCTCTGCCTCCTGCTCATCCAGGGAAGACCAGGCGACCTCATCCTCAGATCCCAATCAGACACCTCTACTCAGTAGGAAAAACCTGGATTTTCCACTCCAACCGAAATGTTGGTTCTCATAGTCTGCCCAGCACTCCCCAAGCCTACGTTTCTGCTGCTCATCCATGCCAACCACTGCTGCAGACACCAAAATCCAGCGGCTGAAACATCTTCTCACTCCTGTACCATTCAGGGACTCCACTTCCCTGTGATCTTCCTCTTCTCTAATCTAGGCCTTTCCTGGTCACTGAACGAGTGAGTAGGCTTCCCCTGCGCCAGGTAGGACAGTGGCACTCACCTACAGGGCTGGGACAGGCTCCATTAGCACTGGTGAGGTCTCCCCCCAGCATGGCCCCTGGGGGATAAAGCAGAACCACAATGAGTTGGCAGCACTCCCCCTCCCACAGGGAGTCTCGGGACTGAGCAGAAGAAGGGCTACTGGGAGGAGGAGCGCTGGGCCCTTCTCTCAGGAGCTACCCAAATGCTGGAATGCTGTGGTAGGTAAAGGGAAGACCCGTTTTGGAAAACAGGATCCCAGAATCCCTTGCGTAACTCATTTTCACCTTCCCTACCCACCCACCAGCCTACTCACCTGCACTGGCTGGCCGCTGGGGCAGGCCTGGAGACACACTGTTCCTCTGTAGTGCTGGCTGCTGGGGGGACAGGAGCCGCGGGTCTGTGAGGGATGATGTCACCAGGGAAGGGGTGACCAGGGAGCCGCTGGGGTTGCTGAACTGCAGTGAGCTCTGATTGGACACGGGCACGGTGACAGGCATGGCAAAGTTGGGGGCAGGGACAGCTGACTAGACAGAAAAAGGAGGGGCAGAGTCAGGCCAGGTCAACCCTTTTCCGGGACCCATTCTGCCTGGGAGGGAAGGCAAGGGGGGGTTCTGAGTTCTGGGCTGTGCGTCCTTGGATCAGCAACACCAGCTCTCTGCCCCTGGCCTTCCTGAGGTCCTGCCTGCCACTCCTATTAAGGCAGAGGTGGTGGGAGTGCTTTGAGATCCAGGCTCTGTTCCCTGCAGACAGGACCAGGGACACCCCCTAGTGGAGGCAGGTTAGTCCTCAGCCAGGCAGGTCACACTGGGAGTAGGTTAGAAGCCCTGAGTACAGACCCAAGTTCACACACACAGAGGTTACAAGCCTGTGCCATGGGTCACGACATTACTTCTCTTGCAGTCACTCCTCCACCCAGCCTGCTGTAGAGGGAGTTCACCCACCTCATTGCCTGCCCCTTTAGCAGTTCTGCTGCCCCGAAACACAGGTGAGTGCCTTTGGTCAGGGCATCAGAGCAGCCCAAGGGTGTTTATACCAAGACGACAGCACCCTACACTGTACTGTCCCTCAAGGACCTCATGTCATCTACATATTTCTTGCTGGCAAGGGGGACACTCCGTGTCTCTCTGGCTCGTGCTTCAGCTGAGATGAGTGTCAGCACAGGTCACAGGGTTATCCTGACCAAGGTCGCAGGGTCCTCAGTGGTCACTACTATCCCCAGCATGGCTCAGAGCAGAACACCCATCAGAGGCAGCCAAGGGCCGCGCAAAGCCACACCATGCACCACAGGGAGGCCCTCCATGCGACTACTCACGGCCAGTCTATAACTCTGCATCATTTTATCAAACTCCTCGTCTATCTTTTTATATTTCTCCTCCGTCTGGGGGGTCAGGGCAAACACCTCGTCCACCTCAGGGCTCTCACATTCCCTGTGCTTCTTGTGCAGCGCCTGGGGGGGAAGGGGCCGGAAGGGGGGACCGACAGAGAGAGAGTGAGTGGGGCTCACCCCATAGCGCCGGAAGAGCCCGTCCAGCTCCTCGCTGGCGCGCCGGTACTTGTCCTCCAGCAGGGGGCTCTGTTCCAGCGAGTCCTCCCCGTCGGGCTCTGGGCTGTCGCAGCCGTTGAAGCCCTTCTTCCTCAGGGTCTGTAACCGCACCACTAAGTCAGCAGGTGAGGGTTCTCCCCGCCCACCTCCAGCCCTCCCTAGGATCCTTCAGGCCCTCCCTAAGATGACCCCAGCTTCCTTCCTCAGGTGCCCAGTGTCTTCCAGTCCCCTGCCTCAGTGCCATATCCCCCTCCATGCAATGCTCCCTTCACCCCGCTGCGTGAAGACCTACTGCAGGGGAGGCACAGGGGCCACAGAGGGGGAGGAGCTAACCCGGGAAGTGACTTTGGCAGGCATTGTGCTTCCCAAGTGATATGTGGGGAGGGCTCCAGGGGAGATGATGGCTGAGGGTCTGGAGGCCTGGGTCAGCCCTGCCTGATCACCAGTTGGTGAGGCCTGGCCAGAGGCACTGAGAGCTTCCTAGGGGAGGGTGGAAGTCAAGGGGCCTGCCCATCAGGGTAGAGACAGAAATGGAAAAGGAGAGGAGATGCAGGAAGGCCAAGAGGGGCCCGTACTTATTGACCTCACCCCAACTCTGTCCTGGCCAAGTGGCCAGAGGTTCTCCCATGAATTGTATTCACCAAAGCAACCCGAACAAAGTGGAAGCAAATTGGTGTGACCCCGGACTGCCCTTTCCATGCTCAAAATGCCTTTGTGTGGACACTTGCCTTTTTTTTTTTTTTTTTTTGGTGGTACTGGGGATTGAACCCAGGGCCTTATGCTTGCAAGGCAAGCACTCTACCAACCGAGCTATATCCCCAGCTAGCTTTGTTTCTAAAGTGAACATAAAGTTTACATTCCAGTCTAGGGTAAATCTGTGTTCTCTAATGTAAAAATAATGGAATTTCCTCCAAATCTCTGAGGTCTATGGCTTCCTGGGCATCCTTCTCTTCAGTACAATTCTGTACCCCAAGGTGCATACCCAGTGTGAGACAAGGGGCTGAGCTGCTTCATTCTGTTCACACGGACCCTTCAAAGCAGGCTCTGGCCCCATTTTGTGGAGGGGGAACCATGGTTCAGAGAGGTCAAGTCACCTACCCAAGTCCACGTGACCAAGAAAGGGCAAAGCTGAATTTTAAAGCTTGTATCCTTCAACAATTCACAATGTCACCTCTCTTTGAAACAGAAAATAGAGCCACAGGGACCCACTAAGGGACAATGATAGAGGAGAAAAGAAACAATGAAGGAGACAATAAATAAATAAATAAATAAATAAATAAATAAATAAATAAATAAATACATGAGTCAGATGCAGGAACAGACCAAAAGATGGAGAAAAGGGGACATGGACAGAAAGAGAACGCAAGAGAAGACAGCAGAGGGATGTTCTCACATGCCCGACAGACAGGCAGACAGACTCCCAGAGAGCAAGTGGGCAGCCCCACCTGACAGCTTGGGGCCCGGGCACTGGCCATACATCTATACTGCCCCTCCTTCTTCCTCAGGGCCTGGGTTTGTGTGAGAGGATGTGGGTTTACGCGTGTGTGCACAGAATGAGGGGCTCTGGGATGAGGTACGCAGTGTGTGTGCACAAGCACATGGACGCAACCTGCAGGTGGCGTCCACCCAGGCCCACCTCGATGATGTCGGCGTTGGTGCGGCTCTCGTGCGGCTCATTGTACTCAGTGTACTTGAGCAGCACCTTGTCCATGTCAGTGCTGGCGTACTGGAACAGCTTGTTGGAGTGGTTGAAGATGATGAGGGCAATCTCACAGTCGCACAGGACGCTCAGCTCATACGCCTTCTTCATCAGCCCAAACTTCCGCTTGGTGAATGTCACCTATAGGAGGGCAGTTGGTGGCCAGGTCAGACTCAGTCCAGAAGTCCCTGCCCGTAGAAGGCTGGCCACAGCCACTTCCTTGGGGAGCCCCCATTCTCAGGATGAGACAGGAGTCCCTAGTCTGAGGAGGACAGGTGAGCAACCTGGGTGAGCACATGACCAGACACAGTCACAGCACCAAAGGGGAGAGGGTTTAGCTGGCCAGGACTCTATACCCTTCTGTGCTAGGACTAGGGAGAGGTCAGCAGAGAAAAGCAGAAGGGATCCTAGGATAAGAAGAGGGAAAGGATTAATTGTGGGATTTGGCAGTGCCCAGGTGTGGCCTGAGGCCTGCATATGGCACCCACGTGGGGGCACAGGTTCATCTGGTTACAGCAGAGGCTCCCATCCTAGGACACAAGGTTCCCAGAGCTGCAGGGAGGTGAGGCTGCGCTTCTTCTGACTCAGCCCTACCCATCCTGTCACAGCCTCCAGAGCTCTCCCTCTCCCAGAAGTCCCCCTCAGAGAACCAGGAAGAAGTAGAGCAGAGGCCAGCTTCCTGCCCTCGCCTACTCTGAGGGCTCCAGGACTTCCTCACCTGTCGGTTCCGCTCATCGGTGATTCGCTGAATCTGAATCTTTTTCCTCCCCATCTTCTCTGGAGGTCCTCAGTGCTAGGGAGGGGAGGAGCTGCTGGGTGGCAAGTCTCAGCACACCTCACTCTGTGCTCATGAACGTCTGGGACCAGCGCTCAGTTCATGGTCTGCAGGACACCTTCCACACAGCCTACTGGGAGAGGAGTCACAAGAGGACTGTCAGGCCCTGCAACCCTCATCCACGCACTCCTTGGGGACGTGAGCCAGGTTTACAGCACTCCTGCAAGAGGCTGGCACCATCTCTTCCCCATCCTCAAAATGAGGCAATGCTGGCTACCTGTGGCAATGGCCTGCCAAACCAGGAACAGACTGGGACTCACACCAGGGCCCAGGACTCTGGTCCAGGCTCTTTCTGCATGGTCACTGCTGCCCTGAGACTCTAGGTCAGACAGAGGACATGGAGCACATAGCTTCTTCGGGTATGGATCTTAGAGAATACCAACATTCCCTTCTCTCCAGAGCCTGCCCTGGCTCCAGTGCCCCCCGACCTAGAACAGCAGTTCACTTTCTGGAGCCTGGTGTGGAGACACCTGCCTGGGCCAGCAAGCATGGTGTGCCTCATACCAGGATGGGGTGTCTCTGGTATCCCCTGGATCAAGAGCATATTAGAACAGGTGTAAAGCAGTGGTCCTTATACCAGCTTATGAAACCCTGGGTCCTGGGGTCCCATAATGGGGCCAGGAGCTGCAGAACCCCCACCTGCCTTCAACCAGAGCCCCCTGATGACAGTCTGATTTATTCGGCAGGCCTTGGTCTAAAATCTGTTTGGAGAAAGGGTTTTGCTGCTTAACCCAATCAACCAACCAACCAAGCAACTACTACTCCTCTATATCAGAAGTCAGCAGAAAAAGCATTTAATTTTTTTTTTTTTTTTTTTTTCTGGCAGGATGGGGGTGAAACCCAGGCTTTACACATCCTAGGCAAGTGGTGAGTTTTTTATACCCTCGGTCATGACCCCAGCAAATCTTTCTATAAAGGGTCAGACAAAACACTTCATGTTTTGTGAGCCATGTAGTCTACTACAACTCTTCCACTCTGCCACTGCTGTGTGCAAGCACCTGGTGGAGATACTGAAATGGGCGGGGCCATGAGCCAACAAAACTGTATATAAGAAGGGGCGTTGGCCTACCAGCCTCTTTCGAGCTATGGCTGGTCTAGATCCAAGCTCCACAGGCCCTGATCTCCTACTGAGCTACACACACATACACACACACACACACACACACTGGGACCCCACTAGCAGCCCAGGTAGGCCTGAGTGGCCCAGCACACTTCGGGCCAGACACCCTATTCCTCACCTAACTCCCACTGCAGAGACTCCAGCCCAAGGATTTCAGTTCCCCTGCTTCTCAACTTGGTCCAACCGATCTGTGCTTTCTAGAGCTTGGGGGAGTGGGCTTCAGGGAATGGGGAGGGCACAGAAGGCCAAAGGGGAATTCCTGGTCTAGCCTTGGAAGCCCAAATCTAGCCTGGCAAGTGCAGGGCGCTACTCCACTCCTCCAGCTGTGGCATCTACCTTCCTTCTCTCCCACCTTCCTGCCTCCCGCTGATCACCTTGTGTTCTCAGCAGAGGCTGGCCAGTTCTGTTGTCTCCTCTTCCACATCGGGAGAGAACCCTCTCTGTTCTCATGATCCTCCAAAAAAAAAAAAAGCCACTCTTGCAATATCTCTAGCACTTATCACAATGTAGTATTATTTATTACATTCTGTGCTCCTGTCTCATGCCTGGTTCCCCATGAGACTGAAAGCTTCTTGAGGGCAGGAACTACATCTGTCCTTTTCATTACTCTATCCCCTGTAAGGAGCTCAGGAAATACCTATAAAAAGACAAGACTGTCTCACGACCCTTTGAGAAGTCCTTCTTGCAGTCTAACCTCCATTAGTCCTGCTGCAGAACTAGCTCCTCTCACTCTGTGCAGCTAGAACTTGTTCCTCTACCAGCTGCCCTTGAAGCTTGTCTGTTTGGTTGTCACCCACCCTCCAGCTACCCTTGCCACCTCAGTCCTCAACTCTTCCCACCCTTGGGTTGGCTAGTGCAGCGGGTGAAACTCTAAAGTCTTCTAAGGAGCAGCCCTGAGCACATGGAGATGGAGAGGATGGGGTTGCTGAGGCAACTGTTGCCTGGCAACCAGCTCCCTGGCTGATCTCCTACACCCCCCCCCCACCCCCGCCTCATGCTGGGGGAGCTGGGATGTGAGAGGGATCAGGGCTGAAAAGGCAGAAAAGCCATAGAGACCCATGGAGCATCCTCTGATAAAGGGAAGTCAGGGTTAAAAAGACTTAGGCCCCATCTAGCCCCACTCTCTCCAAGGTGGCTCAAAGCACTTTTTATAATTCCACGTGTCCCAGGGCCATTTCCATTGCTGCTCCCCCTCTGTGCCAACACTGCCAGAGGAGGAGATGTCCCTGCCTTGGGCAGTCCTTCCTCCTATCTAACCACAAGCCCTCCTACAAAGCAGGCTCAGCCTGTACTAACCTCGTTCCCCTTTGGCCATTCCACTTCACTGCAGGTTCTCTGAAAGCCCTGGGGCAAGAACACGAACTCAACTGTGACTTTGGAAGATGGGTACCTGGGGCCTAGATGAGCTTGAAGGACCCTAAACTGACCCCAGTTAAGGTGTGGAGGCCTATCCTGCCCAGGCTTCCCTCCTACCCTATTAGGAAGATGTTAATGAACACCTGGACCTCCTTAATTAGCCCTCTGCCTAATTACTTAACCAACTGCCAGAAGCCAGAGGCCTGGGCATCTGTTCTCCAGATGTGAGCTCCCCTCCCGGCCTGGTCTGGCCCCATTCCTCTTCTCCTCAGGCCTGCTCCTCCTCTAGGAAGCCATGGCCCTCAGCTGCTTCCGCTCTCACCCATTCTCCTTCACTCTGTGCAGCCCTGGGCTTAGGAGGGCTTGGGTTGTCAGAGAGGCCAGGTTGGGCAGGGTGGCCTTCCTGCTCTGATGGCCGCAGGGCCTGTTCCATTCTGACTTCAGGCAACGGCTGTGACTCCTTCAACTGGCATCATCCTTGTCAGAGAATTGCCCCTTCAAGGCTCTGGCTACTTGATTCTGACTCACCGACTCAAGGACAGGGCAGGGCAATGCTGGGCAGGGCAGACCTCCTGGGGTAGGGTGGCCCTTCCTGATGGAGACGGAGGAGGAACACAGGAGGAAGAGGGTAGCGGGGCTGACCCCAGGATCTGTGGGGGAAGGATAGCTGCAGAGAAGTCCTGCAAACAGAGAGAGGAGGAGGCAAGGCAGGGGCCCATTGACAAGGCGGACAGTTGAGGGGCCCAGAGAGCATGGAGGACCCCACAGACAGCCATTTTTCCAAGCTGGGCTACAGAACCAATAGGAACTGTGGGTAACATTTATATGCAAATGAGCTACACATGAAATGCAAAATGTACCCTAAAGCAGGACTGGTTTAGAGGGGGCATGGGAGAAGAAACAGGTCCTTGCCTCCCCAATGTAACACCTCTTTGTACCTGAGCAATATTTAAACCATTCTCTGGTTTCAGAATGATGCTATCTCAGTTCCTGTGTGAGGTGGCCGGGGGCCAGTGCGGGAGAGCGGTCAGGGCAGCCCCCCTGGAGTTGGAGCTGCAGCAGGGCTCAGCAGGGCTGTCCTTGTTAGGGAGGGCACGAGGAGTCCTTTCCCATGGCTAGCTTCCTTCCTCCTTCTCCTTGTCAGGGGAGTCCCTGCCTTTTCTTCTCCCTGCACCCTCCACACCTGCTGGCCCTCTGTCCCAGGGGCTCAGAGGAATTGTTGGGGAGCTCCAGCACCAGTATAGGTCAAAATGGAGCACACACCAGAGAGGCTGGGCGGGCGCCCTGTATCACAGAGCCCTGGGCCTCAGTTTGCGCTCCCCATGGTGAGAAGGGAGCTCTCATTAGGCAGGCCCTTCATCCCTCCCTTGCAGGCTGCTTGGGGCTGTAGAATGTGAACTGGAGGGGAAGGCAGGAGGCGCTGGAGACAGCTGTCATCCCTCCTCCCGCCCCTTCCCTGTGGCTGGGCTGCAGGGCATGAAATAAGCAGCAGGGCTGGGGGAGGGGGTGACAATCCAATCCACCTGTCACCCCCACAGTCAGGCGGCCTCAAGCAGCCTGCTCACTAACGAGGGAGGAGGCGTGGGTGAGGCAGACAGGGGGGGTACAGGGGGGACAGACGCACAGACACAGGAAAGGAGACTGAGAAAAAGAAGCAGCAGGCCAGGAGGCAGAGTGGGGCCGAGGTGGAGGGCTGGGTGAGGGCCGGCCGGGGGAGCAGGAGGCGTGGGGAGCCAGACAAAGATCCAGGCAGGGAAGGGAGGAGTCAGGGCCAACCATGGCTTGCACAGCTCTGACTCTGGTCCCTAGGCACTGGGCACCCTCCCTACCCTCCGAGAACTTGCAGTCCCGCCAAGAGGTAGACCAGGGCGGGGTGGGGCCTGCCTGGCCGAGGGAAGGCAGAGGCAAGGGGGCCTCTGGGGGCCTGGCTGGGGCCCAGATTCAGCCCTGGGAAGGAGTATCTGGGCTCTGCCCAGTCTCCCAAGGGCAGGCTGGCCCTGAGAGGGGGCAGAGGGGAGCACCCAGGACCAGGCTGTCCAACTCAGGCCCCCAGCGAACTGACCCCCAGGCTCACAACCTTGCTAGTCATTCCCACTGAGCCTCAGCAGGCGGGGTGGGGGCCTTCCCTAAAGGAGGCCTGCTGCCTGAGCACTCTGGGAGCCACGTGGGAGGGCGAACCTGAGACTCCCCCTAGACACCCAAGCCAGGGGCTCCAGGGGCATTTTCCCATGGTTCACAAAGGAAGCAGGGGTACACTGCCTCTCCGAAGGCAGAGTCTGAGGTCTGACACTGTCCCCCCTTCATCCCCCACACAGGCTTATTCTCACGCCCCCTCCTGCAGAGCCTGCCCCCCACCCTACTGCTCCTCCCCCCCCTCTCCATTCTCTCGGCCCCTCTGCTCCCATGGCAGCCTCTTTTCTCCCCCACTCCCCACAGTTTTTCTAGGATCTGAGCCCGAGGGCAGGGCCCCAGCCCCACCCTTCAAACTTCGGTCAGACAGGCTCACTACCCAAAGACCTGGTTCCCACCATCTTCCCTTCCCTCAGGGACTCCCCTCCCCCAGCCCAGCAGCCTCAGGGCTGGGCAGGGGCTATTTTTAGCCTGGGCACTGAGCTAATTTTAACTCACTGACAGGGGACCTGGGGGCGGGCTGAGGGGGGGCAGTCCAAGAAAGCGGGGCCTGGGGCACGGGGAGTCTCAGGTCCCAGGCACCCTAGGAACACATGAAGGGGGAAGGCACTTGAGCCTCTGCAGAAGGGACAGGAACTGATTTGAGGAGTGCTGGGGTGGGGAGTATGGCTAGGAGCCCTCCCCCCAGCTTCCGCTGGACAACTCTCCCATGCTCCACCCTGGGCTTCCCGCCCTCTCCTCCCCGGAAAATCTCCTGGGATGGGGTCATCCTGTTCTCTGCCCAGGAGATGCCTCTTCAGTGAGGGTCTGTCTCCTGAGCCTCCTCCACTGCTTCCCCACCCCAGCCTGTCCTTCCTGTAGTCTAGCTCTCATCCTTCCTGTAGCTGTGTGGGGCTACATGGCTCCCTATGGAGACAGCAGCTCTGGCACCTCCCACCCTAACTCTGGCCTCCCCTCCTGACCTCTGGGCTGGTTCCCATCTACTCTTCCCTACCCCCACCCCAGAAAGTTCCTAGATAAACCCAGACTGACCTCAGGAAGTATTTGGGGGCAACAGGAGATGGAGTCTAGCAGAAAAGGGGTGAATGAGGTAAGATGATGAACAGTCTAGGGAAACATGGGGACTCTGGGCTGGGATTCTAGTTCCTGCTCTGGCCCTAACTCACTGTTTGACCTTGAGTGAGTGAATCGGCTGCACCCTATTGACCAGGAGACTGGGCAGGTACAGAGCATAAGGCACCCAAGTGCTGTTCCAGAACGGACATTCTGTTCCTGTGCACTCTGGAGAGGAAGGGGGCCAGGACTGTGTCAATCTACAGAGAAATCACCAAAGAGATGGCCCAGTTGGGTCCATCATCCTCCAGCTGGGGAGGAAGGCAATCTAGAGGCCAGAAGACAGGGGAATGGATGGGGCTGAAGAAGGGGGAGGTACATTCTGAATAGTAGCCCCCCAACAGATGGCCAAGACTGGCTCATAGTCGGCCAAGGAAGTGGCAAGTGGGGCACACAAGACCCTTGTGGCAGAGGCTCAGCCACCCCAGTCCCCTTACACACCTGGAATGCCTATCACACCCAGGGCTTGGGGCCTCCAAGGGTCACTGTCATGGTCTGGCCCAAGGTCACTGTCATGTCACTGGTGGGGCTGGTTTTGAAACTCCAGCGTGCACCTTGCTTCATGCCCCACCCCAGCAGGCCCAGCAGCAATGACTCACTACTGCTAATTTGCATAAGGATTTGTATAGTGTCTCTGACCTTATTCCTTCAGGTTCAACTTCCCATTTCAGGACAAGGGCCACTCCCACCCAGATCCCAAGGCACCTGGGGACGCCAAGTGGCCCCCTCAAGTCTCTGGTCCCATCTTTTTCCTCCAGAAAGCACTGCTAAATGTATAAACACCCCCACGAAACTGTCTCTGCTCCTGTTCAGGTAGGGATGGAGGTGAGGTCAGGAGGAAGAATTTAGCACTGCAGCCAGGGGGATTTGACAAGGTTCATGAGGTGAAGTGCAGCTGCTCTCCTGTTGCCTGGGGGCTCACCAGGGCAAGAATCCCCTTCTCCTCAATGCCATGGTTGGGCAGCAGGGGCGAGATGGAGGAGAGCTGTCCTTTACTTCTATTTCCATCCCCATTTCTAGGATCCACCTATAAGAGTGCAGAATGAGGGAAATGGCCCAAGACAGTAAGTAAGATAGATATCAGACCACAGTCCCTGGACTCAAAGTAGTCTCTGGGACTCAAAATTGCTTTGTCAGAAGGCACCCAATCAAGCATGGGCAGCTGGTGACATTTGGGAGGGCAAGGAGGCCCCAGCATTGAACTCCTACCAATGAGAGCTGGCAGACAACCAGTCCCCTGCCTACCTTGAAGTCCAACCTCCATCTGTCCAGTTACAGTATCTACACTTGTAGCCATACTCTCACAAACAATGAAGCCCAGCAGAGATCTCCTAGCCTGGGAAGTCCTTCCTCTTGTTTAGATGACCGAAATGAGCTTGGGTTGCAGTGAAGGGTTGGCTACAATTTGGAAAGATGGTGGTTAGACAGCAGGAAGGACTCCCCAGGCTAGGAGACCCATTTCAGTCATCTAAACAAGAATGGTGGACAGAGGCCCCTGGCCATCAGAAGCCTCAGTTGAGAAGAGGTGGGGGCAGTTGGGACGGTTAGTGTGTCACCTTCCACCTCCCCATCCTACTTCCCCCTGGGGTCTTAAGAGACAGAAGTGAAAGTGGCAGCTGGGGCTTTGGGGGTGGGTCAGCTTGAGAGCCGTTGGGATGAGTATAATGCCACCAGTGCTGGGTTTGGGCTGCCTGCCACTGGAGTGGGTAGACTGCTTGTTAGATCAGAAGAGGAACTTCCATGAAAATGAGCAGGGAGTAATGATGAGCATGGGACCCTGGCCAAAGGAAGAGCAGGCTAAAGAGGAAAAATGGCAACAGACAGGTTCAGAAAGGCACTCTTCCAGGACAGTGCTCAGTTCCCCTATTGAAAGCAGCAAGATCCTTTCTTCTCATCCATGGGACAGAGGAAGGGCTGTTCTGGCTAAAGCACATGAAGAGTCTGTGCCCTAACTGCTGCGACATCAGAGCAGACAGAGGGGAGGGTCTGTGGCCTGTGCCCTCAAACTGGACAGCACCAGTTTTGAGGGAAAGGGAGGTAGAGGGTCAGAATGTGAAGTGTTCACCTACACTACAACAAGGGACAAGGGACCCGAAAGAGGCCAATCCAATCAGGGAAAGCAAATCCTCCTAGAGACATCATGACCTCGAGAAGCCACCAAGGATTTAAAGGGGCCGCTCAGGGCAGTGGCTGGGTCTCCTTCTCACTCGAAGGACAGTCCTCTAAGCCCCTGGCAGGGAGGGAGGGTGCACTGTGGCCGCGTGGGCCTGCTGGGGCAGCCAGCCAGGCAGCTCTTACAGGATTAGCTTGCTGCTTTCAGGAAAGGTGCCAGGTGAGGCTAAGAAGCCCAGCTGGATAGAGGGGGGCCCAAGCAGGCAAGGGGTGGGGAGCAGTACCTGCACAAGGCTATGCAAACACATGTCCCCAGATCTGCGCCTGTCTCTAACACCTGGCTCCTATCCTTTCACAAGGACACTGTGTAAAGACCCCTCTGACTTCTGTCAGTAAGGACCTCTGCCTACCAAGCTTTCCCTGCCATTTCTATCACCTGGAGCTACCCTTGCTCTGAGGGGGAAGTCCTGCCTGTTGTCTACTCTCAATCTCTTTGCTAAACTTTACAACCAGGGCCCCACC
This sequence comes from Sciurus vulgaris, assembly GCF_902686455.1. Classification (NCBI taxonomy): domain Eukaryota; kingdom Metazoa; phylum Chordata; class Mammalia; order Rodentia; family Sciuridae; genus Sciurus; species Sciurus vulgaris. Next base: position 117,383,524 of record NC_136461.1, read on the forward strand.
CCTGGGAACAGGTGAAGGGTTCCTCTCTCTCCCTTGCCCTCAACTCCCCACCCTCAGGCTGACAGGTGGGAGAGACAAGAGGGAGCAGCTGGGCCAGGACACCTGTCCAGACCCAGCCAGCCTGGGCCCCAAGGGCCTGCCACACATGAGGTCTACCTAAGGGGAGTCAGCACAGAGGCAGGCAGTTGGGGGGAGCTGGAGGAAAGGGGTACAGAGGTCAAGGAGAAAGGAGCAAGAAAGGGCTGAAGCACAACCTTCAAGGTGAGCCCATCCTCCTGGCCCTCCCACCATAGCCCACGCCTGCCCTAAAGGGAACAACTGGAAGTTCAAGGTCAACCCTAAACCCCTTGCTCCAGCTCCTTGCCTCCATATTACTTGATTCAAATGAAGTGGGAAGACCACAGAAAAGACCAAGCTCCCTTCTTCCACCTTGCCCACCCTCCTTCCCTGTTTTCCCTCCTGGCCTGGGAACTGACTCGGTCTCACTCTTCATTCTTACAAGCCTCACCCCAGGCCCTTGTTGGTGAGGAAATCATGAGGAGTAAGAAGGCATCAGTCAGGGGGGCGGGTTCTGAGCCAAAGAGACAGCTAATGGGAGGGCAGACCCCAGGGGGCTTCCATGCCCACCCAGGGCCAAACTGAGCCCTGGGCCTGCACGTCCCCTAAAAGCTTCCTCAGTCCCTTCCAGGGACACCAAGGACCCTGGCAAGGAGCACCCTTGACAGACAAGCCCTGGGCCAGGCTGATGCCGTGTTCTAAGCAGCCCGCCACACTTTCCTGCGGAACCTCTCTCCTTTCCCACAGCGGGCAGAGAGCATCACCTCCCCTTCAACCTTTTTTTTTTTTTTTTTTGGGGGGGGGGCGGGGGTGGTGCTGGGGATTGAACCCAGGGCCTTGTGCTTACAAGGCAAGCACTCTACCAACTGAGCTACATCCCCAGTCCCACCTCCCTTTCATACACATGAATATCAACTTGGAGATGGGCAGGGACTTGCCCAAGGGCACCAAAGGTAAGAGGAATAGGTGGGCTGACTACAGGGCACAGTGTGCCTCATCAACAGGACTGAGGGGAGGGACAGCATTCCTTGGGGGCTCCCTCTTGGAACAGGCCCAGTTCCTGGGGCTTCCAAGCCTCCCCACTCTAGCTGCTCTCCTCCTGCACCCCATGCAGCAGCTCAAGGAGACAATAATGGGCACCCAGGATGCGGCTGCGTGTCATTTGCTCCTGACCCCTTGCTCTGGGGGCTTTTCTCCCATGACACTCAAACCCAAAGACAATCCCTTCTTGGGATCAACACAACATTCCCCCCTCAATGTGCTACCAAATCCTAATTCTCTGCCCTCTCTCAGGGACGCCTTTCAGGCTGGGCTTGGTCACCTTCTTCTCAGGAGTGTGAGCCTCCTTTCCATGGCTCCTCTCACAGGACAGGATCCTTCCTTTAACCTCAGTCAAAGCCCTCAATCCCTAGGGAAAGTGTGAGTAAGTCACTTCGATCTCTGAGACTCAGTTTCCCCAATTCTAAAAACAATAGTGTGAGGACAAATAGTCTCATACAATCCCAGCACAGAGCTCAGCACACAGTGACACAATAAATGGAAGCTTCCTTCCTCCCGCTGCCAGGGATCTCCAAAGTTTTCATATACTAGAATACACTAGAACTACATACACTAGAAAACTGGGTGAGTTGAGTAATGGCTATGGGGACAGCTCCTCTGACAGGGGCAAATAAAAGTTCCCTTCACAGAGGGAAAAAAGCTCCTTCCCTATGTGTTTGAGGCCTGCCCAGCTTAGGGGAGTGGCCAGATCGCTAGGCCAGAGGCGCCAAGCCAAGGTCGGTGACCAGGCCTTGAGCCCAGGGCCTCCTGGGAGGGTAAGTTTAAATGAGTAAATATGGTCCCGCCTGGGTGTGGCCAGCCGCAGGCAGGCCAGAGCTCTGGATGAGTCCCTCCCCTCCCAGCCTACAGGAGAAAGGAGGGCAGTCAGACAGCAGACAGGCAGCAGCCCGCCCGACCCCCCAAGCTGTCAGTCCCCACGCAGAGTCAAAGGACACACTCCCCTGCCGCCACACCAGCCAGCTTGGCTTCCAGGAGGGCAGACCACAGCCTGGAAAAGTCAGATATGGAAGGCCTTGGGATCACTTAGGCCAGGCATCTGCCCCCAACTGCCTGAGGGCTCTGATGAACCTTGATACCTTAGAATGGCTTCCCCCTTTAGGGTAAGTAAGTAGGGAGGGTGACAGAGACCTGTGACAAACCACCAAAACACCCAGGTGTCTGGGTCACCAAAAGGCGAAACTCTTGTACATCTGGAAAGCTGAGGCCCCAAGAGGGTGACTTACCCAAGAACACACGGCCAGTGTGAGGGGCAGAGACGAGTAGGTGAGGGCCACAGATAAGGATAGGTAAGGGAGGGACAGAAGCCAGTCAGGGCGCCTGGACTCACAGCCTGCTCTTTACTTTGCAGACAGGGCTCTTGTCTGCCCATCTGTGGTCTAACCTCAATCCCTCCTGCTCCGGTCAGCTTCCCTCTCTGGAGTTCTTGCTATGCCCTTCGCCTTCTTGCCTCTGGTCCCCTCACCCTAGTCGGGCTCTCCAATCCTTTAATCATCTTTGCCATTCGCTACCCCCATCCCCCGCAGGGCGGCAGCTGCTCTGTGGGTGTCTACACACCCAAGTATGCACTGCACACCTTCACCCATGTGTGCCACCAAAAGCTGTGGACCCGCCAGGGGCGTCAGGGCCTGCCAGTCCGCATTGCACCAGACTCTCCCACCTCCTACTGAGGGAAAGGGCCCAGAGCCTAGCCCTCCCGCAGCTCCAGGACGGACTCTTCTCAGAATATTTCTGTCCTAGGCAGGGGGAGAGAAGAGAAAATAAATACTCCAGGAGCCAAACAGCACCAACCCCACTAGAACAAAGGTCAAGGCCTTTTAGCAGAGCCACTAAAGAAAATGCTTTGAGATCCCCTCCTTTTCCAGGTCAAATCACAAGCCATTCCTCTCTTCCCAACCTAGCTTCACTGGGAAGTTCTTCCTGAAGTCTAAGCTCTATCCCGCCTGCTGTAATTGTGGGCAGATAGGGCAACATGAACCACAACACAGCCAGACATTCAACTTCTAGAATGGAGCTCCTGGGACCTAACACCGCCCTCTCCCCCCATGAGTAAGTCACCAAACTGGGACAGAAGGACAGAAGGTTGGCCGGACTCCGGCCCCATGACTGGCTCATAAAAGCCACCAGCGATTACAGTGATGCTAAGGCTGTGCTGCCCTGCCATGATCTCCTTCCCTCTTCCCTGTAAAAGGGAGATAATTGCTCAAGCCAGCTGGCCTGAGAGAGCCTCGAGAGTCCCAGCCATGGTCTTAAGGGGGTGGGGAGGACCCTGCCACTACAGTGCCACAGACCCAGACTAAATCTTGATGATGGGTTCCAGGCCTGCATGGGATCCTCATACCCACTTATAGAGCCTGGGCAAACACAATTATGACATGTCCACGTGAAAGATCTCCATGGTCCACCCCACTAACTCATTACTTCAGGAAGGCCACCACTTTCCGGATGAGAAGAGCAGAAAAGCAAGGAGCTGGCTCAAAACAACCAGGGAAATGCTAGACTCATCCATTTGTCCCATATTCCTCCTTCCTGCACGGGGGTACACAGGTGGATGGCAAAGTGTCCAACAAGGACCCCCACGAGACTAGCGTAAGTGCCCAGACTGGACCCAATGCTGGCCAGGGAGGACGGAAGGCCAGCTGACCAGGAAGAGAAGGTGGACAGGATGGGCAGAGATCCAGGTCTCTCTGAGGGCATGAGGACCAGGGACACCCATGGCAGAGGCACCTTTCCAGGACAGGATCAGAGAGGAGGGTGGGAAGGGTTGGAACACAATTCACAAGGGACTAACTCCAAAGCCTCCTCTCTCCAGTCCCCAGGGGGCTAAGGGTACCCCCTTAGACTCCTTGCCGCTGCTCCTCCAGCCCCCAACCTGGGATGTCTCCCTCCACCTTCTCCTCCCCATCATACCTCCCAGGAAAGGCCCAGGAAAGATTTATTTAAAAAAAAAAAAAAAGCCTTGCTGGAGAGAGATTATATAACAGCAGCCAGAAAGACTATCACATCTCCCAGCCTATGAGAAGAGCCAGGAGCTAAGAGGGCAGAGCTGGGAAGCAGAGGCCCTTGAGCCAGGGCCACCAGGCAAAGTGGGATGGACAATAGGTAGCACCTGTCACCCTTCCAAGACCACCACCACTCTGTTTTAGGCACTGGTTTACAGCAGACAAAAGTTCCAGCCCAGCCCCCACACCCATCCCCCAGCATAAAAGGGTTATGATGCTTTCTGACTGGGTCTTGCTTCTCTCCTGGGACCACAGTCTCCAAGAGCATGGCTTGTATGTCTTCCTTCCTAGTGTCTCTATGAAACTGTGCCTGAAAGAATGGAAGAACTAAAGCTCTGACACAGATTTGCTGTGTGAGCTCAGATAAAAAGCTCAACCTCTCTGGTTGCTACAGTAAAGTAAGTAAAAGCTACTCCCATCCCCAGAAGAACCCCCTTAACACGTACACGCATACGCATACACACACACACATATGCAGACATACACAGTATGTGGGGAGAGGGGGGCAGGGGAGTTACAACAAAGAGAATGTGACCACTGAGACCCCAGAGTCCAAATGCCCATGCTGGGGTAAGCAAGGAAAGAGCTATACCTAAGCTCCAATGGTCCCCCAATTGGCCCATATAAAAAGTCCTCAACCCCTCCCAGGCTGATCCCACCCCACCCCCATCTCCTGCCCACCACTGAGAAATTGCAGGAAGGAAATTCATTCCCAGGCAAGCCCTGGGAGCTGGAACAGCCAGGCTGAGTCCTGAGGCCGGTGTGACCTGGTGGTCACAAGCAGGTGGACATCTGTGAACACTGACATGTGCCTCTTCAATGCCCTTCTCAGCAACTAAGTCCTCCCTGTTGGGGGCTTGGAGGAAAGTGGGAGGCAGACAGCTTCCTAACTCCAATACACCCAATCTCATGCTGGCCTGGGCTCCCCTCCTATCTTCAGGCCAGAGCAGCCCAAGGTCACTGCCCCAGACGGCAAACTTCCCATACTCCAGGCTGGCCTCTGAATAGCAGGGAGACCTACTGAGAGGATGGGAGGAGGGGTGGGTAAGATCCACCCCCAAAGAAACTAGCCTCTGAGGAAAACTCAAATGGGGGGGTCACAGAGAGGGGGGATACAGGATCCGCCCACTGTACCCTCCCCCAACCCCCAACAATGCACGCGGTAAGGGGAAGCAGAGAGCCTCCCACTTCGAAGGACAAGCCTGGGATAACCAAGTCAGTGGTTCCAAGTGTGCCCAGACCCTGGAGTTCTCCTTTCTTGAGGAGACCTCGAAGGGCTGCTAAGAGGTCAGCAGGAATCATTAGGGGTACAGGCCCCTTCCCTGAACCCTGTTAAACCCGAACCTGACGAGAAGAGGGCTGGCAATGTATTGGGAAACTAAGTGTATCTCGGTGCCCTTAGCTCTCCCTCCCCAAAACCCCCAACACTCCCCAGGCAGACCCCACTCCCAGCCTACTTCAGTCTGCCATAGGTGGAGAGAGGAACTGGAGAACTCTTGCCCAGATGTTGAACAGCTGCAAACTTCTGACCACGGGATTCTCCAGCTGGGGTTGCTGACAAACCAGATCAGGGGTCTCAGAAGAGCTAGGAGGTCCCAAAAAGGGTTCTGCGTGCCCACCTCCGTAGCCACTTCGCGTCCCAACTCCACCAGCACTGGGCAAACACGGGCCCCGGAGACACACACACTCACGCCCCAACCCACCACCCGGGTGTCATCTGAACAACATCCCCCCTCCCTCCCCCGCTTCCCAAACAGCTGCGGCTCCCCCCGCCCCCGCCCTCCCGCAGCCCTCCCAGGCCCCCTTCTGCACCATTTCGGGCAAGGAGGAGGGAACAGGCGGCGAGAGGAGGGAGAGGGAGGGAGGGCCGGCTGTTAAAATGTCAGTCGCTCCCGGCTGTCACCGGAGACCCCCTCTGAGGGTGGCGCCCCTTCCCAGACCACTGGGAGGCCGTCGAAGCCCCCGGACACCACCAGGCCGGCGCGCCCCCAACCCGCCAGTCCCCACCCCGTACCTCCAACACCCAAGGGAATTACTGCCCACTTCACTTGTCCCCCACAGCCGACTCCCTAACACAAATAAACAGTCCCCTATGTAATCCCCCGCCAACGCCACGCGAAAACACTGTCCACTCCGTGGAGTTCCTTCCAGTCCAGGGGGCTACCCCATCCCACCCCTCAGGGGGACGGTCTGGACCACCCTCCACCCCTAGCCCAAGACGGGGTGGGGGAGGGGGGCTCTTAAAGTGGCAGGCGCATTATTTTTCTCTACTCACCAGTCCCTTAAGGGAAATGGGGTGTCACGGCAGGGAGAGGGTAACCCTCGCCCCTGGTCCCGGGGATCTTCAACACCGGGAAGCCGCAGCTCCGGGCGGGAGGAATAATAAATGAGGCCGGCGTCCGCGCGGGCCTGGGCGGCGCCGGGGGGCCTGGGCCCCCGTCGTGCGCGCGGGGGCGGGCAGGCGGACGTCGGGCAAGCTAGGGACCGGGACCAAGCGCCCGAGCCGCCTCGACTGTTGTTGATATTTTGCTTCCTTCCTCCTTTCGGGCTCCAAAGGTAACTCCTCCAGCCCCCGGGAGTCGAGGCCGACGTAGGCACAGCTCAGCCTAGCTTGAGGGGTGGGAGCAACAGAGATGATGGGCAGGCGGGGGGCCCAGTAGGAGAAAGCGTGGAGGCGGGGGGCGGGGCTCGAGAGGGCGGTCCCGGGACGCGTCCCCGCCCCTCGCTTCCCTCGGGCCGGCCCGGCCGGGCTGGGCCGGCCCCCACCCCTCTGCCCTCCCAAGCTAGGCTGCGGCGCCGGGAGCGGCAGATCCCTCCGCCTGCCTGAAGGGAGGGAGGAAGGGACCCAGCGAGGCAAAGTAGGAGGCGAGACCCAGAGGCCTTTAAAAGGATCGGCTAGCGCCCATGGTGCCCCTCGGAGCTCGCCGGACGGCCACCTGGCGCTACTGCCACCACGCGCTCAAGGAGGTCCTTCTCGGGGAGGCTCTGCGGGCAACATGCTCTCTCTCACTTGCACACATGCTCCAGAAGCCCCATGAGAGTTGGGAGGTGGGCGTATAAGTAGATAAATTAGGGGGAGACTGTAAGTGGTGAAAATATTCCTTCTCCCCCACTTAATGTGTGACAAAGCTCCACTTAAAGGACCACGTTCTTTTCTTGGGGCGGGGGGTTACCTGAGGAGCTCAGTTGCTCCCTCTACCTGTGACAGGCCCCCTCCCCTCCCAGGGCCTGGCTCGGCAGACGCCCAGCAATTTAAAGCGACAGCTCATAGTTCTAGGGTGACCTAATCTTTAGTGCCTTGCGGGCCCCAGCGCACTTACTGCCGAGGGGGCAATTTAAAGGGGCGGGACCCTAACCACCACCACCGCTACCCCTCACCACCCCACCCGCCTCACAGGAAACATCCAGAGCATCTTATTAAAGAAGCAATAGTAGCTCTTTAAAAAAAAAAAAAAAAAAAAAAAAAAAAAAAAAATTTTTTTTTTTTTTTTTTTTTTTTTTAATTCCTGGTTTCCTCAGGGTGTGGTGAATTTCGAAGTGCCCTACCACCGGAGTGTGGTACCATGCTTTTGGACAACCTGCCCATCGGGCTTGCTGTCCAATATTCCTGTTATGTCCAAGTCCTGCTGCTTTCTACCTGGAGCTTGCGGAAATGATGGAATCTGGCATAGATCTCAACTGAATCTTGCAGAACAGAAGGGCACTCAGTTCTTCACACACCCTGATTTCTATCAGGCTGGGTCTGATTTATGGGACAAAGACTCAATTCTGGGTTAGTGCTAGAGAGACCAATATATACAGAGAAAGGCAGCATGTCATGGTGGTTAGAAACATTGACTTTGCAATCAAGCTGCTTTGGTTCAAATTCTTACCCCACCGTTTATTAACTGTGAACACAGGCACATTGTTTAATTTTCTTCTACCTCATGATCCTCATGGGGAAAAAGAAGATGGTAATAAGTACCTAACTCAAGTTTGGTGTGAAGATTAAATTCGTTCATGTAAGTAGATTGCTTAGTTCAAGTGTTTCACACTGCATTGTAACAACTCAGACTTTTGTGCCAAGAACTAGTCTGAAAAGACCCTCATTAGTCCACACAAGCCTCAAAGGAGGCAATTCCAAGAGTTTGTTCTACAAATAGATTGGAGGCTTATTTTATACCTCCTCAGACAGAAAGCCACACTCCTATGTCCTTGGCCTCAGTTTCTGACCCTTTACCTGGTCCCTCCTTCAGGAAACGTGATTTATATAGTGTCCCACTTTGTCCCCAAATGAGGATATTCTCAGGTCCCCATTGGTATGGAAGATGGGGCCTCCAACCCCAGAGGGTGTCAGTACTCCCTGCCAGGCAGCGCTAGTTTGTCCAAAAAACTTCAGGGTAAGCAGGAGGAGCCCATCTGCCCCTTCCTCAAGGACTTGGAGAAGAACAGCGCCTTGAGGCTGTGGCAGTAGCAGGATGAGAAAGTGCCCCCCCCCCCCCAAGTAGGGAACCTCCCCTCACTTGTGGCCTCTATTTTTAGTGCTTCCCCAGGCTCTAGCTGGAGAAACCGTTTAGTCATCAGGGTGTTTATTTTCCGGCTGTTTCCGATGTCGGGAAAGCAGAATGTTGAGACTGGAGAGATCCAGGGCTGCTGGAAAAGACTCCTTAGGAACAGGCATGGGAACACAGCCTTCAGACCATTGGGTCCCATACCAAAGAGGAGGAAAAAAAAAAAAAAAAAAAATCCAGAATGGGCAGGGGGCATCAAGGCAGCTAAGTTCTCAACCTGCCTCCAGTTTGGAGGCTCTCCAAGCCAGAGAACCCTCTGGCCCCTGCTCTACTTGAAGAATTCTCTCCCAAAACATAAGCAACTCCAGAACAAGTTCTTTCCCAGGACCGATTCCCAGAAACCCCCTCCCCAACCTCCAGTAGCTCAGCGTGGGTGAGCCTCCCGCCAACCACAGCTCCAACCAATCTCCAGCCTGAGGCAGGTCTGCCAAGGCTATGATTGGCTAGCTGGTCCTCCCAGTCTTGGAATGTTGGGTTCTTAACAAAGGAATGAGGAAGGAAGGTGAGTCACCTGGGAAGGGTATTAAAGGGCCAGAAGCCTGAGGGAAAAGAAGAGAGGGAAGAGTTGAAGTGAGATGGAGTGTCCCACACCCTGAGATGCTGACATGATAATTCAAAGAGAACACAGTAGGAAATGCTGATGCTACAAGTGGGACAGCATTTAGACTACAGAGAAAACTTCATGAGAGAGGATAAATAATAAACATGGAGTCTTGATTTCCATGAGGAACTAAGAAAAGGTGTAGGAAGTAATGTTGCTGGAAGTTAGATGGAAATAAGGACTTAAAGTGACTGCTCAATCTTGTTCTTCTGGCCCCGGACTTCCCATCCCAGAATCCTCTGTGTGGAAAATGACAACAGGCTCAGATGCTGGGGGCTCATTTTTTCTCCTTCATCTCTGGCTGACTACCTATTTTTTTCTAGTGAAAAGTCACCTAAGGACCCAAAACTTCAGTAAAGTCTCCTAGAAATCAGACACTGAGATGCTCCCAAAGTTCTTGAAAGAATATGTTGTATAAACTCCTTTCTACAGTATCATCTTCTTAAGTGTATATGGCAAAGAGAAACCTACAATCCTTTTATTCACCCTTTTTCAAGCTTCCCTAATCAGACTTCATTTGGAAACCATCTTCCTCATCCTCATTTCCTTCATGGCTGTTTCTCTATCTGCCTCTTGTTCCGTAACACAGGGAAGTTATTAATAATGCCCATCCAACCTCTAATCTATCTGACTGTTTGGCTGGTCTCATCTTCCCCATAGCCTTCTGGACAATCTCCAACTCACTGTCTCCATCCACTTCATACCCTCTGTTAGGCTGAATATTCTTCCTCATTTTGGGGTTGATCCTAGCAAAGGCCCCTCCATCTCTCACATATGCCACCTTGCTTTCAAAGGGAAGGACTATCAGCAAGTAGTTCAGTGCACATACTCCCTGGGTGGACTTGTGTATCATCCTATGCCTGCTTGTAGAGCCCTCTCTACTCTGTGGATCTCTCTTCAATACACACCACAGAATGATGACATTTTTGGTTTCCAATTTACTCTTCTGATCAGATCCTAAGCTCCTTGAAGGTAGCAATCACACTCAACTTGGGGTGTCCAGGGCTTTGCTGGGATAATATAGAATGTGTTCAGCAAATGTGAGAAATGAATCTGTACGGATGAGTATATAGCTCTGTATCTGAGTTAAGATTGTAAAACTTTACGGAACTTCTCTATTTGTCTAGTGATAACTGTGCCAGCCCAGGGATGAAGATCTGGTCTGGGCTCCCTACAAGTTCCACTTCAGGTCACAGATGGGGGAGGGGAAGGCAGAGTTGGAGAGCTGTCCAAGGCTGCACTGGCAGAGCAGTGTCCCAAACTCAGTGCCAGGGTGCCTAAGGCCAGACCTGGGGCAAAGGGCAGAGGCCCCACCCTGGAGCTGAAGGGGGCAGGGAAGGGGTGCCAAAGCTGGGTCCTCGGTCAGTGCATACCCTCCACATGAGCTCCCTGCCCCCGGTTGGGCAGGATGTGGTGGCAGCTGCAGGAGGGTGGGCAGGATGTGGGGGTGGGGGCAGCTGAAACGCAGCCTGACAGTCGACTCCCCAGCTCCTCCCTCCTTCTCTCTTGCCCCCCCATCCGCCCCCTCCTGGTCACGTGCTCCCAGCCTGGGCACCGACGGACTATTTCCCTCTTCCCGCGGAAGGACATAATTGACATCGCAAAGTCTAATCATCACCGACTTCAGCTGTACCACGCCTTTTTCTTGCCTCATAGTTCAGGACCGAAAGTTTGCGGAACACTCATTTCTTTAAAGCCCCCATCACTAATCCCGGAGTGGCCCCTTTAAATGCAAATGAACCGCCCTCTCTTTCGTCTCCCCCCCCCAACCCCCATCCTAACTTCGCTCCTCGTGCCCAGACTCCACCAGCTGCCATTGACGTCACGCGTGCGTCAGCGTCGCCAGCCCAACCAGACGGCACGTGGGGGAAGAAGGTAGTCTTAAAGGGCCACCAGCCTGGGAAGTTCAGCTGTGAAATTTGGCCTTGGAAAGGAGAAATGAAATGGGATGTGGGGCAATATATGGAGGAAATTCAGGGTAGATTTTAGGAAGCACTTCCCACAGTAGGAGGGTGGGGTTTGTGGTGTGTGTGTGTGTGTGTGTGTGTGTGTGTGTGTTTGTTGGGTATTGAACCTGGGCCTCCTGCATGCTACCACTGAGCTACACACGTAGCCCCAGTAGGGTGTATTATGAGCTAGCTTTTTTCTTTAGATTCTCCAAAAGATTGGGTGTTTGCGCTTGGAAAAGAAACCCAGAAACAGGAAGAGCAGAATAACTTTGAAGGTAAAGGAAGCTTGGCATTTTTAAGACTCATGATTTCAGGTTTTTCCCTATCCAGCTCAGCACATCCCCAAAGTTTGCAAAGTTGTTTTCTTCTGTCCCCAACAGCAAGAACAGAGCACATAGTGGTATTCACTTTACCGTATTTGTAGAATGGGTTAATTAATCCTTTGAGTCAAGTGCAAAGCCACCTCCTTTAGCAGGCTTCCCTAAAGCCCACCCAGCATGAGTAACACACACACACACTCAGCTAATGACAGTCTCACTGATTTGAACATTTAGTGCATTTAATGAACCTGTTTTTTTCTTTTCATGCCTTAGAGACCATCAAGGGCAGTGGTTAACAGCACAGAACTTGGAATCATATAAATTTGTTTCAACTCCATTTATACTGTTTACTAGTTGAGTGATTTTTTTTTTTTTTTTTTTTTTTTTTTTTTGGGTGCTGGGGATTGAACCCAGGGTCTTGTGCTTATAAGGCAAGCACTCTACTGACTGAGCTATCTCCCCAGCCCTAGTTGAGTGACTTTGGACTCACCTCCCCATCTTATCATACTTGATGTGTGGGCCTATACACTTGCCACGAACATTAAATGGAACACTTTCTGTGAAGCTCTTTATGGCACCAATTGCATAGCAAGCACTAGAAATGGTAAGAATAGGTTTTAAGGAGGCCATCTCCCACCAGGGATAGTGATGCACCCCTGTAATCCCAGCAACTCAGGAGGCCGAGGCAGAAGGATCCCAAATTTGAGGCCAGCCTCAGCAATTTAGCGAAGCTCTAAGCAACTTAGTAAGACCCTATCTCAAAATTAATTGGGGGGGGGTGGACTGGGGATTATGGCTCAGCTTTTAAGCACCCCTGTGTTCAATCCCTAGTACTCCCCCGCCCCCCAAAAAAGAAGGTGATCTCTCCCACTGAACTGTGAGATTTTTGAGAACAAGGTCACTGACATACTAATTTATTCCAGCACCAAGCACAATGTGGGGCTTATAACTGATGCTCTAAAACATTTTTTTTTTCTCATATTGGGGATTGAATCCAGAGACACTCCACCACTGAACTACATCCACAGCCTTTTTAAGTATTTGAGACAAAGTTTTGCCAAGTTGCCCAGGCTGTCCTCAAATTTGTGATCCCCTGCCTCAGCCTTCCTAGTAGCTGGGATTACAGATGTGATTCACCCCTAAAACTTTTGTTGCATGAATAAAAACGAATGAGTGAACTATATCAGTATTTCCTGAAATCTAACCTCTAAACCCACCCCTGAAATTGTTACCCAAAGGAAGAAAACATGACATATTTCTTTCTTTCCTCTCCCATGCCCACTATGTGTCCAGGTTTTAAAGGAACTTCAAAGTGGAAATAAGATTGATGTCTGGGCTGGGGAGATAGCTCAGCTGGTAGAGTGCTTGCCTTGCAAGCACAAGGCCCTGAGTTCGATCCCCAGTTACCGAACCCCCCCCAAATAAAAGATTGATGTTTACAGTTTGATAAAAAGTAACAGCTGGGAGGAGTGGTGCAAGCCTATAATCCCAGCTACGTGGGAGGCTGAGGCAGTGAGGGATTGCAAGTTCAAGGCTAGCCTGGGCAACTTAGCAATACCCTGTCTTAAAATAAAAAAAATAAAAAGGGTTGGGGATGTGGCTCAGAGGTTAAGCGCACCTGAATTCAATTCCCAGTACCAAAAAGGGGGGGGGGGGGAGTACTTGAGAAGCAGCAGAAAGTAAGACCTGGGGGATGAGGGGTGCTCACCTCTTCCTTTTCCCAGCATAGCTTCTGAAACCCTGTCCCTGGAAACCCTTGCTGGGCTTCTGCTAGGGTCAGGACACTGTTGCCCAGATATTAACCCACCTTTGGCCAGATATTAACCCATCCTTCCACCGACCTCCAACCAATTCCTCCCCTCTCCCTAACTCTGCCCCCCACTCTCCCCCCCCCTCCATTTCCTCTGCAGCTTCCCAGTGGACATAATGTGGGGGAGGGGATACGACCTCCTATCACCTGATTCCAGCTCCTTGGCCGTAGGAGCAGTGGTCACATCCTCCTGGTTCAGCCTGTCTTGCAGCTGCTTATCGATCTGATTGTAAATATCTTTCACCATCTCAGAAGTTGAAGGCCTGACAGACAACAGAAGGTACTTCCTGCCAGGGAGTAGCTAGGACCAGAAGGCAGCTTGAGCCCTTTCTTCCTTAAGAGGAAGAAGTGGCAGGACCCTCCTCTGACAGAGCAAACTCTGTCTAACCCAAGAAACCTTGGGGGTGCCGGTGGGTTTCCTCCCCCACAGGAATCTCCCGGCAGCCTTGATGCTGGCTTCCGCCCTCTGCAGGGGTGGGGTGACGCCCAGGAGCACTGTGTTCCAGAAAACCCCCAAAATAACCCGCCTTCACTGTCCGGCTGCTATTTCTGTCCATCTTGTTTAATTATTCAACCCAAGTCGGGGAGTGGACTATAAAAAGCTTTCCTACTTGGGAACCCAGGAGAGCTGGGAGACCCGCCAGGTTGCAACAGCAGCAGACCACAGAGTTTGGGTGAGGTCACTTGGTCCAGCCTCCTGCCTGAAAGTTTTTTCTGCCTGGTTTGCCTGCTTCCTCAGCTAGAAGGCAGTTTCCAGCCCTCCCCCACTAAAGCGCCCTCATGCCCTCATTTCCTCATCCTTCCAGCTCCTGACCTGCCTGGGAGCTGGGCTTCACCCCATCCCCCTTTACTCTGGAATATTTCTTTCCCTCTGCTGACCTGGTCTCTAGTTCTGGTTTCTTAACCCACAGATAACACTGTTGGACCTAAGCATCAGCAGGTGGAATGGCAGAGGATAAGTCAGGTGGGTGCAAAGACATGGAAATGCAGGTCATTCCTTGGAGGGAACTTGCTGTCTTATCCAATGGTGGTGGAGATCACTGGTCTGGGCCAACAATTCCTGGCTGTCATAGGTACAGAGACCCTTAGGGGCTTCTCTTGGGAACTCCACCATCCATAGTAGCTAAAGGATTAGAGGTCAGGTACATTCATTCTTTTTTGTTTGTTGGTTTGTTTGTTTTGTGGTGTTAGGATTGAACCCAGGGCCTTGTGCATGTGAGGCAAGCACTGTACCAACTGAGCCATGTCCCCAGCCCCGGCACATTCATTCTTTTCTGGGCCTAGTCCTCTTCTAGTTGACCCAAAGTCCAGTGTTAGTTTCCATTGAAGCAAAAAGCCAAAAAGCAGAACACCCCGGGACTGTCTTCGGTGACTTGTCAGGCCTTTTCACAAAAGAGGGGAAAGGGAGTTGTGAATAGATGCACTGGTGATGTGGGGCTGTCACAGTGACTGGCCCTTGGAGTGGGCAGTCAGGGAACTCCTGTTAGTGAAGATACTGGCATTTACACAGTGTGACACAAAGAAGTGCAAAAGAGACTAGGGCAGCCACGGAGACCCTAGAGACACATCTATGGAAGAGAGTTACAGAATGGACAGAGGGACAGGGGTAGCAAAAGTGATACTTGATCACCAAATCAGAAACCCAGAGACCCAAGGCACAGAGAGGGCAGACACCTGAGAACCCTGCATTGTAGGGGGGGCCAAGCAATATGATAGTAGCTGAGAAAGGGACATAGCAGGAGTTTCCAAGAGTCAGTGTGGGACCTAAGTGTGAAGAAATGCTTTGGACTTCACACAGGGGCCTCTCTGGGAGCTTGTTCCCACATGCTTCTCAGTGGCAGCAGCAGTAGCAGATCCCACAAGGTCCAGCACTGCTCTCCCTTCAGTGTTGCTACTTGAGCTACCCGGAAGGTTGCTGAGGTATGGGGAAGAGGTGCGCTGTTGCTAAGAAACAAGAGGCTGCTTGCCTGGAAGGCTTAGGAGGGGCCCTGACACCATTTTCACCAGGGGATGCAGGAGACAGGAAAGGAGCTGAGTGGACAAAACTCAGGGCTTCCTCTCCCTCAGGCTCAGAGGAGAGGTACACCCCATTACTGAGGAAGCAT
This sequence comes from Sciurus vulgaris, assembly GCF_902686455.1. Taxonomy (NCBI): domain Eukaryota; kingdom Metazoa; phylum Chordata; class Mammalia; order Rodentia; family Sciuridae; genus Sciurus; species Sciurus vulgaris. The sequence goes on from NC_136461.1 coordinate 117,398,974, forward strand.
GTGGAGTAAGTGTGTGATCCTTCTCCCGGATGCTGGGATTGTGTGTGAACCCTTTGGGCAGAGGTGGGGCAGGAAACTCAAGGTTAAGAATCGTTCCTAGGACCAGTCTTGTAGGAAAAGGGGGAGGACTTCCTCTTGCTCTGTCTGCTAAAAGGTAGGAAACTCAGCAGAAATGCACAGATCAAGGGTGGAAACTTGGAAGGGGACAGAATGGAAAGAAAGCTGGTTGGAACTTGTATCACCCTCCCAGTCACAGAAGCTTAGGAAGACCCTAGCTGGGGGAGGGGGAGGCCACATAACAGCCCGAGAACTCACCCACCCAGTGGCCTTCCCACTGCATTTCATTATTTTTATTCCCTCATTTATTTTTATTTTATTTTTTATCATTTTCTTATTCTGTTTTTAATTTGGGGATTGAACCCAGAGGTGCTTTGCCACTGAGTTACAGCCCCAGTCTTTATTTATTGATTTTTTTTTTTTTGGTGGTACTGGGGATTGAACCCAGGGCCTTGTGCTTGCAAGCACTCTACCAACTGAGCTATATCCCCAGCCCTTATCCTCATTTTTTCTTTTCTTTTTTTTTTTTTTTTTTGTACTGGGCATTGAACTCAAAGGCACTCAACCACTGAGCCACATTCCCAGCCCAATTTTGTATTTTATTTAGAGGCTGGGTCTCGCTGAGTTGCTTAGCACCTCACCGTGCTAAGGTTGCTGAGGCTGGCTTTGAACTTCCAATCCTTCTGTCTCAGCCTCCCCAGCCACTGGGATTACAGGTGTGCCACCGCGTCTGGCTATCCTCACTTTTTATTGCATTATAGTTGTACATATTGATGGGTTTTGTTGTTACATATTTGTATGTGCACACATTATAACAATATGATTTAACCAATATCACTCACTCCCCAGCACTCCCCCTCTCCCTCTCTGCTTCCCTTGGTCCCTTTCCTCTACTGATCTCTCTTTGATTTTTAGGAGATCTACCCCACCGACCTTTGTTTTCCTTTTTCCTCTCTAGCTTCTGTATATGAGAGAAAACATCATAGGACCCTTGACCTTCTAAGTTTGACTTACTTTGCTTAACATGGTGGTCTCTAGTTCCATCCATTTTCCCATAAATGCCATAATTTCATTTTTTCTTTATGACTGAATAAAACTCCATTGTGTATATATACCACATTTTCTTTATCCATTCATCTATTGATGGACACCTAGGCTGGTTCCATAGTTTGGCTCTTTGTGAATTGTGCTGCTATAAACATGGTTATGCATGTGTCGCTATAGTAAGATGCCATTAGTTCTTTAGGGTAAACACAGAGAAGTGGTAAAGCTAGGTCATAGGGTTCCATGCCTAGTCTCTGAAGAGCCTCCATACTGATTTCCATAGTGGCTGTACTGATTTACAGTCCCACCAACAGTGTAAAAGTGTTCCTTTTTCTCCACATCCTCTCCAGCATTTATCATTATTTGTATTCTTGATGACTGCCATTCGGACTGGTGTGAGATATCATCTCAGTGTAGTTTTGATTTGCATTTCCCTGATTGCTAATGATGTTGAACGTTTTTTTCATGTATTTGTTGCCCATTTGTATTTCTTCTTTTGAGAAGTGTCTGTTTAGTTCATTTGCCCATTTATTAATTGTGTTATTTAATTTTTTTGGTGTAAAGCTCTTTATATATTCTAGATATTAATCCTCTCTTAGAAGAGTAGCTAGCAAAGATTTTCGCCCATTCTGTAGGTTTTCTCTTCACATTCCTAATTGTTTCCTTTGCTGTGTGCCTTTTTTATTTTGAGGCAGGGTCTTGCCAAGTTGCTGAGATTGGCCTCAAATTTGTGATCCTCCTACCTCAGCCTCTGAGATCATAGGTGTGCGCCACCACAGCCAGCTTTTATTTATTTATTTTTTAATTGCTGCATGAAAGAGGTCAATAGGAATCGACTTGACTAGACAATAGGAGGAATCCTGAGGGGTCCAAAAAGAACAGGTAAGTCTCTTCTTTGAGCCCTGTCACCCACCTAACTGCATTTTAAAGCAGATATGTGGACCTGTAACATAACGAGTGGCACAGTCCTTCACTTGGTGTTGACGCAGGGCCATGGCCAGCCACTCTTCCAGTCTCTTCCTCCATTGGGTCAACCCCTACCCAGAAGAGAGCCCTTTCATTCAACAGGCACATTTACTGAGCACTTGTGAGCTCCCAGCCACGGTACCGGGGGAGCTACCGGGGGAGCTACCGGGGGAGCTCTGAGAAGTGGGTGCTGTGGCAGTCCACACCAGTCCCTTCTCTGTGGACATCTGCTCACTGGTATCTCCCCTCTCTCATCAGACACTGAATACATGTTATGCATACTGGTTAAAAGCTTCTTGCTGACCATCCTGGCATGTTCCCCAAATTCTACAGGGAACAGGGTGTGCTTCAGCTCCGTGAGGGCTAGGAAGTTAGAGTCCGTCTCACATTCTGCAGACAGGCCCACGGCTGTATTGCTGAGGAAACAGGGATCAGTCAGTGAGAGGCCTCATTCATGACCCATGAGGAAGAGGAAAAGTTGAGGCTAAGAGGGGTGCGAATTTATTTTCATTCCTGCTCTATGCCACACACTCTGGCATTATACGTACCATTTTATGATCACACATTAGCTCACCTGGCAAAATGATAGTTTTTGTTTTTTGTTTTGTTTTGTTTTGTTTTTGGTACCAGGGATTGAACCCAGGTGTGTTTAACCACTGAGCAACATCCCCATCCCTTTTTATATTTTATTTTGAGACTGGGCTTTGCTAAGTTGCTTAGGGCCTCACTAAATTGCCAAGGTTGGCTTTGAACTCATGATCCTCCTGCCTCAGCCTCACAAGCCATTGGAATTACAGACATGTGCCACCATATCCAGCTGATCTTCCTTGTTTTACAGACGATCAAAGAAGTCAGAGAGGTTACGGAGCACGTTCATGTTCATCTACCAAGAAGTGGCTATGTGATGTTAACCCAGGACTGTCTGTGCCAGGCCAAGTTTCAAAGGAGAAAATAGCTTGGGTCTCACCATTGCTGTGGAAAAAGAAGTGACTCCATGCTCGTAGGGATACTGAGGGGCCAAGGACTCCACACGGAGGGGAAACTGGAGGGAAAATTCTAAAGAGTAGTTTGGTAATACCCTCATGAGTTCAATGTTGAAAGTGCCTCTAAGGAAGAAGAGGGCACTGAAACCCACGTGGTCATGCAGCGGCCTCTGAATGGGTCTGATTTAGAGAAGGCTAGGAAAGAAGCCTGGGTCAGACAGACCTGAGATCCAGTTCCAGCTCAGTTATTTCTAGTGGTGGCATGACCTTGGGTGAGTCACTGAACCTCTCTGAGCCTTGTTTCCTCAGTGATAATGTGAGAGCTACTCATAAAATGCTACAGAGATTACAATAGATAATGGAAACAATGTACAATGGGCTCTGTTGCTTTGCAAAACGAATTACCCTGTCCTTCCATCCCCTGCAGAGAGAGAAATATGTAACCAAGGGCAAGTTCAAGAGGGGTGCTTGCCAGGCACCATGGCACATGCCTGGAATCCCAGTGACTGTGGAGGCTGAGGCAGGGGATTGCAAGTTCGAGGCCAGCCTGGGCAATTCAGCAAGACATTGTCTCAAAATAAAATAAAAAGAGATGGGAATGTAGCTCAGTGGAAATGTGGAAAGGTATTCTTGAGTTCAACCCCCAGTGCCACAAAAAAAAAAAAAAAAAAAAAAAAATTGCTGGCAGAGGTGTGAGGAACATGTGAAGGACAGCAAAAAGACTTCTCCCAGCAACCCTTGGTGGTGGACAGTGGATAGGGGTGCGGTGGGAAGGTCATGTTTGGAACAAGAGTGTCAAGAAAGACTAAAAAAAACAGGCTGCTCCTGGAGCAGGTGGAATAATGGTGACAGATGACAGAGGGAAAATAACACCCAACTCCTATTTTCTTCCCGTTTCTCTCCTAAAACAGATGTTGAGAGTAGAAATAAGAACTGAAGTCCTGGAAGGGTGAGAATCAAATCCGCAGCCCCATTTGTTCAATGACTTCCTATCTTCACCCTGTGAAGTTCACCAGAGGCACCAAGGGGATGCACACAGATGGTTGAGGTGGCACTGTCCCCGGCAAGCGAGGAATTCTGGAGAATAAAAGTGCCAAAAGACTGGAGATGGAGATAGGCCATTCCAATCTTTAAGAAGGGGGAAAGAAGCTGGGCGTGTTGGCACATTCCTGTAGTCCTAGCCATTTGGGAGGCCAAGGTGGGAGGATTGTAAGTTTGAGGCCAACCTCAGTAATTTAGTGAGACCTTGTCTCAAAATTAAAAAATTAAAAAGGGATGGGGATGTAGCAGGGTGGTAAAGAGCTCCTGGGTTCAATTCCTAATATAAAAAAAAAAAAAAAAAAAATTGGGGGTGATATTTTCAGAACTCCTTGCTCTAATATTCACAACTATTTTGGAAGGGTGGCGAAGAAAGGATTATTAGGAACTAGTTGGGGGTTTGCTGATTCCTGGAAGGTTGACAGAAATCAGAGAATCACCACCTCAATCAGTACCTACCTGTCCCAGTTTGCATTCTGACTAGAGTCATAGAGTAGCTGAAGGTACATTCGAGAAGGAGACTCAATGCTAGAACCTATTCGTGGGTCCTAGAAGGGCTTTTAAAGGTGCCACTGACAGCTAGAGGCTTCTTTGAGACCCTCTCCTTCCAGGGGGATTGTGGAGAAGCGATGCCATGTGGGGTAAGGGTCTGCCCCTTTTGCCCTAGTGGCTTCTTTCACTTACTTTGCACAGTGGGATTCCAAGTTATTCTTTGAAGCATCGGGCTACAGCCACACACATTTGAAAATCATCTGTGCTATGTTGTGAATCATCTGTGCTGTGGAATGCCACACGGTCATGCAAAGCACAAAGTGGATCTGAGCCCACTGACACAGAACAGCTGGAGGCAAACTGTTCAGTGGAACAAGCAAATCTCAGAACCGTCCATATAAGAGCAGGCAACTTATGCAAACGAGCATGTATGGGCACATGTGTATTAATCATCTGTCTACATTTAGTGATGATACAACAATCATTATATATTTTTAAAATTTTTGGTTGTAGATGGACGTAATGCCTTTATTTAATTAATTAATTTATTTTTATGCAGTGCTGAGGGTTGAACCCAGTGCCTCACACATGCTTGGCAAGCGCTCTACCACTGAGCCACAATCTCAACCCCAATAATCATTATTCTTATGACTTATAATTTGGGGGATTGACTGGACTTAGCTGGGTGATTGTCACTCAGGCTCCATGCTGTTGCAGCCTGATGGGGTTTGGGTAACAAGTCTTCCAAAGGTGTCTTTGCATGCCTGGCATCTGGGCTGAGCGAATTCTAGCAAGTGAAATCTGGAACAGATATGATCCCTTTCTCTCTCTAGTTTCTTCTTGTGGTCCCTCCAGCATGGGGACTTCAAGGGTGCCACACTTTTCACAGGGGGTTTAGAGCTCCAAAAGCATATAGCCTGACTGGGTGGGGTGGCACACACTTCTTATCCCAGCTATTTGGGAGGCTGAGGCAGGAGGATCACAAGTTTGAGGCCAGACTCAGCAACTTGTATAGCTCTAATCAACTTAGTGAGGCCCTGTCTCAAAATAAAAAAAAAATATAAAGGACCGAGGATATAGCTCAGTGGTAAAGCACCCCTGGGTTCAATCCCTAGACCCCCAAAAAATAAATAAAATAAAATTTTAAAAAAGGGTTGGGAGTGTAGTTCAGGGGTACAGATCTTACCTAGCATGCATGAGACCCTAGGTTTAGTCCCCATAACCATAAAATAAATTAAAAAGGTGTTGGGTGGGGTGGGATATATCTCAGTGGTAGAGTGCCCTCGTACTGAAAACAAAACAAAACAAAAAGCATATTGCCTGAGATAAAACCAAGGGGGACCAATATTGGTTTTGATGACTTGATTGGTCTGTTTCCTGCTGCTAATAGCACAAGTCTGGGTAATTCATGAATAACAACAGCAGAGGTTTATTTTCGCTGACAGTTATGGAGGGCCAAGGTTGAAGGACCGCCCTGGATGATGACTTTATTGCTGGCAGAGTCCCAGGGTGGCACAGGGCATCACATGGCAGGCGACAGGGAGCTTGCATGTCTGTATATGTCCCCCCTCTTTTTTTGTGGTACAGTCAGATTGAACCCAGGGTTTCATGCATGCCAGGCAAGTGCTCTACCACCACGCTACATTCCCAGCCCTTCTTATTTTATTTTTTTTATTTTGAGACAGGGTCTCACTAAGTTGCTCACACTGCTTTTGTGTTTTTTTGTTTTGTTTTTGGTACTGGGGATTGAACCTAGGGGTGCTTAATCTCTGAGCCCCATCCCTAGCCCTTTTATAATTTATTTAGAGACAGGATCTCACTTAAGTTGCTGAGGGCCTTGCTAAGTTGCTGAGACTGGCTTTGAACTTGAGATCCTCCTGCCTCAGCCTCCTGAGTTGCTGGGATCATAGGAGTGCACTACTATGCCCTACTCTCTTGGAGTCCTTTCTCCATTTGCAGATGACAGTGTCCTCATTGCATGGTGGTAGAATTCCAAGAGCAAATGGCACCATAAGACCACGAAGAAGCCATTTTGCCTTTTTCATTTGGCTTTATATGTTGCATAAATTCACCTTCACTGTAGTTAGAGGCCCACCCAGATTCAGGGGAAGGGAACATAGATGTCACCTCTGAATGGGTGGAGTTCCAGTGCCACCACAAGAGAGGTGGAGGATGGCAGATTTTGTTGTGGCCACCTTGGAAAATACAGTCTGCTACATTCATTATCAAAGAAATGAAAACTAAACAATAATGCTTCCATTTTTTTTCAATAGACTCAGTTGTAACCCAGGGTAAAAGCCAAGACCTCAGGTCACCTCAGATGGCCTGAGGGTGCTACTTGGGTGGTTACCCTGCAAGTCTCAGGAGCTTAACATAATAAGGGTCTCAGAGCCAGGCAATGGCTGTCTCTCCAGGGTGCTACTCAGTTGATGACTCAACTCGTGATTCATGTCACACATAGGTTAGCAGGAGAGGTTCCAGAGAGTCACTCAGGGCTGACTGGAGTCTCTACCATCTGGACACACAAATATCATGTCAGGGAAAGATCAGAGAATCATATATAGGATTTTTATTGCCTGACCCTGGGAAGTGACATATTCATATTTCCTGCCACATTTCATTGTCCCAAACTAGTCACATAGTTCTGCCCAACTGCAAGGGGCTGGGAAGGTTGCAGAGTAACTGGAGTTTGGTGGCTCGGCCACACATGACCTGCCCTTCTACCCTACCCCTCAGGCCTTCCTTCAGATGCCCACAGACCTCACCTTGTCACCTCCTTCAAGTCATGGCTAAGATGCTGTCTTCTCCATGAAGTCTCTCCTGATTGCCCTCCTATTTTTTGTGGCACTGGGGATCAAACCCAGGGCCTCATTCATTCTAAGACAAAGGCTCTACCACTAAGCTATGCCCTCAGACCTGAGCGCCCTCTTGAAAACTGCAACCTACTCCTTACTCCTTCTCTCTGTCCCTGATGTCCTTGATCCTGCTCTTCCCTTTTTCCAAAGAACTTAATACTTTTAACATACTCAAGAATCTGTCTCTTCTCTGCTTCATGAGGCATTGACCTATGTCCTGCTCACCAATATGTCTTGAGTACCCGGGATAGTGCCTGGCAAATAGAGGGCACTTCATAAATATTTGTTGAAGGATTAAAACTTTTAAAAATACTTGCTGCTGGCAAGGGTGTGTTAAGACTAACACTCTTGTCCCTCTTAGTGGACTTATAAATTGGAGCAATCCACTTTTTAAAATAAACTTTGTCATAATTTTAGATTTCCAGAAAAGTTGCAAAGATGGCACAAAGGGTTCCTGTGTGTCCCTTGTTGAATTTCCGTAGGGGTAACATCTCATGTCACTATGGTGCATTTGTGACAACTAAGAAGCCAGTAGGAACATCTTACTTGAACTAAACTCAAAAATGTATTTGATTTCACTGGTTTTCCCATTAATGTCCTTTTCTTCCCCTGTGTCAGGATTCAACCCAGGTACCACATTTCATTTGCCAATACATATTTCTATGTGTGGGCTTCTTTGGCTTTGGTTCCAGGGATGAGTACTGGTTATTGTGTGTGTTCCTTCAGGTGCCCCTGTACTGCTCTGCCATCTCAGGTTGAAGAGAGGGGAGTAAGTGGACATTAAGCAGTGGCTTTCCAGCAAAAGCCTATTCACAGGGGCTGGGGAAAACAAAAGCAGCTCTTGCTAACTCCACTAATGGATTCCAATTTCCTCATTTTTTTTTTTTTTGGTACCAGGGTTTGAACCCAGGAGAGGGGTGCTTAATCACTGAGTCACATCCCCAGCCCTTTTATATATTTTATTTAGAGACAGGGTCTCTTTTTTTCCTCCCCATCCCCCCCCCCCCTTTTTTTTTTTCAGGCCTGAGGACCGAACTCAGGGCCTTGTACGTGCTAGGCAAGCACTCTGCCACTGAGCTAAATCCCCACTAAGTTAAATCCCCACTTAGTCTCACTAAGTTGCTTAGGGCCTCCTAAATTGCTGAGGCCAGCTTTGAACTCTGGCTTTGAACTCCTGATCCTCCCAATCCTGCCTCAGCCTCGGAGCTGCTTACAGGTGTGCACCACTGCACCCAGCCAATTTGCTCCTTTCTGTGGATCTTTAAAGGAGAGACGGTAACTGCTGCATTCTTAGGCTGCTGTACTGATTTAAAAAAAAAAAAAAAAAGCTGATTTAGTGGCTCATGCCTGTAGTCCCAGCGATTTGGGAGGCTGAGGTAGAAGAATTGTAAGTTCAAAGTCAGCCTCAGCAACTTATTGAGAATGAGACCCTGTCCCAAAATAGAAAATAAAAATAAATGGGGATGTAGCTCAGCTGTAAAGCACCCCTGGGTTCAGTCCCTAATAACACACACACACACAAATACCCACACAACCCACCACCACCAAAAAAATATCTCCTGAATTTCTGTTCCTCTTTCTTTCTGTTAATTAGTACAGGTTTTCTAAACTTCAGAACTCTTGTAAAAAAGAGCTTTTATTAACTGCATATACTTTGACCCCGCAACTTCCCTTCTAGAAATAAATAAATAGATAAATTAATTTTTGGTACCAGGGAATCAAACCCAGAGTGCTTAACCACTAAGCCACGTTCCCCAGCCCTTTTTATTTTTTATTTTGAGATAGGGTCTTGCTAAATTGCTTAAGGCCTAAGTTGCTGTGGCTGGTCTTGAACTTGCCATCCTCTTGCCTCAGTCTCCTGAGTTGCTGGGATTACTGGCATGCGCCACCACTAGAAATTTATAAATAATTCTGAGGGCCAGGGGTATATCTTGGTGGTAGAGTGGATGCTTAGCATGTGCAAGATCCTGGACCCAGTCCCCGGCAAACCACACCCCACAGACATATGTATAATAGTGAAAATGGAAGACAACCATCCAAATCTGTAGAAATGTTAAAAACATTAAATATATGGACTATATACTATGGACATTTATAATGTTTTTGAAGGAATTTTGAAAGACATAAGAGTTTTTTTATGGCTAAGTGACTAAAGCACAATCTAAAATTCCATATACAAAATGATCTCTACTACTTTACTCAGTTCAGTTTACTTTTTTTTTTTTTTTTTTTTTTTTTTTGGTACTGGGGATTGAACCCAGGGGTGCTTACCCACTGAGTCACATTCCCAGTCCTTTTTTATATTTTATTTAGAGACAGGGTCTCACTGAGTTGCTTAGGGCCTCGCTAAATTGCTGAGGTTAGTTTTGATCTCACGATCCTTCTGCCTTAACCTCCTAAGCCAGTGGGATTACAGTTGTGTGCCACCATGCCAAGCTGTTATTTACTTATTTTTTATTGTAAACTGACAAATTTGTATATGTCTGTCTAGTTTAATTCAACAGAGCTAATGCATTCCTATGTCACATAACTAAAATATGCCTGCTAGAGCAGTGCTGAAACCATAGAGAAGAATGCATTTAAATATTTTTTAGCTAGACACCACGGCACACACCTGTAATCCCAGCAATTTGGAGGCTGGGGCAGGAAGATCGAAAGTTCAAGACCAGCCTCATAGTGTCCCTGGGTTCAACTCTCAGTGCTGCAAAAACAAAACAAAAAATTTTAAAAATTCTAATCTGTTAGGTACTCATACTTTTATGAAATACAAAACAAATGTAGGGCTGGGGAGATTGCTCAGTTGGTAGAGTGCTTGCCTTGCAAACACAAGGCCCTGGGTTCGATCCCCAGCACTGCAAAAAAAAAAAAAAAAAAAAAAAAAAAAAAAAAAAAGTAAAAGACAACCCTCTATTTTTTCTTACTATAATCAGGTATGGAATTTTTGGTGGCTTGCTCTATGTTCCTAAATGCTTGCTCTCAGTTCCTGCATTTATCTGGTTGCAGACCAGTAACAGCTTGTGAAGCCCACTAAGGGCAGCTTTACACTACTCTAGAGAGTAGGGACAAGGGACAAGCCATCCTCCACATTGCTCAGATCCTAGTTATTTCTTCTTCTTCTTTTTTTTTTTTTTTCTCTCCTGCTACATCCCCAACCTTTGTTTTTTATTTATTTTTTTTATTAGAGCTTTATAGTTATACATAGTAGTTGAGTTCATCCTGACAATTTTTTGAGACAGGGACTCAGTAAATTGGTTAGGGCCTCAGTTGCCAAGACTGACCTTGAATTTATAATCCTTCTGCCTCAGCCTCCCAAATTACTGGGATTATAGGTGTGTACTACCATGCCTAGCTCTGCCATGAACATTTGTGTGCAGATTCTCGACATGTAGTTTTAATTTTCCTGTGTACTTACTAGGAGTAGAATTTCTGGGTCATATGGTAACTTTAATATTTTTAAAAAATTGCCAAATTGTTTATCAATTGGGACTCACCCAGCTCACAACCCACTTAGCAATCTAAGTTGTAATTTGTCCACATCTTCACCAAGATTCATTCTTGTCTGTTTTATTTTAGCCATTCTAGTCCGGGCGAAGTGGTATTTCATACTGATGTTGGGCATCTTTTCATTTGCTTATTGGCCATTGTACATCTTCTTTGGAGAAATGTCTGTTCAGATCCTTTGCCCATTTCTTAAATTTGTATGTGTGTGTGTGATGGATGGAACCCAGGGGTGCTTAACCACTGAGCCACATCCCCAGCCCTATTTTGTATTTTATTTAGAGTGAGTCTTGCTGAGTTGCTTAGCACCTCACTATTGCTGAGGCTGGCTTCAAAATCCTGATCCTCCTGCCTCAGCCTCCCCAGCTGCTGGGATTACAGGTGTGTATCACCGCACCTGGCCCTAGTCCTTTTTATTTTTTGAGACAGGTTTTCGCTAAGTTGCTTAGGGCCTTGCTAAATTGCTGAGGCTGGTGTCTCAAAACTTGTAATCTGCCTGTTTCAGCCTCCTAAAACACTGAGATTACAGGAGTGTGCCACCACACCCAGCTTTAGTTGTCTTTTTATTGTTGAGTTGTGAAAGTTGTTTATATTTTGTAGACATGGGTCCATTTTCAGATGTTTGACTTGCAAATATTTTCTCCTATTCAGAGTTGTTTTTATTATCTTGAAGGTGTTCTTTGTAGCTCCAGTTTTTTACATTAATGATGCCAATTTTTTCTTTCATCACTTGTGCTTTTGGTGTTCTAGCTAAGAAACCATTGCCTAACCCAAAGTCAGGAAAATTTATAACTATGCTTTCTTCAAAGAGTTTTATAGTTTCATCTCTTTACATTTAGTTCTGTGATCCACTGTGTGGTGTGAGATAGGGCTCCAAACTCATTCTTTTCTTTGTGGCTTTCCAGTTCTTCCAGCACCATTTGTTGAAGACTATTCTTTCTCCATTGAATTGTACCAGCACTTTGTACTTACATTTTTGATATTGCCAAATTGTCCTCCAGAGAGGTTGTCCGGGTGTATATTCTCCCCTATGGGCACCTGCATCTCTGGACATTGAAGGTCAGCAAGATCATTGATGAACCTGGTGAGTTTATCAGGGACCATTACCAGAGTGGAAGAGTGTGGGGCGGGCAGAGAGTGGCATCAGCAGGGTGTGGTGGCACACACCTGTAATTCCAGCTACTCAGGAGCCTAAGACAGGAGGATCACAAGATCAGCAAGTTGGTGAGACTTTGTCTCAAAATAAAGTTTTTAAAAGAGCTGGGGGAGTAGCTCTGTGGTAGAGTGCTTACCTAGCATGTGCGAGGCCCTGGGTTCCATCCCCAGTACCACAGACACACACACACAGAGTGGCAGGAGAGGGTGTGTTGCAGAAAACAAAATTGTTTCTCAGAGAAGAGAAAGAAGCAGGGGGATATGAACTCTGAGAAGATGGGCCTGAGTATAGGGCCCTGTTTGGCTTCTTACTGGCTAAGTAGCTGTGGGCAGTTATCCAGCCCTCTGAACCTCAGTATCATCTACTACACAAAGATGGTGACTGCTTACTTTTGTAGGGTTGTTCTGAGTTGTAAAAACACATAAATATCCCAGCCCATGATAGGCCCTCAATAACAGAAGCTATTGTGACATTTCTATATGTGGTATATATGACTGAGCTCCTGTGACTGTGGGGGGTATCTCAGTGGGGGTGGTGTTGGAGCCATTTAGTGAGTGTGAGATTTTTAATGATGACTGAGCATGTGTAGAAGCTAGGATCCACTGGTATGTGTCACTGTCACCCAGAGCAAGGCAGTACTTGAAATCTTTGCTGTGACATGTTAAGGGGGGGAAGAGGCTGTGACTGAGATTGAATGTGACAGCAAGACAGATCCTGAGTGACAGAATGGAATGAAATGGAGAGAGGCAGGCTGCACCAGGCAAGCGTGGGTGCCCAATAGGGGCTGCTCCGGAGTTCAGATGTCAAGGCAGGTGTCTCGGGTGTGCTGGCCCCTCCCCCACAGGCCCTCCCCGCTTCCTGAACATAGGGAAGAGAAAAAGGGCGCTTTCCCAATGGAAGGGGGATTTTGGTCAAAGCATAGAACCTGCAGTACCCAAGGAGCTGTGGCTCAGGAACCTTTGGGATTGTCACTCAAGGCTCAGGAAAGAGATCTGCTAGAACTGTGTACAAAATGTATATGGAAGAGCCTGGACTGGTTTCTTCTCAGTTTTAGTCTTCAGAGTGGCGTATAAAAACAGAATTGAAAACTAAGCCTTCCTTCCTCTTCTTTGTCCCCTGGCAGAGGGAAGAGAGGAATAAATGCCACATCTCATTAAGCTTTTACGAGCTCAGGCAGGCAGAGTAGGCCCATGCCCGAACCAGGCAGGGGGCTGGAGGAAGAAGCTGCAGGAAGGAGTCCCGTTCTTTTGGGGAAGCTGTGTCCCAGAACTTGAGGCCTGCACTGCAGGAAATGAAATAAAGGGTTAACAGATGTGGGGGCTAGAGCTGCTTTTATTAAGAAGAAATCAGAAGGGCAAGAGGGATTGGAAGTTGGGAGAGGTGGGGTGGCAGAGCGACAGGGGCAGAGGAGGGCCTACAGATCTATAGAATCTGCCTGAAGAGTCAACTCTAAGGCATAAGAGTCTGAGGGTGGAAGGGGACAGTGAGAAAGAGTTCTTTATACCGTAGGAAGCTGAGATAATGAGCTTTTAAACACCAACAGGAACCCTACTGCCCTGACCCAAGGTGACGTTAACACAAGGTGGAGAAGACCAGTATGGATATTAGTTTGAATAGGGCAAATGAGAACTCTTTCTTTGAGCTCAAAAGATGAAAGAGTTAAAACCATGATTAAGGCTGTACAATGGTTTGGAATATAGGGGTGGAAGAGAAAATAAATACTCTAGTGACCCACATGTAAAACAGACCATAAACAAGGGGACAAGATTTAAGGTTCATGGAAGGCTACTTTGCCCATCCTGCCACAGAGGACAACAGTGCCACACAGGCACCCACAAACACTGCATTCCTAGTCCCTGCCAAGGCGTGAGGGCTAGGGGTTGGAACGTGTGCTGTGGTGTTGCAGCGGCAGTGTGGCTTGGGCTTTGCCAAGACAGGAACACCCGCTGCTGATGAAAGTGGGAGGTGGGGATATGGAGCCTGGCCCTGGCTTTGGGGGTCTGCAGAGAGAAAGAAGGTAGAGGGAAATCAGGCCCCTGGGGCAGTGCTTCTAGTATTGGGGTGACCACAGGAGGCAGTGGTGGACACAAGAGCAATAGCCTTCCCAGAAAAGATGCAGGCCCTCGGTCCATCACTCACTGCCTGGCTGGGAAATCATGGGATTGGTCCTGTGTGGTAAAAGCCACACAGTCAGACTCAGAGGCAAGGCTACTTCAGCCAATGAGAAGCAGTACTGCGTGTGTCCAGGTGGGCAGACTTCTGGCAACTGAGGAAGGGGTGAGAGTCCTTGAGCCTCGCCTGGGCTCTGAGTATATCTGGGGGGAACCATAGCAAGTTAGTGTTTAAGAAGAACATCCAGCAAGGTAAGGGGGTCTGCGGTAGCACCCACTGTCTCTGTCACTTCCGCAGGAACTTCTTGTTGAGGAGGAAGATGAGAAGATTGACATTGACTTTGGCCTTGTTGAAGAGCTTCATGACAGCCACACCCTCATACTGGAGCTGCAGGAGGTCCTAGGAGGGAACAGGTAGGGAAGGGCGTTGCAGGGCTTCCAGCTGTGGCCCAGGCAGTGTCTGAACCGCTAACTTTATGGAGCCTTACCTAGCCACAGGTGGCACTGGCTGAAAGCCACTGAAGTAGGGCATTGAAAACCCACTTCACAAACAGGGCAGTAAGGCCGAGAGGTAGGTACAGTCACTCAACCAAGTGACAACTCAAGCAGAGCCAGGGCTTGAAATCAGTCTTTTCACTCAAAAGACAAAACAGCAGAGCAAAAAGATTTGGATTTAAAAATCACTGCTTCCCTGAGCACTGGCTATGACTTAGGCTGGCTTCTTAACCTTTGAGCCTCAGAGTCTGTAAAATAGGGATAATGCTTTAGAGCAGCAAAGGGGATTAAATGAGGTAACATGTAAAGCCTCTGACATGTGATAGGGCTTCAAATATTAATCCTGCTTCTGACACCACCAGCCCACTCCACTCTCCCCAAAGCATAGTGGTGGGGTCTGTGTCAAGGCAGCGGGGAGGGGGCTTGGGCTGCACAGACACTGCCCCCCTCCTTCTCTTCAGAAACAGACAATGCTGATCAGGTAGGAGCCGAGCTGATGTCATGAGGCTTGGGAAAGTCAGGTGGCCACCCTTTTTTTTTTTTTGGTAGCAGGGATTAAACCCAGGAGCACTTACTCACTGAGCCACATCCCTGGACCCCCCCTTTTTTTTTTTTTGGTATTGTATTTAGAGACAGGGTCTCACTGAGTTTCTTAGGGCCTTGCTAAATTGCTGAGGCTGGCTTTGAACTCGCGATCCTTCTGCTTCAGCCTCCTGAGCTGCTGGGATTACACCTGCACAAGTGCCTGGATGGTCAGCCATCCTCTTGAGGCCAGCACCTAAAGCCCAGTAGGTGTCCTGAGGGCTCATGGGAGTTACCCCTCACCTGATAGTGAAGTTGGAATCGTTCCATGTCCACACCCAGGAACTTGGCATTTACTTCAAACATTCCTGCCTCATCTCCAGGGGTGATGTCAAAGATGACATTTCTGAAGCTGTTGGGAACAGGATTCAAAACAGGGACCTCATCCTGGGTAGCAGTGTGTGACATCCAGAGCCCAATCTTCCCATCTGTTGCTCCCTGGGTGGGGTAGGGTGGGGGGAGGGATGGAGTAGGGGTGGGGCCTATCTTTTCCCAGTTCTGCTTCTCCCTCACAGGGTGTCCTTTGTCTGCCTGATGCTGCCTGGCTGTCCTCACCTCCAGGAAGCTTTCCCAGCATCCTAGGACTATCCAGAACTGTACCATATTTATAGCCCTTGACTCTCTGGGGATGCCCTGTCTCTAGCAGCTCCTTCAAAGCAGGGACCATGTTCCTCCTTCTCTTCTACCCCGTGCCCTGCCCAGAGCTCCACCCTCAGAGCAGTCCCCCACAGGAGACAGGAAGGGCCTGACATCCTGCTTTCCAAACACATACTGAGAAGTGGGAAGATCTTCAATTTCCACCAAGACGCCCTTTTCCAGGAGCTGGGCGGCAGTGTAATGAAGAGATGGCTGCTTCTTCCCTTTCCTGCAACTCCTGATTAAAAGAAGGATCCAAAGAATTCATCCCACGAGCTCTTCACCACCAGACACTTGTTCTCTGTGGCTGGCAGGAAGGAAACTAGGCCCCGAGAAAGATGCCTCATTCACTGGTGGGACACAAAGGAGTGGACTGTTGTGCTGCAATCCCCAGCTCCAAGCTGGAAGATGGGGACAAAGGTGGACGTGGGCAGGGGTTAGAGGTCACAGGTAACTTCTAAGTGAAGGAAGGGGGCGTGCGCCTACTTGTTGCTGGGGGCCAGGTGGTCCAGGCAGGCCCGGATGTACTGGTTATAGTAGTCACCCTGCTCTTCGTAGAAGGTAGTCTTAGTGCTCAGGGCCTGGAATGTGGCCTGAAGCTTCACCAGCTCTGCCTTCCGCCGCTGCCGGTGTCTGCGCTGGTTGCGGATGTCCTGGAGTTACGGACCAGGGAGGGGATCAGTTGGCACTTCCTGGCTGGACAGCCTCGGGGCCTGACATAGGCCTAAGAACAACTCACAGTGAGGATGTTTAGGAAGAGCAGGAAAAGGCAGATTTCCAGCTGTTTTTCCTAGGAGGACAATCTCAAGGATGCCCTCCCAGGCCCTTATGGCATGTCTTTACTTGCCTTTCTAGGCCCTTAAGACATGGCTCTGACTGGTTTCCAGGCTCCTCATTTTTTTTTTAGCAAAAGAGTTGTAAGAACATTCCCTTCCCTGCCTAAATTTAGGACCTTTTCATTGAAAAGAATCACTGTCCTTCCTCTGGTGGGTGACAATTTTGGGTGGCATTCACCAGGGACAGGCCTGCTCATGGATCCACCCATGTAGGTGTGTAGGTACTCTGGTGTGTGCACATACAGGCGTGTGCAAGCATACTCACGCACACATACAAGTCCATGCATGTAGACACACAGAACACAGACCCAGGTCATTACCTTTGCCAGCTCATCCACTAGTCCCTGATAGCCATTGCTGGCACTGACCAATCCCAGGCCCTCTAATCTACGCAGATTCCGCAGGACACGCCGTTGTTTCTCTGCCAGGGGCAGGAGGGAATGAGCCATTAACGAACGGTGTCTTCGCAGAGGCTCTGGGGTCTGGGCTTCACAGGCCTGGCGTTGGCACATTAGATGCTTGTGGGCTGTTTCCTGGAGGGTAGAGATGCTGGATGGGGCACCATTCTGCCCCCAAACCAGGACAGGCTGAGGACCCCAGCAAACAAGGGGGTCCTGCAATTTTCTGGATGTCATCAGGAAAGTAACCCCAGAGCCTAGGTTTTAGGGGGAAGGGTCTAGTAGTGGAGAACATCAGGGTAAAACATCTTTTTTTTTTTTTTCAGTTGTGGTGCTGAAAATTGAACCCAGTGCCTTAGGCATGCTAGGCAAGCTCTCTACCACTGAGCCACAACCCCAGCCCCAGGGTGCAACATCTTGACATTTGGTATAAGACATGGAAGGACCTCATGGACTGCCTTAGGAAGGAGGGGTCCCAAGGAGAACCAGACAGAAGCTGCAGCATAAAACATCTGGATAGACACTGGCTGTGACTTCCAATCATGGCGCTTTGTGGTACTCCAGGGTGTGGGGGCATACCCCTCTCTGTTCTGTTTGAGGACGTGGCTCCACTGACCATCTCCAGCTTTCCTCTGGGAAGCCCTTGGCTTCATCTTTATTCCAGCTGGTCCCTGCCCCCCACCCACTTCTCACCTTCTTCTGCCTCCATCCTTCAAGTAGACCATTTTGGGAGTAAAGCTCTTCTGCACTCTTCAAAGTACCTCTTGGAATCCCCCTGCAACCCCAGCACAGTGGACCCCCTTAGGAACTCATTTCAGCATGGCAAGTGGGAAGGACATAGGCTTCCATGACTGCAGTCTGAGGCACCCTTAGGTGAGGCTGTTCCTCAGCCTATTCTGGGGTAAAGGACAGATTCTGGGCCCTCCAGAGTCCTCATTATTGGCAAACTGGGAATCTATTTTAGCCAGCTATTTGGGAATCAGCAGCAGAGAGGGAGTGAAGTCAGATGAATGAGGCAGAAGCTGTAGGCTGGCCTGGTCACTCACCTGTTCTCTGGAAGCTGAGAGGGACAGGATCTCCTTGAGGGAGTCACCAGGGTGGAACTGTATGATATCAGCCAACATCTGCTTGGTGCTGCAGGGGACAGGCAGTGATGGAAGCGGGTTGAGAGGCAGGGCAGGGTCTGGACATGAGCTTGCCAGAAATCAGAGGGTGGGTGTGCCCTCCCCCATGTCATGGCTGCTAGGGATACTCGGGAGATAAGGAGAGTCAGGGCTCAGGGGAGGGGGAGAGGTAGTGTCACCCAGAACACCTTCCCCTCAGATTGTTTTCCTCTGAGTCCTTTAGCTGAAGGACACATTTCCTCCTTGCAGCCCTGGTATCCCTTCTGCAGAGCTCTCAATGTACCTGGAACTACCTTCCTCTTGGCTGTGTGTTTACCCCTAGCTCTATCCTACCATAAGCCCTTTGATGGCAGGACAAAGGCCCTTGCCCTCTTATTTACTGAGTAAATGAATGAATGGAAGGGGTTGCCTTGTTGGCAGAGAGATTGAGCTGGTTGCTTGGCTCCTCTTCTGCCCAGATGACCAGCCCAGTCCTGTTGGGGGGTCCTGCCTCACTTTTGTAAAAGTGGGGTGGAGAAGAGAAGCCCCAGGATTCCCATAAGAATGGGAATTGGAACATGAGCTCTGTCACCCACCGGCTGTGGGACTTTGAAGGAATCTCATAACAACTGAGTTTCTTGCCTTAGCTATGAAGAGGGAAACCGCCACCACCGCATAGCTTGTTCTAAATGCTTACATAAAAAAGAATTTGGCTGGGCATGGTGGCGCATGCCTGTGATCCCAGCAACTCAGCAGTCTGAGGCAGGAGGATCACAAGTTCAAGGCCAGCCTCAGGAACTTATCAAGACCCTGCCTCAAAATAAAAAGGGCTGGGGATATAGCTAAGTGGTAGAGCATCCCTGGGTTTAATCCCCAGTACCACACACACAAAATTTTTAATTACAAAAATTTTATATATAGCACAATATGCAAGCACTGATTATTTCCAATATCTTTTTTTTTGGCGGGGGTACTGAGATTGAACCTAGGGGTCTTCTACCATTGAGCTATATCTTCAACCCTTTTTTATGTTTTATTTGAAGACAGGGACTTTTTTTTTTTTTTTTTTTTTTTTTTTTTTCGTACCAGAGATTGAACCCAGGAGTGCTTAACCACTGAGCAATATCTCCAGCCTTTTTATTTTTTACTTTGAGACAGGGTCTCCTAAGTTGCTTAGAGTCTCACTAAGTTCTGAGGCTGGCTTTGAACTTTTGATCCTCCAAGCCACAAAGATTACAGGCATTCGCCACTGTGCCTAGCTAAGGCAGGATCTTATTTAAATTTATAATATTTCCTTAAAACTTTCTTTCTTTTTGTTTTTTTGTGATGCTGGAGATCAAACCCAGGGTCATGTGTAAGCTAAGCAAGCACTGTACCAAGGATTGATTTATTATATTTTCTTTCTCTCTTTTAATTTTCTTTTTGAGACAAGATCTTGCTAAGTTGCTCAGGCTGGCCTTGAACTTATGATTCTCCTGCCTCAGCCTCTCAAGTAGCTGGGATGACAGGTGTGCACCACCAGGCCCCACTGTTGCCAATATCTTAACCATTCCGTTGCCTTCAGCTATAACACCAAGCAAAAAATTAAGGTCAACAGAATGGCTGAGACTGAAGCAAGGGGAATTCAAGTTAAGCTTCAGGAAGAACTTCCTGAAGGCTAAGGACGCCCAACAAGAAGGTGGAGTGGTCCCCTCAGCATGGGACCCTGGTATGGGATGCAAGGCCAGGGAGGGGTCTCAGGTAGGCAGGGGCAGAGGTCACCACACCCACCTTAGAAGCAGGCTCCGGGCATTAGTATCATCAGCATCTGCTTCAAGCCCTTCGAATTTGTTGGTGAGTGTCAGGGACACTTCAAGCTTGCTCAGATCCATATGCCCATCTGCAGCTATGTTTTCCCCTGTGGTGGAATGAGAGGGACAGTGCACAGATGAAGTCACAGCAGAGGGATCCTCCACACACCCCTCTTCCAGGAACCCTTCCCATGCTGCCCCATGGTTCCACACCACACCCTCAACTCTGAGCACCCATGGAAGGACCTTGCATTGCCGGTCTCCCCACATCCTCAGCACCCTCAGCCTTGGGTGCTGGAGCAAGGGTTGGGACTGTGCCTTCCATAGCCTGCTGCTCCTGGCTCTCCCCCCAACCACTTCATTCTGTCCTTCTATCCTTGGAAGCATCTTTCTCTCACTCCTCAGCCCTGAAATTCCTCCTTATCAGAGAAAACTACTGAGACCTCCAAAAGGCCCTATCCCTCCATGTCTCTTGCACATGACTTAATTGGCCATTGATATGATGGTAGCGGGTCCCTCTGTGATCTGTCCACTCTCTCCATGTCAATCTGCAGGCCTGTATCCACCTTAGGACAGGGGGAGTGAGCGAGGAGGGAGAGCACCAATAGCTGCTGGCCACATGCCCCAGGCTGAGCAAACTTGCTCACATGCCCTGCCCAATGGCCCTGCCTGTCTCTCCCTTTGTAGGTCCCAGCTGCCAAGGAGGGCACGCACCAATGAGGTCAGGGATGGTGGGCAGCTCCCCAAGGTCCTCTAGGAGCTGGTGCAGGGGGTCCCGGTGATCAGGAGCAATCCAGTCCTGGTGCTCCAGCAGCAGCTGCGGGATGGAGGAAGGAAAGGAGCCGCAGGGACCAATAAGGCCTTCCTTCTGGGACCAGTCTGCCCCCATCATGGGCTTCCAAACCCCTCCCCACCCAGGCAGTGTCCTCTAAGTCATGGCCCCTCACCCTGTGCGTATTGACCAGCTCCCCCACTGTGATGTACACCATGGGTTTGGCCACAGCCACCATGTCCGAGTACTCATCCATCGCAAACCGCTCCTCTGGCTCTGGCACCTGGCAGGCTCTGCAGATGAACTTCCTATCCCCAGAGGGAGGGCAAGTGAGATGAGGAGGGCTGGCACCCTCATCATGTTCTGTCCCCTTCATTCCTTCCCTGACCCTCTCCAGTGATTGCTCAAACCAGTTCTGACTCTCCAGTCTCAGCTCCTGCCCCATTTCTGTCCTGCCTTACTTCTGTCCTAATGTCCCACACAAACCAACCTCCTCTAATAGTCCTCTCCTTTCCACTGAGGAGTCCTTCCACAGCCTGTCCCCCAGCCTGCTCACCATGCCTCACACCTCTGTGCCTTTCTTCCTCATGGATTCCAGGGGAAGAGGTGGGACATGAACCGTGAGAATGGAGGGAAAGGGTCGGAGAGAAGGGAGATGCCAGGACCCAAGACCTGAACTTGAGGTGTGTCTCCTCCAGATAGTCATTCAGGACCCGCAGGTGCCGGCTCTCCCCAGAGAAGGCCTTGCCAGCTGCGGCATGCTGCAGGAGCTGGGCTATGGCACCCAAGGCATGGCGCTGGGGGGCGGCCAGGGCACCGCCTGCTGCCAGAGCCACGATGTCAAAAGCGTCAGGAGCCACCACAGCGGGGTTCAGGAAGCGGTAGTACAGCAGGTTCCCCACCACCTGAGGGCAGAAGACACTTTCCCAGAAATGCCCAGAGGCTACCTTCACAGCTATGGCTCTATATTCCCAGCTCTCATAGCTGGAAAGGACCACCTGGGCCAACACACCCAGGTGGGCAATTTGCTCAAGGTCATGCATCAAATCTGAGCAGGAGCTGGGACTAGAACCCAGATCTCCCAAGAAGAAGCCCAAGGCTGTCCACTGTTAGCTATGCCCGGCCGCCTTTCTGCCTGCCAGGAGAACCCTTGCTGATGGACAAAGCTGGGTTCACAGGGCAGAGCATATTTTCCTCCTTAGATATTTACAGCATAGGGTTTTCTGTCCTTTTGTCCTTCTGGGGAACACAGTCACTGGCAGGGCTCAGGAGGTGGGGGAGGGGAGGAAACACTTGCCTTATAGACTTCACTCTCCGTGGCATCAGGGAACTTCTCTGCCAGGGCTGTCTTCAGAACTTTGGCCACATACCGCATCCCATACCTGGGGAAAAAGCAATAGGTCTGCTGTGGTTCTGCCCATCTCTCTATCTTAGGCACGACTGCCTGGCTGCTTCTGCTTTCCCAGCCTCACCAAAGTTAAACCCAAGCCCTGTCCCTCCGCTTCCACAGACAGGCCCCTGCTGCCATCCTCCAAACATCTCTGAGCCTTGTCCCTTCCTCCTGCCCTGTGTCAATATCAGAGTCAGGGTCTGGTCATCTACTAAAGCTCTCAAGGCTGCCTCCAACCTGGCTGGAGTCTCTTCTTTGAGACTCTAGTCTCCTTTGCAGAATACCCTAGGCCAGCATATCTCCTGCCTTTCCCCAGGTCCCGGGAGGGACCTTTAACCTACCCCTGGGGTATCAGACATTCATAACCACAACACTCCCAAGACAACCCCGGAGGCTCTGAGGCAGCCAATCTTGTCACCAATCTTAGCAGCGGCGAGAGGCCTGTCTAGGCTGGGACAGGGCCTGCCAAGGAGATCAGTGAGCTGGGAGTGGGAGCTCCAGTCCTGGCTGCTCAACAACCAGAGACGTTAGGCTCTTTCCTTCTCCTTTGTAGGTCTGTTCTCTGGTCTGGAAAGTGGGAATGATTACCCTTGCCCTTTCTGTCTCACAGGGTTTTTGTAAGGATCAAGTACAACATCTGTGAAAGTAACATGCAATGGTTCAGTGCTATTCAAGTGTGCTAGACTTTGTCATTATTATTATTATTTTTTGTGATACTGGGAATTGAACCCAGGGGTACTCTAACCCTGAGCTATGTAGCTTTGTCCCAGTCCTTTTTATTTTTTATTTTAAGGTAGGGTTTTGCTAAGTTGCCCAGGATAGCCATAACTTGCAATCCTGCCTCAGCTTTCCAAATTGTTGGGATTTCAGGGGCTCACCACTGCGCCTGGCCTAGACTTTGGTATTATATTTCTATAATGGACATGCTACCTACAAAGTCAATTAAATTCATTTAAAAACTATATCCACCTTCTAGGATGCCTGAGACTGAAATTTACAACTCACTCTGTACTTCCTTTTCTTAGGCCTAGGACAATGTTTTCTGTCTCTTAATTGTAAAGCCTTAATCAAGTTCTCCAGTTTGGGGGCTAGATTATGAACTCTGGGTCCCTCCTCAAACATCCCATTTTTCCCTAGGCAGCACCAGGAATGCTGGAGAAGGTGAGTGATGGATCTATATGATGCATACCGGGTCAACATTTTCATTCAGTTTCTTTCTTTCTTTCTTTCTTTTTTTTTTTTTTTTTGGTGGTACTGAGGATTGAATCCAGGAGCACACTTAATCACTGAACTACATCCCCAGCTGTTTTATTTTGAGACTGGGTCTCACTAACTTGCCCAGGCTGGCCTCAAATTTGTGATCCTCCTTTCTCAGCCTCCTAAGTGGCTAGGATACAGGGGTGCATTACTATGCCTAGTTGTTACTTTTCTTTCTTTCTTTACTTTTTTATTTTTACATTTTTTGGTACCAGGGATTGAATCCAGGGTCACTTAACCACTGAGCCACATCCCTGGCCCATTTTTTATATTTTATTTAGAGAAGCATCTTGCTGAGTTGCTTAGGGTCTTGCTAAATTGCTGATGCTGGCTTTGAACTTGTGATTCTCCTGCCTTAGCCTCTGAGCCACTGGGATTACAGGTGTGTGCCACCACACCCAGCTCTAGTCAGTTGCTTTTCAAAAAGCTTTTAATGACTAAATTTTAAGGGAAAGAACTGTAAGGTGCTTTACTATCTTGAAGTATTCCTTCTGTTTGACTTTGTAGATCAAAGAGTTCCATTTTGTCCCCATTTGCTCTCAGACAATAATGTCCCTGTCATCATTGCAGGTTCCCTGCTCTGGCTGCAGTGATATCCTAATAGGCCAGACCTGCCTGCTATATTCCACCCTAGCAGTAGCTTTAAGCACCCACCACATGGCTCCTAGCCTGCTCTGAGCACCTCTAGCCTCACTTCCCTTTCTGCCTTCCTTCCTTTGGGATTATCATCCAGTTCTGCTCTCCTCATGACAGCTGGGCCCTCTTGACATCTGGTGCCTAGCCCAGAGCATGGCTGTCATACTTACGGAATTTGGTCCACGGATGAAATGATGGCTACAAGAAACTTATCAGTCACGGCAAGGAGGTTGCGCAGGGAGATGTCCAGCCGTCTCTGGACTTCAGGGTGGCTCAAGGCCTGCTCGGGGGTGACGTCATAGGGGAGATGGCTGCGGGCAGAGAGAGAAGGTAAAGCTGGAGCCCCCTCCTGTTGCCTCTCTCCCCTAAACTCTCTTCCAACAACAGGGTTTCATACTGACTAAGGGTTGGGTGCCCTTAACTTAGCAAGTCAGTATTAAACTCAGGGCACTTTACCATTGAGCTACATCCCCGGCTCTTTTTACTTTTTATTGTGAGACAGGGTCTTGCTAAGTTGCTGAGGCTGGCCTTAAATTTGTGATCCTCCTGCCTCAGCCTCCCAAGTCACTAGAATTATAGGTGTGTGCCACTGAACCTGGCCCCATCAAAGTCTTAGGCACTTGGGACAATAGGGAAAGTTGGGGCCTTGAATTTCTCTCACTTAAAGCCTCCCATTCCATCCAGGGCAGCCATCAGGCTTGCCAGATCTCCTCAGTGGCTCCATTTCCCTAGCACCTAAGAACCTGAGTAATGCCCCCAATCTATAAGGATTACCTATGACTCCCATGATCTCATTTGCCTATATATCTGTAATCTGAGTATTCATCTATGTACCCCTATCAAGAAGTCTACATCCCAACTCCCAACAAATCTGGCCTATGGTGCGCAAGCCCTAACACAGCTATTAGGCTATTTGCATATTCACCTGTGCTCATTTGATGTTAAGCCCACCAGGTCTGGAGTCATTTACATCAGTTCCTTGTTAATGACCAGAGTGGGTCTGAAAGGCTACCTTATATACTCCTATAGGGGTGGTGTCATATTTGCATAAATCAGCATGCTCATTCAATTCCTATGTCACCCTCAAACACACCCAAGCTTCCCCAGTGAGGTTCGGGCTGAAGCTGATCAAAGAGAGCTCTCCCTCTGCCATCGCTTACCTGCGCTGCCCTGTCTGGGCCTCAGTCTGGTTGATCCAGCTCTTATAGATGTGGACAGGGTCTGTGTGAACACTAAGCACCTTGTCCTCCAGCACGTCCTGGATAACCTTGCCCAGGATCTCCCGCAGGGCGCTCTGTCCCCGCTCATTACGGTAGAATCTTACCACCAACCTCACCACTGTTGGGTTGCCTGTCACTATGTCCTGGGGCTGTTCCACCTTTGACCTGTGGGTCAAAAGATCAGTGCAGCTGGTCTCATGCTTCTGTGTAGAACAGTTGTTTTTCCTTTTAAGATTTTGGTTCTTTGAAGTCTGCTCTGGTGTCCCTGTCTTTTTTTTTTTTTTTTTTTTTTTTTTTTTGGTACTGGGGATTAAACCCAGGGGTACTTTACCACTGAGCTACATGAGTTACATTCCCAGCCCTTTTTATTTTTCATTTCCAGATAGGGTCTCGCTAAGTTACTGAGGCTGTCTCAAACTCGCAATCTTCCTACCTCAGCCTCCTGTGTCACTGGGGTTACAGGCATGCACCACCATGCCCAAATTGTGTCCTCATCATCTTAAGGAATGTCCTGCTATCTCTGTTTCAACCTTTCTGCTAATATGTCAGC
The DNA here is from genome assembly GCF_902686455.1 of Sciurus vulgaris. Classification (NCBI taxonomy): domain Eukaryota; kingdom Metazoa; phylum Chordata; class Mammalia; order Rodentia; family Sciuridae; genus Sciurus; species Sciurus vulgaris. The sequence goes on from NC_136461.1 coordinate 117,424,839, forward strand.
CCATGTCCTCCCACTGGGCTATCCCAGAAATGTCTTAGTCTCTCCATGGAGGCAGAGAAGAATGGTCTTCTGTTACCAATCTACCCTACACCTCAACAAGTCATCACCTTGGTTTTTTTTTTTTTTGGGGTGGCAGGGGAGTCGCTACTGGGATTGAACCCAGGGGCTCTCAACCACTGAGCCACATCCCCAGCCCTTTTTTAGAGACAGGGTCTCCTTGAGTTGCTTGGGGCCTTGCTAAATTGTTGAGGCTGGCTTTGAACTTGTGATCCTCCTGCCTGTTTCCTGAGCCACTGGGATTACAGGTGTGTGCCACTGTGCCCAACTAAGCCATCACCTTGTGAGGGACTCCCAGGGGCATCTCAGCCCACCCTCTCCCCTCCTCTGCATCTGAAGAACCCACTCAATTTCCTCCTGCAGGGCGGTCTTGAACAGCTGGAGCAGCAGGTAGGCCTCCCGGCGGTTGGAGGCATAATTGTACAAACTGAAAATCACTGCCTCCATGAACCTGGTGGTTCTATTCTGTGGCATTTGAAAGATCAGCTTGGCCAGGTAGATGGGTTGAGTCTGCAAACAATCAGGGAGACAGGAAGGGCTGATAATGGAAACTCCTGGAGAAAGCAGTCACACCTTCTCAGGGAAATGGAAACATTCTAAACCGTGGAAGAGACAAGAATCACTTCCCCTGGGGATGGGGCATTAGGATTATGGGAAAGGACACCTTGCAAGGGGGAAAAGGCACAGAAAGGTCTTGGGCCCTCAGGGGATAGTAGAGACTTCTCCTTCCAAAGTCCTCTGCTCACCTGGAGCAGGTAGAAGAGGTGCTGGTAAGCTTCTAGTTTCTGCCGTTTCTCTTTGCTCAGCGACTTTAATCCCTTCTGCTTGTCCAGAACCATCATATCTGACAGCTGCTCCTTATTCTTCCTTGGTCAGCTCTATGCAGTGGGAGACCACTTCCTGCAGGCACAGGAGAGAGGCAATATAACCAGCCCAGGCCAGCACCAAGCATGGAACATATGGTCTAGAATCAGCGCCTGGAAGAGCCAGGGCTTTCTGCTGTTCAGGGAATAAACATGAGCCAGGAAAGATCAGCGGTTCTGGGGCGAGGGAGGGCCCCTCCCACTGCCCTGAGACTCCATCTGGCACCTCTGCTTTCACAGGAGTGAGTCCCCAAAGGGGACTGGGTTGCCAGGCTGGAGGCATTGTGTCTACTTGTGTTTTGTTATCCGCCACCCCCCCCCCGCCCCCCGGACTGGGGATTGAACCCAGGGACACTTTACCACTGAACTACATTTCCAGCCCTTATTTATTTATATTTGTTTACTTAAATTTTTTTGTTTAGTTGTAGTTGGACACAATACCTTTATTTTATTTATTATTTAAAAATATTTTTTTAGTTGTTGATGGACCTTTTTTATTTATTTATATGCAGTGCTGAGAATAGAACCCAATGCCTCACATATGGTAGGCAAGCACTCCACCACTGAGCTACAACCCAGTCCTATCTATCTATCTATCTATCTATCTATCTATCTATTTATTATTTTTTGGCACCAGGGATTGAACCCAGGGGCTCTCAACCACCAAGCCACATCCTCAACCCTTTTTATGTTTTATTTAGAGACAGGGCCCCAATAAGTTGCTTAGGGCCTCACTAAGTTGCTGAGGATGGCTTGGAACTTGAGAACCTCCTGCCTCAGCCTCCTGAGCCTCTGGGATTATAGATGTGCACCACCTCGCCTGGTTCCCTTTTTTGCCCAGGCTGGCCTCAAACTTAGTGGCTCCTGCCACAGCTTCCCGAGTGGTTGGGATTACAAGTGTGTGCCACTATGCCCTGCTTGCTATTATTTCTTATTAGATTACTATACAAATTTGAGGGTGATATCACAATATCACTACCATCTTCTCACTGTGTGTTTGTATGTCATTTATAATTTAAGGAGCTTCCATATCTACCTCTACATTTGGCCTGGGGGCGGGGCTGGTAAACACTAATTATTTCAGTTTCCTAAATAAGGAACAGGTTTAGAGGTTAAAGGAAACCCCACAGCTCTATCACTAGCAGTCAGCAGAGCCAGGCATTCCAATTCTGCCTCCTGGTTCTTTCTACCATATTGCCCATATCCCCAGCCAACAGCTCACTGAAAGGTCAGAAGGCCACTGGAATAAGGACCCAAGCTAGGTGATTTACACATTTAAAATCCACACATTTTAAAAAGATTTCAAGGGCGGGGGATATTGCTCAATTGGTAGAGTGCTTGCTTTGCATGCATAAGGCCCTGGGTTCAATCCCCAGCACCGCAAAAAAAAGATTTCATTAGCAACCAGAGAATGAATGGCCAACATGACCTCTCAGAGGCAGCTGGATTTGGTGGTGGTGGGTTTGGCCTGTAGGCCCCTCACCTGCAGGGTGATCCGGTTCTTCACCAGCAGGCCAATCTTGATGTCCATGAGGTTGAGGTCCTGCTCCAGCTGCTGATTGGAGCGAATCTTCCGGACCACCTCTTCCTGGAGCTTCAGTAGCTCGGCCTCAGCTGAGAAGTCCTGCTGGCTTTGGTTCAGGAGGTGGGCAAACCTGCGCACCACACTGAGGGGAGGGTGGGCTGCGTGCACTGTCAGGAAGGGAAGAGCCATCAGATTAGGCCTCTTCCAGCCCTCTACTCCAGAATTTGCCCACCCTCAGGCCCCTCTGTTGACCACTGCTTGAGGCCAATAGGTCCTCAACCTCAGACCTGCTCTAACTGGACCTTCTTATAACCTCCCAGCCAGGCCTGTCCCCGCGCTCCTTGTCTTATAATCGGGGTTGAAATGGAGCTGTTCTTCTGCCCCTGATGTGCCCCCTACTCTCTAGGTGACCTGCCGTACCAGACCCAGAGCCCAGCTCCCTCTGGGTTTCCTTGGAGGCCTCCCTGCTCCTCTCTGTCCACTCCGCTGTCCTACTGGGTCAGCTTGCTTCTCCTCTCACCATCAGCCTCCTCTCAGCCCTGCCAGCTTGGCACAATGCTCTTGTCAGGAGTGTCCATGCATGGCGGGGGAGCCCAGGGCGATGGGGTGGTCGACAGGTTTCATAATATGGGGAGGTCAGAGAAAGATAATGATTTGGTATTTGAGAGAAAAGAAGGAAAGGAGGAGCAAAAGAAGAGGAAGAAGTAGCAGCAGCCTCTGAGCCATCAAAACCAACACATATAATATTCACTATAGGATGGACGCTGTGCTAAGTGTTTTTTGGGTATTTTTAGGAGGGACACTCAGGGGCACTTAACCACTGAGCTACATCCCCAGCCCTTTATATTTTATTAGAGGCAGGGTCTCACCGAGTTGCTTAGGGTCTCGCTTAGTTGCTAAGGCTGGTTTTGAACTTGTGATTCTCCTGCCTCAGCCTCCCAATTACAGGCATGTACCACCATGCCTGGCTGTTCTAAGTGTTTTAAAATAATTCTGTAAGGTCCAGACACTATAACTATCCATCTTAGTGATGACCCTATGAGATGGGTACCATAATCTCCAACTTTGTAAAGAGGTTGGGAAACTTGCCTGGGTCACACAATGAGTAAGTGACAGAGCTCTGGGGAGAGTCTGGGGGGCTGATGAAGTTAGGAAACAGGACTGGGAAGAACAAGTTTTTCTAGAAAAATCATGAGCTGAAAAGATAAAGGACGGTCTTACATTAGTGCAACAGCAAGAGAGAAGATAAAAAGGGTCAGGCTGGGGAGAGGTGGGAAGGGGAGGAACTTGGCTGCCCTGAAAGATGCCCTGAGGTCCTTGGCTGGAGAAGGGGAAGGACGGGGGAAGAACTGAGGAGTGAAGTAGGTGACTGGGGATCAGTACATTTAACCTGAAGCCCAAGAGTACAGTAACCTCCAGCCCAGAAAGGAAGGGGGCTTCAGGAACCCAGGGGCTAGAGGCAAACATGGAGATGGACACTAGTCAATTCCACAGAAAAGAAAGGGACCCTCAACCAGGTGCGGTGGCGCACGCCTGTAATCCCAGTGGGAGGCTGAGGCAGGAGGATCGCAAGTTCGAAGCCAGCCTCAGCAATGGCAAGGTGCTAAGCAACTCAGTGAGACCCTGTCTCTAAATAAAATACAAAATAGGGCTGAGGATGTGGCTCGGTGGTTGAATGGCCCTGAGTTCAATCCCCGGTTCCCACCCCTCCCCACCACCCCCCAAAAAAGTTGGAAAGTGTTATTTAAAACAAGTGTTTCTTAAAGGAATCACTAAATCAAGAATACTTAATTCAGCTGCCTCAGATTTAAATAAAAGTAACATTTACCCTTACAAAAAAAGAAAAGAAAAAAAGAAAGGGACCCTCAAGGTTAGGTTTCTGGATTTGAGGGACAGGAGCCAAGAGCAGCCTAGAAGGGAGTTCTTGTTAAATAAGGGACAGGAAGATGGCGCCCCCTCCAGTGCTTTTCAAGTTCCCCTGCATGGTAGAAACACTGCCTGCCCTGCCAAGGCCTTGTGTGTGCTGGACCACAAAGGTGAGGTGGTGCAAGAGTCAGGGGCCAGCAGACAAGGGGACAAAGTTGGAGAAGGTTGGAACCCTAGGGAGAGGAGAAAGATCTTTTGTCTTTTTGGTCTTCTGAAGCAAAGGTAGATAAGCCGGGTGCAGAGAACTGGTGAGAGGCCCTTTGCCTGTGACAGGCTATCTGTTACTATGTCACCACCCCTGCTCCACACTCCAGCACAGGCAATTTGTGAATGCCTGTCCCTTACCTACTGTGCATCCCCAAGAGGGACCACCTAGACCTTTCTGGTTCTGGGGATCCTGTCTCCTCATCAGATGGGGAAAGGGTAGGCTAGGCAGCTCACCTAACATCCTGTAGTCATCCCGGGCTTTCCTGGCTCGGAAAAATGCCTGGATCTTCACAACGGAGTCAACCTGCCATGAACACAGATGGCAACAAGGTGGCTGGCTGTCCTTGCTCTGGTCTCATGGGCAAAGGTTGGACATAGGGCCAGGGGAGTAGAGTGACACTCACATTCTTCTGGAAGTAGCGCAGGCGCCTCAGGTACTGCCTTCGAGCTGCACACATCCGGGCCCAGGCCTGGATCTGGGAGGAGACACTGACTCAGAGCTCAAGGCTGGGGACCCACCCACAGACCCAGGCCAATTCGGCCAACTCCAGCAGTCATAAGGTTGCTGTTCTCAGAGGGGCCCTTAAAATATAGAAACCCACCAAAATCACTATAGCTACCTTGATTATGGCATCCAGGTTTGCTTTAAAGTACTGCAACTGTTCCAGGTAAATTTTGCGCTGTCTATAACCCCGCCAATGAGCCTGCAGAGCAGGAGAGAAAAAAAGGTAACCATAGCAGGTCTCCTTTGGCTCAAGAGACCTGCAGGAATAGCCTTGTCCTAGGGTTCGCAGAGAAGGTGGGAGAAAGTGAGGAGGGGAAACTGGTCCTGTTCTCAAAGAACTTCCAACTTTATGGGGAAGACTGAATGGCTACATGTAGCCAACCATGTCCCCTGTCACACTCCCTGGCCTGAGAGAACAGACACAGATACACAGACACCACCCCCCCCCAAATTAACACCCCCTCATGGAAACTCAACTGTAAGAAACAGGCCTAAGAGATATTAATAGAGCATACACCTACTCACCAACTTCACCCAAGCATATACCATATCCCCCCAAAATACACTCAAGACACCCATATGCAGGCCTCCCACACCCTATCACACACTCCACCTCCCTCACATGCACAGAAAGTGGGTAGAGCATTCTGGAGCAGCATGCGGCTGCGGATGGGAAGAGTGTACAGGCAGAGCCATGTGCCCAGCTCCACCAGGGGCCACCTGGGCAGCAGGTTCCTATTGTTCGGATAAGTCACACTTTTCTCTATAATGACACCATCCAGCAATTGACCCCAGCGCTCAGCAAATCTTCCTGTCAAGGTTTCTGAATAGCTGTCATTCTGTTGGCTTCTCCAAGGGCTGGTCTGCTGCAAAGGGTCCACCTGACCAACTCCTCCCTAAATCATGCCCCGTCTCTTCTCTCAAATGCAAACCTCACAGCTCCTCTGTTTCAGTCTTTCTGAGGAGCTCTTCCCTTTCACCCTAGGCTTGTGTGAGATTAATCTTTCTAAAGTAACCCCTTGGGCAGTACTTCGGACAGAAGTTCTCGACCCTCTGGCCCACACTCCCTATCTGACTTTCTACTGGTCTTCTACCATCTTGCAGATGCCAGCCTCATCAGACAATTGACTTTGTTTTAAACATGCCTTATGATGTTCTGGCCTTAAACCTTTTGTTTGTGTCCACCCTTATCCCCAGCTCTACCTCCACTCACTGAAATCCTTCCCATGTAGGGCCACTGCCAAGCGTTTCCCAGTGTGCAAGCCCTGGGTGGTCCTCTATTACTGATACTGCTGTGGTTGGGTAGGATTTAAGAGCATCCCTTCACCCAGTTGTCTTCCCAGCCTGCCAAAAGCCACTTCTGGCTAGGTTTCTCCTTCAGGCTTACACAGACCCTCTGTTAAGCTAGGATATAAAAGAGGCACTTGGCCCATACACCAGCTGTCCACACTGGAGCCTAGAGGCCAGGAAACTGATGCCTGCCCTCTGTACTCCTTTCCCTCCCACTTCAGCTACTGCTTGATGTACCCACTAGAAAGCACTGTAGGGAACGGCAAAGGGGTCTTCTCACCTTTTTTTTTTTTTTTTGGTACTAAAAATTGAACTCAGGGTACTTAACCATGGAGCTACACCCCCAACCCCTTTTTATTTTTTATTTGAGACAGGGTCTTGCTAAGTTGCTGAGGCTCATCTTGAACTTGCAATCCTCCTGCCTTAGCCTCCTGAGTCATTGGGATTATAGGTGTGTGCCACCGCAACTGGCATTTTTTTTTTTTTTTTTTAATTTGGAGACGGTATCTCACTAAATTGCCAAGGCTGGCCTCGAACTTGCGATCTTTCTGCTTCAGTCTCCCAAGTTGCTGGGATTGCAGGTGTGAGCCACCATACTTGGCATCAAAGGGGTTTTCTCTCTGCTCAGCCCCTATCCAGCTTCCACAAAGCTCTTCCTTAAAAATATGCCTCCTGGCTGGGGCAAAACTCAGTAGCAGAGAACTTGCTTCTCATATGCCAGGACCCTTGGATTCCCAGTATCACAAAACAACCAACAATATACAAAAAAACAATAGCCTCCTAATCTGGATTAGTCAGAATTTGGAACCCTGGTTGGGGTTCCAGCTGGATAGGAAGTTTCAGGAAAGATTAAAAGTCTCAGCATGCCCAGTCAGCCTCATTTTCGAGGCTGGAGGGCAGGTAGCCTGAGGGTCCCAGCTACCTCTCTGACCCAGGAACCACACATTTCTAGAATGAGTGACAGATGTCCCCCCACACACTGCCACACACACAAACACACAAACACCATCTCCTCTCCCACTGTGGTGTGGTTTTTCATCTCCTTAGTATGAAATTCCAGTCTAGGCTCAGGAGGGGAGTCCCCATGATTCAGAACACTATGTGCAAATTTTTTTTTTTTTTTTTTTTTTTGTGGTGCTGGGGATTGAACCCAGGGCCTTGTACTTGTGAGGCAAGCGCTCTACCAACTGAGCTAGATCCCCAGACCACTATCTGCAGATTATAAAAGCCCCGTATTGAGTTCTGGGATCAATGCCCTACTCGCAACATCTCATAATGGCGACTACTAATGGAGCACACTGAGCGTTACATGTAATTTTCCTACTTACTCCTCACAATCAACATAGGAGGTGAGTACCATCATTATGAATGAGAAAACCGAATGCCAGAAAGGTGCAGGTAAGGTGCACAGGGTCATCTGGCCTGGAAGTGGAAGGTCCAGGAGGCAAACTCCAGCCTCTGACTTCAAAGCCTGAGTTCTCAATTACTACCCTGCAGGCCCTAGGTCATAATCAAGGGCCATCTGCCAGTCTCAGTCTACACATCTGTCTCCCTTGGCATTCTCTGGTATTGTCTTTGTATCCCTACTATTACAACATTTAACATCACCTGCAATTCCTGTGAGGGGAGAGATGTGAACACTCACCTGAGGGTCTCAAACCCATCTCTGATGCTTGCCTTGTGCAGATCCTGGGCATTCAGAGGCACTTATTAGAGAAAGCATCTTTACACAGCTAACATCTCCACAAGGTCCTCCAGACTATACCTGCCTGGGAAGCTCTCCCATCATTCTCAGCTTGCACAGTGCCCCTGGCTATATTCCCAGCTGGCCTTACATCCCAGTTACATGAGGGCCAGCCTCAGAGACCACACTGGACCACCCACAGGCTGGAGGAATGAAACAGAAGGGCTGGCTGGCTTCAGAAGAAAGGTAGAAGACTCTCCTCTCCCCAAGGCACAGTTCACCCTTTTCTGTTTAGCCACTAGCACCTCCTCACACCTCCTTTTCTTGTGAGGATGTCGTCCTGGTGTTGGACTAAATCTTATTTTATTCTTCCTTTGGGAAGGCTAAAAAGCACCTCTTAATTCTCTGGACAGTGACGATGAAGCTAATAACTAGAGCTTACATCATATTCTTACCTGCTTGCCAGGCACTGCTTATAACACTAAATATTACCTCACTGAACTCTTGTAACAACCTTGCCATTATCTCTTATTTTTCTGAGGAGTAAACAGGCAGAGAGAGTAACTTTCAAGGTCACACAGTTAATAGGGGTAGAGCTGGACTTCAAACCTCGGTTGCCTGTCCCCAGATTCCAAGCTCCACCACTACTATCTGCAGCCCAAGGATCATCCCAACCCCCCTCAGCCAAGAGAAAGGAGATTCATGTAAGCCTGGGCCCAAAACACTTAGAAAGCCTGAGATGCCACCTGGATCTTGATGACTGCTGGAACCCAGGTCCTTAGAAAGTGTGAATGCTCAGCAAACTTCTGGCGGACCAGGAAGCCACGGAGGCGGGCCTGGAACTGGATGATGAAGCCGACATTGGCCTTCCAGAGCTGCTGGCGGTCATGGGCAGCAGTGACTTTGGTGATGGCTGACTGTGGAGGCAGGGAGAGAGAGCCTGTGGTCCTTTGATGGGTAGAAGCCTCTCCTGTCAGGTAACCCCATCCATGATCCTTGTCCTGGTAGGGTCCCCTGCCAACCTGGATCTCTTCACGAGTCAGGTGGGAGGTGTTAAGATGGCAGTTGGGGGGTTTCTCCCAGGTCCCCTGGAAGGTCTTCAGATGGAAATAGTAGACAGTGCCATCCCTCATGTCATGTTGAACCCAGAAAGCTGTGTCCCCTGAGCAGAAACCAAATAAGCAAAGAAGGTTTGAGAAGGCCAGAGTTGGCTGAGGTAAGCAGACAAGTCAGGGTCAGGTGGGGCCATTACCTGGACACCGTTTCTTTGCCACAGCACCTTCCAGGGCCCGCTGGTAGCCATCAGCACAGTCAGGAACTACCCCTCGGAGGGCCACAGCGGGGTTGCTCAATACCCGTTCTGTCTGGGCTGCCTTGCCCTCCTTGATGGCCTGATTGATGGCAGCCACACCAAGGGCCACTGACGGAGGCACCAGGAGAGAGCAGTCAGTCCTTCCCTCTAAGTCCCTCCCATGGGCCCTGTCCTATCCAGTGGGGCAGAATTCAAAAGAGAAGGACACAAGATCACCCTATCTGACAAAGGAGATGGAGAACATCCCAAGATGGACAGACATACATGAAGAGCAGTAGCAAACAGCTGTACTTGAAGGAAGAGGTGGCAGCATGGAAGGTTTCTAAGGGAAGCAGGCTGGGGCTAGGCAGGCAGGGGCTCAGTGAAAGCAAAGGTGGCTCATTCCAAAGGTCAAAGGCAGGATATGGGCAAAGAACTCTGGGACAATTTCTTAGACGAGAGTGCAAGAAGTGGGGAAGGCTAATGTGCACCTGCCCTCCAGTCTCGAACTGGCACCCTCAGCACCGGCACCAGCATACAAGGGGCTGCTTGCACCGATCCTGCCTATTTCCCTCCAACTCCAGCCAACCCTTCTCCTACCCAAGACTAAATATTCTCTAGCCAGGCCAGAGCTCAATGTTGGAAGCAAATTCAACCTACCAGCAGAGATGGGATGGGTTTTTGGCCACCACATGATCTCACAGGCTCATATTGCAGGGAAAGCACCCATGGGAAGGCATAGAAGGAAGCAGCAGTGGACCTAGGCTCTCCATTCCTAAGAATTTCCTGCCCTGATGTTTGCCAGGAAATCCACCCTATGGTCCAGGCAGAAAGTCTCCCGTTCTGATTCTGGCCTGCCTCTTCTCAGAGGTTGCAGGGAGAGGCGGCTGCAGGGGCTGGGGGCTGCCTATCTGGGATGTGTTGAGTCCGTGTCTCCTCCTCTGCCCACCCAGTGCCCACCCAGCCCTTTTACTTCTCTGAGCAGTGCTTGTGTCCTGGTTGGCTCTGACCACTCCCTGGCGGATCTCCTCCAGCCACAGCACAGCTCCAGGATCCCCTGTCACCTGGAAAATTGGGAGGGACAAAAAAAAGACAAGACCCAAGGCTGATCTCCCCAGGTTTCTCAGACAAAGTAGCCCAGAAAATCAAATTGGCAGGTAGACATTGGGAGTCACACATTCTCTTCTTTCCTGCATAGGCGTGGCCTGTGGCTCTCTTGGATTGCCACCAGGCACCCAGGCACAGAAGGCTTTTTTTCTTCTTCCTTTAATTTTTTTTTTTTTTTTTTGTACTAGGGACTGAACCCAGGGGTGCTTAACCACTGAGCCACATTGGCAGCCCTTTTTGTTTTTTATTTTGAGGCAGGGTCTCTCACTAGTTTGCTTACAGCCTTGCTAAATTGCTGAGGCTGGTTTTGAACCTGTGATCCTCCTGTCTCAGCTTCCCAAGCCACCAGGATTACAGGCATGCACCACCATGCCCAGCTTCAGAAAGTTCTTTTTCTATCCAGGCTGTCCCAAGCATTGACTCTGCTTGTCCATGAGGCTCTAGCTACCTATCTTCTCATACCCTTAATATCTGCGGTTTTTTCCCCCTCAGTACTAGGGACTGAACTCACGGGAGCTCTACCACTGAGCTACATTTTCAACCCTTTGTATTTTGAGCCAAGGTCATGCTAAGTTGCTCAGGCTGGTCTTGAATTTGTGATCCTTCTGCTTCCACCTCCTGAGTAGCTAGGATTACAGGTGTGCACCACTGCACCCAACATCTCAGTATCTACCACTTTCTCAGCAGCTCCATTCTCTGCCCTTGTGTCTCAGTTACATCCAGGGACAGCCCACCCTGGAGTCTCCACCTACCAGCCCCACTCCCCACTTCTCAAAGCCTGAATTCACACCTTAGGCTGATTATGGCCCTAACCTTCACCTTCTCCTTTTTGTTCTTGCTCCACACTCCTCAATCCCACAAATCCCACAATGTAGAAGGAAGATTAGAGACCACAAGACAACACAGCCTGTGCCTGTGACAGGGTCAGTCTGACACCCAACCTTAGAGTCTGCTCCCTCCCAACTCTCCTCATAAGTAACAAACTTTGGAAACTAACATTTTATTAACAAATATGTGCCAGGCACAGAGAGAGAAGGGAAAAGGGAAGGGAAGAAGAAAGAGAAAAGGGGAGGGGAGGGGAGGGAAGGGAAGATCTTATTTATTAGTACTGGGGATTGAACCTAAGAGTGCTCTACCACTGAGCTATATTCCCAGCCCTTTTTCATTTTGAGACAGGGTCTCACTAAGTTGTCCAGGCTGGCCTAGAATTTGTGATTCTCCTGCCTCAGTCTTCCAAGTCACTAGGATTATAGGAAAGTGCCACTCTGTCCTGCTAAAGTACTTTTATGCATGTTTATAAGGAAACACAAAACAATGCTTGGCACAAAATGAGAGCTTAGTGTTAGCCAATACTACTGTCATATCACCTCACCTAAGTCCTACAATTGTGAGGTAGGCTCATTATCGTCACAAGTCTGTAGACAAGGAAACAGGCACAGGGAGATTGAGTGACACTGCAGAGTCACACTGTGGGATGCAAACTCAAAGAGTCTGGCCCAGGAGCCCTAGTCCTCAGCCACTCTCTCTACAGCCACATACTCAGGGCACTGTTTGTCAATTCACTTGATTTTCACCCACATTTTGTGGGAGTGAAGTATGCAGAATTTTATAGATGAATACATAAGAACTCAGAGACTTTAAGGGATCTGTTCAAGGCCAGGTGGTCACGAGGCATCAGAGTGGGAAATTCAACTTAGGTTCTCTGATTCCCAGGCCTGTGCTCTTCCCAAGCTGTCCAGTGCGCTGGCAATAGGAGCATGGTTTCCTCCATGAGATCAGAACCCTGCCTGTGCCCCACACCTCAGAGTGTGTCCATCAGGCTGGAGCCCAGCCTGGGTGCATGCTGGGCACAGCTCTACCCAAGGGCTGACCAACCCAGCTAGCCCTCACCTGGGCCTCACCTGGGCCTTCTGCCTTTTGGCTGCCACAAGGAGAAGATGATATCGAGGAGCAACAGGAAGGCTGACATCTTCCAGGCCAGCTGCAGGAAGCAGCAGGGCAGACAGAGTCTTCTTAGAGCTGCCCTGGTCCAGAGCCTCATTGATAAGGCTGACCGCAAGGACTTCTGAGAAAAGAGAGACCTAGATGGGCAGAGGTCCCAGAACTACAGCTGGGGGAAGGGACTGCTTCAGAGGGACGTCTCCCCACTGGCCTGGACTATACTCACGATCAGTCTCTTCTTGGACCTGCACATTGACCTGGCCTCACAGTGGCCTGCAGATCATTCCAGCTCAGGAAGGTCCCATCCACTCCACGCACCTGTCGCAGCTTCACCAAGGCATCGAAGTAGTAACTGATAACAGGGAGATGGAGCAAGGTGAGTGGTGTGTGCATCGTCAGCCAGTCAGGAAATGTTTGAGCCAGTTCCTCATGTGGCCTCCAGGACAGCACACTCTTTGGGTCCTGCTCCTCCCCCAACAGGCAGTTCTTTCTAAGACTCCTCTGCAGGTTCCTCCCTGACCTATAAACAGGAGCATAATTTTTTTGTCTTTAGACCACTTCTCCCTGAATACTCACACCTAAACTCAGGACTTCAAATGCCATATGCTAATGGTTCCCCAAAGCCACAAGTTCAGCTGCCAAAGTCTCAGCAGCCTCTTCAGAACCTCCACGTGAATGTACAAGCACTTGAGTCCAGGTGTGGTGGCGCATAACCTGTAATCTCAGTGCCTGGGGAGGCTAAGACAGGAGCCTCCCTGTCAGCCTTAGAAATTTAGCAAGGTCCTAAGCAACTCAGCGAGACTCTGTCTCTAAATAAAATATAAAAAAGGGTTTGAGGATGTGGCTTAGTGGTTAAGTGCCCCAGGTTCAATCCCTGGTACCAAAAAAAGAAAGAAAAAAAAAAAGCACCTGAAACCCTAAAGCTCACTCTGGACTCCTAATTTCCCCCATTAAACTTTGTGTCCCATAGTCTTTCTCCTTGCCAAAAACCTTGGAGTCACACCCATATCTACCACCAAACCCTGCCCAGTTCTGGTTTTGAGAACACAGCCACAAGCTGCCGCCTTCTCTCCCCTTCACTGCTACTGCCCTAGGCCACAGCCCAGTCGACTAGTGTCTGCATTACTCTGATAGCTGCCTCGAAAGTCTTCCTGTCTCTCCCCTTGCATCCTGTGATCAATTCTCAGCCCAGCAGCCAGAATGACCCTGTTAAAGTAGGTCATACTGTCTCCCTCCTTGCTCAAACCCTCCCTACCACCCGTGGCTTCCTTCCTCACTTGGAATAAAATTCAGAGGCCCACATGGTCTGGTTTCTGCTACTCTATCTTCACCTCCTACTCTTATCTCTGCCTCAGTCCACCTGCTAGCCTGGCTTCCTGGTGTTGTTTTCACTTTTTTGCGGTGCTAGGGATGGGATCAAACCCAGGGCCTTGCACAGGCTAAGCACATGCTCTACCATTGAGCTAACAGCCCCAGTCCTTCCTGGTGTTCTTTGAATGCACCCAGAATATTTCTTTCTCAAGCCTCTACCTCATTAGGCCCTTTAGGTCCCTCTTCAATGACCGCCCCCCTTATCCAGAAGGTCATCTGTAATCAACAATGTGAACAGAAAACCTGCCCCTCCCGTGTGCCCACCCTGTATCCCTTTGCCCTATTTCGTTTTGCTTCTGTTCTTCTAATTGCCCCCTCGCACTTGCAGGTAGGTTTGATGAGAGCAGGAATTTGTTTTGTTCACTGTGTTTCTCACACCTAGAATAGTACCTGGCATGTTTGTAGGTACTCAAACATTTGCTGTGAAAGAATGAGTCAATGGAAGAAAGGGGAACGACTGAACCCTCCCACATAGGAGAAGAAACAGTCCCAGGAACTGTGAACAGACCCAAAGGGGTGCCTGGGCCCAAGAATGGAGTATCATGCAAAAGGCTGATCTCCAAGCAGAAGGCATCTTGAGTCTTACCCCCACTCCCTGTCCCCTCGCTCCCAACATGTGGCTGAACTTTTCTCACCGTGAGCATTTTCTCCTTCCACCTCCGCCAGGCCGGCCGTAGCAGGATTCGCCAGGCTGCTCCAGAAGCCACAGGCATCCCTGGCCTCCAGGGCCCTGTTAATCAGGACCACGGCTGACAGCATCTCCACAGCCACGAAGAGCTCCTCCTGGCAAAGTTCCTGCAGTAGAAGGGAGGGTGGTTCCCAAGGGGCAGCTGGGGATCTGGGAGAATCGTGATGGTCTGCCCAGGATTCTACAATCCCCCCAGACTATCCTCAAAGCCTGGGGTTTGGATTCATTCACTAACAACAATCATACTCAAAACCTGGGAGCTTACTATGTGTACAATTTGAAGTACTTCATACATGGCATCATTTAATTTTCATAACAAGCCAATGAGGCGGGCACCATTTATAGTCCCATTTCACAGCCAAGCCCATGGCCAATAATGTAGAGTAAACATAACTGCCTGATTCCAGAGCGAACACTCGAGCAGTGATCTCTGCCAGTAACCTTCTACTCCTTACTCACATCAATCCCTGCACTAGGCTGCTAGCTTGAGCAAGGCCCTGGTTTTAATCTTCAGTACCAGGGAAAAAAAGAACTGCAGTAGGACCTGGGCACCCAGAGTTGAGAATAAATGGTCACCTTCACACTATACTGCATACCACAAGGCCCCAGACCCACTTCTCGGCCCAGTTCTCATCCACCTCCTCTTCAAAAATTTGGTTGTGCTATTCCCTCTATCTATAGTACCCCTTCCTTCTTTCTATAAATATAACAGTGCAAATAACAACAAATAAAAATGATAGCTAAAATTTCCTTACCAGGCTCTTTCTCTAAGCACGTGCTAACTCATCAAGTCCTTATGACAATCCTATGAGGATATATGTGGTTGTTCCCTTTTTATTTTATTTATTTGTTTGTTTATTTATTTTTTGTACTGGGGACTGAACCCAGAGGTGCTTACCCACTAATCCACATCCCTAGCCCTTTTTTGTACTTTTTTTTTTAAGAGACAGAGTCTTGTAAAGTTGCTGAGGTGGCTTTGAACTTGTGATCTTCCTGTGTGGTTGGGATTACAGTCGTGTGCCACCGTGCCTGGCTTGATTGTTCCCTTTTTATAAACAAAAAAATGAGGGGCAGAGAACCGGTAAATGAGTTGCCCAATGTCTTACTCAGGTAAGAACTAGCAGAGCCAGACTTAAACTGGGGCCTCTAAAGTCCATAAACTTACTCACCCTGCTTTACCTCTTAGTGCTTATTTTATGCTCCTTATATAGGTAGTCGTAGGTGGAGACTGTGTTCTTGTCGAAGGCGCAGGTTGTGCCTGGAGTAGTTGCTCTGTAAAATGCTGCTGTGGGTGGACTCTACCCATCCTCCTGTCTTCCAGGAAGCCTTCCCAGAGTCACCCAGCTCTGCCTCCCTCATTTCCCCCCGCTCTGAAGTCGTCTTCCAATTATACCATCTATTCTTCTCTCCCTGTCTCTATCTGGACCCTCAAGTGTATTGTAACTCCCCAATAGATGGGAAAGTCCCTAAGTGACGGTCTCTGTCATCAACTGTCCAAGAAACTGGACAAACTGCACTGAGGTGGACAGCAGAGTTGGTTTACAGCATATGCTTCTAGCACATCCCCTTTTGCATTCACTCCCAGCATTGCCAGTTGTGCAAGTTACTTTGCAGTTCAGTTTCTTTACCTCTAAAATGGAAATACTACTACTTATCCGATGGGGTTCCCTTAAGGACTAAATGAGTGCAGAGAGCAGGGTTTGCTCAGAGATATTGGCTATGTAACACTTAGTAAAGCAAAATGACAGTACTCTTCCTGGCCCTAATCTCCTGCCAGCATCTAGAGGATTGACTGCCCTGGTCCCTCTGCCTGCAGCCACTGGCGCTGCATTTCTGGGGCTTACTCCCTGCTGCTGTCGCTGGAGCACTGCCAGCTCCTGCTGGTACACAGTGGCGGCACAAGGGTACACTGGAGGCAGCTGGGCTTCAGGGCACATCAGTTCCTTCACTGTGTCAGCAGCTACTCCCCTCTGGATGGCTTTGTTGACCCGCCTCACAGCCCGGAGCACTGCAGGGGAGGAAAGCAAGAGGATGCACAGGCTGAACCTTCCCTGAGATCTGTTTTCTTGGCTAACTCGGCTCTGCAGGGGACCTCTGAGGGGTAATGGCCTTGTAACAGCTCTAGAAAGCCATTCTTCAGGGTTCAAAATGTGTTTCTAAATGTTCAGGAGGAAAAAATGGTTGGGTTGCTTTAAGAAGAGGCTCCTTAAGAAGCAATTTGTCAGGCCTATAAGTAGAGTAGCTCAGCAAGTAACAGGAGCAGCTGTCATGGCAGAGGTGAGTTCCTAACGGTACTGAGCACAAGATTGACAGGTGGCTATGGAGCGTAACTAAGATAAAGCTTAGTCAAGGGGCTCCAGGGACCAAACCTTGGTGACAGTGCAGAGGAATACGAAACCAGCTCTAACAGGCAGGAATAAACTCAAAAGGGGCTATGGTGCATTTGTTTGAGTTTACAAACCCGGGCAGATATGGACACTGGCATCAAAGAGCACACAATCTACTGGAAGAAATATGGATACAAAAATACCTGTAATGCACAGCTGTCAATGCCAGGTTAGAAATACTCCCCCTGCCCCCAGGCGAAAAGTTATGGCAGCCCAGGGGGAGGAAGGATTGTGGCTGGGAGGGAGCAGCAAGACTTCACGGAGGAAAACTCCATGTCTTTGAGACAACACTGGAGGTGTTTTCATCTGCTTCTGACAGGTGAAAATGTGGGAGAAAAATGTAAGCCAGAGGACCAGAGGCCTGGTGCTGGGAAAGGATGGGGGGCAATCAAGGAGCAGGTTTGTCCTGGCTCAGCAGAACTGGATGGAATGTGAACAGAAGAAGTGGGGAGGAATTCTGGAAAGGTCTTATCTGCCGGCCAAGGAGATAGGACCAAAGTGTAGGATAAATAATGAAAGAACCCATGAAGATCTGAAAGATGTTCAACAAGGGAGATGAGATCTGATCTGTGCTTGAGAGATTCCGCTGGCAACCGCAATCAGGAATGTCCCAAAGGAGCAGATAGGCAAGCTAGCCAGGAGTGACCTGAGGGCTACTGTGAGCAGGCGTTTGAAAGCTGTTAGGCATAGGTAAATGGCTACCAAGTAACCTCAAAACCTGACAGCAAGTCAGACGGAGTCAAGCAATCGTAATAGATCTAGTGTCTGCAGGCCAGTGTAGCCTCCTTGAGCATTCTCTCTCTCTTCGCTCTTGCTAGACATATTGACCTCTTGGAGGGAAATCATGGACTCATTCACACTCTTTGAATAAGGAATTATATTTGTAAGTAATGTTTTTAAAGGAAACTGAGCTAGAATATGAGTTTTCGCTCTCACCTGGGAAATCACTACATTTCATAAGCCAAAGAAATTCAAGCAGGTTGACACTTGTCAAAATTATAGATGAAACTGCCCAGATGGAAACTGCCTGCCCAGGAGTCCAGGCCAGTGCAGTACTGACAATGGCACTATCTCTAAGGCCCTTGATAACTTATCTGTAATGCCCTCCAGGCCGGCCAGAAATGGAGCAGAGTATGTGAGGGGAGAATCCCCTTGCTGGGCTGGGATAACTGGGCAGCAGTAAGCCTTGCTCAATGCAGAACCCAGTGAACGGGATGATGCTCTTCTAAGAGGTTGTGAGCCACTCAGACTGGATCTCAGCCTGGAGAGGACTTATGGCTTGCTCTGATCACCCTTGCATTGGCTGCAGCCACAGCAGCCTGAACTTCCATCCTTTTCCAGAAGCTCCACCAGGCCCAGCTCCGAAAGAGGAAGAGATCCAGTAAAAGAAAGTCTCCAGGAACATACTCCAGGAGCAGCCAGCATGAGCTCCCAGTTGCACCCACCCACCCTCAATCCTACCTCTCTCCCCTTTAGGCAAATTAACCTGGTCAACCCATCCCTATTAATCTGTATTTTTTTTTTTTTTTTTTTTTTTTTTCCTTTCTGGTACGTGGAATGATCCCAGGACCTCACACATGCTAGATAAGTGCTCCACCACTAAGCTACATTCTCAGCCCTTTCTATTTTTTTTATTATTATTAACTTTTTTCCGGCATTGGGGATTAAACCTAGGTGCATTCTGTCTCTCAGTTACACCCAATCTCTAAAAGAATTCTTTTTGAGACAGGGTCTCCTTACTTGCCCAGGTTTGGCCTTGACTTTTGATCCTCCTGCCTTTGACCCGAGTTGCTTGTATTACAAGTGCCAAATCCTTTTTTTTTTTTTTTTCCTTTCTGCATTACTGGGGATTGAACCAAGGGTTCTTTACTTCTGAGTCCACAACCCTAGTCATCATTAAAATTTTGAGACAGGGTCTCACTAAGTTAACCAGAGTAGTCTCGCACTTGCAATTCTCTTGCCTCAGCCTTCTGAGTCATTAGGATGATGGGCATGCACTGCATCTGACACCCAGTCCTTTTAATTTTATTTTGAAACAGGGTCTTGTTAAGTTTCTCAAGAATGATCAGAACTTATGATCTTCCTGCCTCAATCTCTCAAGGAGCTGGAATTATAGATATGCACTATGACGCCCAGTCTAATTAACCCATCTTTAACTTTCTTATCCAAGAATTTGAAACAACAACCTAGAGAGCACAAATATCAATAGTGTGAGAGAAAGTCAACAGCACTGAAATAAGACTGCTAAGTTGAGGTCTCAACTCAGCAATGGAGGAGTCTGCCAACTAGACAGCTTCTGGGTCCCTCTCAGTTAGTCTGAGGGATCATCAGAGAGCAGAAGCTGGTCAGTCTCATCCACTAGGCTTTTGGGGTGACTGAACCATCTAAGCATGTAGTCAGTACTTGCTGAATTCAAAGAACTAAGAGTGGCTGATGCCTGAGTAAGAGGCCTACTCCCTACCTCATAGGAAAGAAGTGGCAGGTAACAGAGCCTCACCTGTGCTTTCTGCCTCTCTGTCTGAGCTTAGCTGTTCCAGGTACCAGTCAGCAAAGTCTCTTCTTACCCCTTGCAGGGCCAGGGCAGGATCCTGAAGGGCCTCAAGCAAGGGCTTCAGGGCTCTGTCTTTCCAGGGCTTCATCAATGACTTCTAGAGCCCCACGGACTGATAAAGACCAAGACTCCATGATGGACAGTATAAAAAAGCCCATCTCTCACCATCCCAGCCCAGCGCAGTCCTGGGAATCTGCCCTCTTCCTACTGAGCCAGAATTACCTCCACCTTTGCCCCCTGGGCTCATTTGAATCCAGCCCAAATTCTTCAGCTTGGTTTTCACCAGCCTTTCCATCTTGCTGTCCTGTGACCTGGAGGATATTCTAACCCTAACTGGCAAATACACCCTATCTTGGGCCTTCAAGCTGTCCTTCCCACCCTGATCTCTTCTACCTTCATCTTCACCACATTCCCTTCTCCAAAGGACTCCAGGTCCAATTGCCCCCTGCACTAAGACCTGAAAGGCCTGCCCCTTTGCCTCTGTCCTCTCCTTGAACCTCCAAGCAAACAGAAGCCTCTCTCGAAGGGACCAATTCTCCTCCAGAAACTGATGGCAAGAAAGCAGAGCAACACTCCTCAAACCTAGATCTTTCCCTGAGGCAAGAGCTGGCCTAAGTGAGGCCAAAGGGCTTTCTGGCCTGAGAGAAGTCATCTCCAAGCATTATAGTACAGAGGCTTACCCTGTCAGCACCCTCAAGCCCCTCCAGGCCTGTCTCTTACCATTGACATGGTTGATGTTGCCCTGGATTTCGGCCTGGGTAAGGTAGTAGTCATAGATATCCTGGCTTTCTCTGTCATCCTGCAAAAGCCATATTGAGTAGAAAGTCTGAGGAAAACAAGGGAGTCTTTTCCTTCTCCTCCCTCCCTGTCTATACTGATGTCTTCTTCTGTAGACCTTCCGAAGACCAAAGGTCAGGACTCTGGGTACAGTGTGGGGTCTAACCCCTTGACTCTGATGCAATTAAAGCAAACATATCAGTCTAATCTTATCCTATCCCACATTCCAGAGCCTCCCTGAAGATCATATCCCCAGAGTCTCTTCCCCAGTTGACTCTTGTGAATTCACTCTTCTTCTCTCCAAGTTCCTCTCCTATTTCTCTAAGATCACTCAAGTTACAGTTTCTCTAAGAAGCTACTTTGGGACTTAGAGACAGGAGATAGGAGTCCTAGTTTCACTTGATATTCTCCAAGCCCTCTCAAATTTTGGTTCTGCCCCCAAAGTATCCTCCTTACATGGTTCCTGGCATTGGCAGCCTTCTCCATCTTGGCCAGAGCCAACATTTCCTGGTAGATGGCTGCCAGAGGCTCTCGAAGATTCCCCAGAAGAGCACTGGGATTCTGCAAGGCAGCCAGGGTGTCCTGGACCACCCCTCGCTCCACTGCTTCATTGATGGCAAGGACAGCTGCGTGGACTGGGAGACATGGAAACAAGGTCAGGAAGCCAGAAAAAAATCTCAGATCAGAGCACAACCAGTTGTGGACCACTCTGACACCATCCCCCTTTTCATCCCCAAAGGCCAGGCAAACCAGGTAGCCTGATCACCCAAGTCTATGGACATCAGAGGTGGACAGAGCCAGGTACTGTGAGGCTTGGAGACCTCCCATGTTCACTGGGCCTATTCCTAGCAGGGCAGAGCCCAGACCCTACCGGCAGCCTCATCCACAGAGAGTTCATTGGCCAGGATGCCCCCGATCTTGCTGAAGGCAGGCAGCTGGAGGCCATATTTGGCCAGTTCAGAGGCCATGTTGCTGAGTTCCTCAGCTGGAATGATACCACAGGTGCCCTTTATCAGGTCAGGAATCCTCAGGCCTTGTCCAGTTTGTGTTGTTTAGGGAAGAAGTTGGGCTTACCTGTGAATTTCACTTTCCCATATAGATCATGTATCTGAGGGGCCAATCCCAGCCGGAAGAGGAAGAGACTGGGAAAGAACAGAAGGCATTGGGGTCTATTCATTTCAATACTCTGCCCACAGCAGGTTTGTAGGACACACTATGGGGACCAGAGATGACCACTCAGTACCTGCCCTCAAGTCACCCCCAGTCCACAGAGGGAAATGTTATACATCAGCCCAAAGCAAGTGCTATAGGTCAATAAAGATGTGTTAGGAGGTCTGGGGGGACTGGGAAGGCTTCACAAAGGATACACTGCAGTAGCAGGTCAGAGAATGGAGACAGAGGACAGGAATGGCTCAGTAAGCCAGAGACATGCTGAGCCCAGGAATGGAGGCACAAAAGGACATGGGAAGGCAGGAAGAGATAGCCTGGTGACACAGGAACTTGGTCTATGATTTAGTCAAATGGTTGCTATGATGGCTTTCGCCATCCGCACTAAGTGGCTTGCATGTGATACTCTTCCTGTTCTGATTCCTTCATACCTATCAAAAGCTGAAGGATCTACCAAGACTGCTCTTTCTCTTCATCCATGGGGTCACACATAAGCACCACATAAATCTAAACATACCCATGTGAGTCTAACTTTCTTGAGAAGTGCTTGCT
This sequence comes from Sciurus vulgaris, assembly GCF_902686455.1. NCBI lineage: Eukaryota > Metazoa > Chordata > Mammalia > Rodentia > Sciuridae > Sciurus > Sciurus vulgaris. Next base: position 117,446,728 of record NC_136461.1, read on the forward strand.
GTGGTCTACCCTCCCTTCTTCCTACCATGTTTCTTGACAACTGTTGGGTCACACCTTCCTAGAGGAATCTCTAGGGTGACAGAATTTGGGATCTCTCACCTGAGAGCATGAATGCAGTAGATCACCCGGGGGCATGTTCTTCTTGTCATAGAATTGTCTGTGGTCTCTGGAAAGAAGGTCTAGAGGGGAAACGAGCCAGTTATTGCCAATTGGGGACCTCTAAGCAGCACAAGTATGTACAGAGAAGCCAAGCAATTGGGTTTTCCCTCTCCAACCTGAGGTGTGTGTTACCCTGTTGCCTGAGGCTTCTTAGGGTAGTCTCCTCAATAATTTCTAGGCAGCTCAATATAAAAGAAAGGCAGCTGGGCATGGTTTGCGCACCGCCTGTAATCCCAGCTGCTCAGGCTAAGGCAGGAGGATCATGAGTTCAAAGTCAGCCTCAGCAACTTAGTGAGACCCTAAGCAACTCAGAAAGACCCTATCTCTAAATAAAATATAAAAAAGGACCAGGGATATGGCTCAGTGGTTAAGTGTTCCTGGGGCTCAATCCCCTGTGTGTGTGTGTGTGTGTGTGTGTGTGTAAAAGAAAGGCACTGAGGACACACTAAGCCAAGACTCAGTCATAGCCACACAGTCACGGGATACCCTAGTTTAACTCAAGCTCGGATGATGCCATTGAGGCTATAGGATGCAAGCCCCTATCTTCCAGAAAATATAGGCCCCAGTCACTTACAGCCACAGTAAGCCCATGCCCCTCACCTTGGACTCTCACCAGAAAGGTGGTATGCTGGGGAGCTGGCCATGCTCCCATAGGGAGACCAATGAGGTATGCATTGCCAGGGAGTACAAGGCATCAGATTATGTCATCCCTGTCTCCATGTCAGAGGCCCCTGATCAGTAGTGGCCCCTCTAAGAATGAGTCACCCCAGGCATGTCTACCCTGCCTACTATAATGAGGCCTAAACTCAATACATCTTGGCTACATTTGGATGAAGGAGCAAATCTAGAGACTTAGTGTCAGTCCCCCTGAGGGCCCATGCCCTCTATTGCATCTGCCTCCCATCAAAAACAAACAAAAAAAGTATCTTTCTTTACTACTGTTTCCTCATCTTATAATTCCTACAGGAAGGCAAAACAAAATGGAAAGGAACCATGTCTTAGAGAATCCTATCATGCCTTAGAGTTCTTTACAAAGAATTTGCACAGAGCATGTGGATCCCATCATAAGACAAAACAGGGCAGGGTTCTTTATCCATTGTACAGTTGAGAAACAAATTGAGATTGACAGAGTAAGTACATGCAGGTGTGCATCCATCTTGGGCCTAGGCTTCCAACTTGAAGTCTACCACCTAAGGATGTCCTTACTTCATTGAAATCTTATGGAAAGACAGCTGGCTGATGTAAGTCATATCTCCTGCGTAACATAGGGGGATCCACTGCATAATGGCAATAGTGCAACTCAAGCCAGAGGGCCATCACCTCCTTTTGTCCTAGGGAAGTGGAACAGAGACTAAGGTACTTGGTTCAAAGACATCACAGTCCTAAGGAAACTGTTCTCTTAGAGTCATTTAGAAGCTATATGGAGACGGGGGCTAAAGAGCCCAGGAAGATAAAGCTTATAGGGCTGGGGACTGATGAAGGGTAAAGATAAAACGACTATCTTTTTTTTTTTTTTTTTTCCAGCGCTTGGAAGGAACCCAGGGTCTCATGCGTGCTAGACAAGCACTCTGCCACTGAGCTACCACCCAGAGACCCAACATGAAAACAATCTTGAGGGCCCAGTGTTACCGAAGGCAGACCGATGTGGGCTACTGCAGACAGCCAAAAGTTGATGTTGTCTGTGTGACGGAAATGCAAGCCTGTTGCCTGAAAGGGAAGGAAAGAGGAGAATTTATTTCCACAACTGTCAGTGTTCCTTATGGGCAGAGAGTTAAAGAGTCAGTGACTTAAAGAGTCAAGAGGAAAGGGTTGTGGAAGCCAGAGGACCCTGCCCTGTAGATTTCCCACCCTCCCAGAACATAGAAACAAGAGAGAGAAACGACCAGGAATGGATGATCCAGTTGGACATCTGGAAAGGATGGCACAGCGGTGGGGCTATCAATCCAGTAAAGGGGAATCTAGAGCTCAGAGGAGGGTTCAGCTGGCTACAGCATAGAGAAGAGGCACATGCCCAGGAAGGAACCTCAGGGTGGCAAAGGCCACAAGAGTGTGGCCTGTGGGCAGATAAGTCCATAAGCAGTTCTAATCTCAGGGTCATCATTATTTTTTTTCCCTTTGTGGTGCTGGGGATGGAACCTAGGACCTTGCACGTGCTACGCAAGTGCTATACCCCAAACCCATCAGGGCCATCTTAAAAACACCACCTAGCAAGTGCCCTTGCGGCTAAAAATGATCCACACCCCAACTGACTGAGAGACACTGATTAATACCTGTTGTCACAGTGCAGTGATTAATAGCATCCTCTCTTCATCCTTAACGTGTCTGGATTTGGATATAATAAATTATATGGTCACCCTACCCTCACAGCTGCAAGGAGAATGGGTAGCTTGAGAGGAAGAATGTAGAAAGTACCCACCTGGTACCGCAGCTGCTCCACATCATAGATCTTCTTCAAGGGAACCACAGAAGGTGCAAAACAGTGGCCCAGTTTAGCCAGCAGCACTCCGTTACGGAGGCTCTCCTCCAGCTGCACGGGGGAAGGAAGCTCCTCCTTCAGGCAGGCCTCCATCCAGCTATGAGCATGAGAGCAGAAAGCCTTCTCATCCACCCTGGTGGACTATACTGGTTTATTCCAACTGCAGGATCTGTCTTCCCCCTCCCCGCCCACCCCTGCCTCCCATTTTGCCCCATTGCCTGACTGATCCCACCTTTTTCAGAGCTGTCTCAAACACCTGGACTAAACAACCCTCAGTCTCACTGACCCCAGAAAATCCTCCCTCAGGGATCCTGCACCTGCCCATCTTCAGTGAGGCTTAAACAGACTGTCCTTGTTATATAACATAAGCTTTCATTCGGCCTGGCGATTGAACCAAATGGAATCTGCTACTTCTTTCATACTGCATTGTTCCCTGGGAACGTGGGTGCAGAAAGCTCATGTTGGCTGGAATGATCTACATGGCTCATAACCCAGCTTTGAGGAGGAGGAGAATGGAGACACCCTAGGCTGTTGAAAGGGGAGCAGCAGAAGTGGTCAGAAAGGTCATTGATCTTGGAATCAGAAGGCCCACTTCTCATACCATCTCCCTCACTTCACCTCTGAGCCTCAGGAGCATAATCTGCAAAATGAAGATAACACTACCTGTACTTCCTGATTCAGGGGACAGCTGCCAGAATCAAATGGGCTAATGAATGTGAAAATGCTTTGACTATGAATGCAAAATATTGTTATTATTGGTGGTTGTGGGAGAGAGAGAGAATAAGGGCTCCTCAGATTTCCAAAATCTCCAAATTTTGCTCTATATTGAGTATGTTTCCAAAGACAGCCAGTCACATTCTCTTTCATGGCCTCCCTATCACAGACACCTGATTTCCTGTCAACTCCATTCTACCTACTTATTGGGAGAACATTAAAAAATAGACTATTGGAACCAGGCACAATGGCACATGCCTATAAACCCAGTGTCCCAGGAGGCTGAGGCAGGAGGACCACAAAGTCAAGGCCAACCTCAGTAACTGAGTGAGACCCTATCCCAAAATAAAAAATAAAAGGGACTAGGGGTGTGGCTTAGTAGTAAAGCATGCTGGGTTCACTTCTGAGCAGGCCCCCCCATCACATACACATTCAAAAAGAAGAGATTGGTTAAAAGGAAAAAATTAAGTATTTATCCTGCCCTTCCTGGACAAACTGGATGGTAGAGTAACCAAACAGTCCCAAGATGATGAGGGAAAGTTTTGTTTGGTCTTGTTTGAGAAGATTTTCAGCTGATTAATGAAGAAGAAACAACAGAATTAGAAAATAGTCATTTTTCATTTCCAACAAACTAATAAATTCTGGTGGACCAACCATGGAGGAAGGCATTAGATGGAAGGTTAATGGTGAGTGTTGTGAAATAAAGAAAAGGCTATAATCTGAACCCCCAGATCACTCTTAGCATCACTAAAAGTGGGACAAGCAGACACTGTGTTCCTCCACTGAGGTATGATGTGAAACACACACCACCACCAATGAAGTCTTGTCAAAAATGTTGAACCTGAATCTAATTAAGCCTTTAGAGCCAACATTCATTTATAGGAAATTTGGGGTTTAGAGGAACAAGTTGAATGACACAAGGAAGCAAATAGAGTCAGAATGTAGGATGTTCTACAGGAAAAGTGATCCAGTTTCTTAAACAAGTCAATGACATAAAAACGAAAAAGGGGAGGTGAGCTGCTCTGGATTAAAGAAGACTTAAGAGGCAAGTGTAATATGTGAGCTTCTTTAGAACCGTATTTGAATAAACTGAATGAAAAAAAACTGGTTGTTTTTTTAGACAATCAGGACAATCTGAAAATTGCCTGGGCATTGATCTTACAGGGACTGACAGATAATTTAGTTGGGTATTATAATGGCAGTGTGGTTATGTAAGCAAACGTCCACAGATTTTGGAGATATGTATTGAAACATGAAGGGGGATAAAAAGATGTAATATTTGAGGTTTCCCTTAAAAAAACAGAACACGCTGACCCATGCAAGTAATCCTAGCAATTTGGAGACTAAGGCAAGAGAATCACAAGCTCAAGTTTAGCCTGGGCAACTTAGCGAGACTCCATCCCAAAATCAAAAATCAAAAAGGGCTGGGAGTGTAGATCAGTGGTAAAGCACCTCTGAGTTCAATCCCTAGTACCAAAATAACTCCCCCCAAAAAACAGAAGATGCTATTTTAACTCACCCTTTCCCCACAGAACCGACCTTTGTCCCATTGCATCTGCTTTGGGAGCAGGTGCCTAGGGTGGGAGTGAAAAAGGCAGACCAGGAGGAGTCCATCTTTCTGGACTTCACTCACCGCTTGGCTTCTTCCAGCCGACACAGGTACTGATAGGCAACATTCTGCCTCCTCTGCTCATCCATCTCCTCAGCTGTGAGACGTTCATCTAAGGGGTGAAGATCAGTGAAGGCCTCAGTATTGAAGCTTTAACAGACTTCCCTAGGCAGCCCTGCTTAGAGTCCTGAATGCGTCCCCATTCCTCTTCCAGGACACTGCTTATCAGGGGGGCCTCATATGCCAGAGGCATTTCTTCCCTTTCTTCTGTAGCCATCTTCCTGTCCTCCTCCTCCTTCCTAAGTCTACTTCATGGCCTTCCCTTCATCTTGCCCAAGCAGGGCTGTCCAGAACCTTCCCTGGCTGAGAATTTAGCACTTTAACTATTCCTAATTAGACTCTGAGTTCTCTAAGAGGGGGACCTGTGTCATCCTCATCAGGTGCTCTCTCAAAGGCTCAATTAACAGAACCAACCTGGATTCATCATTCAACAGTCACTCATACCTCCTTTTGACCAGGCCCTGGGCACTAGTGGACTCTATTTTTCTTCTTCCTTTCTTTTTTTAATGGTGCTGGGGATCAAACCTAGGGCCTCATGCCTGCTAGGCAAGTACTCTACCACTGAGCTATATGCCCAGCCCCCAGACTTTATTCTTAAAGAAATATGGAGATTATGTCAGGTATAGTAGCACATGCCTATAAACCCAGCAATGAGGAAGGCTGAAGCAGGAGGATTAAAATTTCAAGGCCAGCCTCAGCAACTTAATAAGACCCTGTCTGAAAATAAAAAACATAAAAGGGCCGGGGATGTAGCTCAGTGGTAGAATTCCCCTGGGTTCAATCCCCAGTACTACAAAAGTAAATAAACAAACAGAAAGGGGTAAAAGGTGGTCTAACAGAGGGAAACACACCACTCACTTGGGATTAAATGGAAGAACAAAGATAATTTTTTAAAATCACAAAGGTACTGTAGTTATCCTTTTGTTATAGGTCACCAAGGAGCAAAATAACTTTCAAGTTTAAAATGCAGACAACATTCTGACCTTTAAACTTGAGAAGTGGGAATCCCTTAAATAACACTGTACTCCTACTCTGCCTTAGCCATAACCTCCATTTATGCTTCTTCCTCCTCCTCTCCCCCAACTCTATATTCTTTTTAGGGAAGATAATACAAAATCAAACACAAAGGGTGAGAAAAAGCTAAACACACCCACCAGGAAAAGAACAGAGAGGACTTGCAGAGACAGAGCATTTAATGTCATTCTCACTCCTTATCCTATTTCCTCATATTGCATGTCTCCAATATGATTTAGGAGAGGGCAGAGCAAGAGCAGTTATGAATTGGCAGTTATGAAAGTTAAAATATACACGTCTCCAAGTACAGATTTGAAAGCACTGGCCAACCACAGGAAATCCATCAGTTCCTCTGAGGGGGTGTACAAGGAACAAGTGTTGGCTGCTAAGCATGGAAAATAAAACAGTGAGTGACATCACCTCAGAGTTATGAAATGAGGACTGAAGGACTTTGCATGCACAACACACACTCTCTCATACACACAGTGTCTAATAAAAAATAAGTATTTTTCCTGCCCTCCTTAGGTTGGAATCAGTTTTCCTTCAAGAGATGAGTGGACATGGACTTTACTCTCTGAATCCTAATGGAGGAGCCGGTGAAGGAAGAACTAGCAGGTTTTGCTTTTCATTCAGATGATCTGATGGAAACCTTCTGCCTTTCTATCCTTCCAAACCCATCTCTGTTCCTAACACAGTATTTTTGAAAGTGAAACCCAAGGACTATCTGCATAATCCACTTGGGGAAGAAGCACTGCGGCGCTTATTATAAATGCTGATTATGGATTCCAATCCAGATCTACTGGAGCGGAAGCTCTGGGATAGAACCCAGGAATCTGAGTTTAAACAAGATTCTCAGGTAATTTCGGCACCCTGAAGTTTGAAAGACACTGTCTCAAAGTCCAAGAGTTCCCCAGGCCCCTTTAGGAGTCCTGTTCCTTGGCAGAGTTTGGTAAGTATGGCAGTCATCAATAACTGCTAAATGTTAAGGAACCATCTAGATCACCTACACTGTCCCGACCCTGGAGTCCCACAATTCGGGAATAAGACAGAAAGTTCTCTGGAAGCTTTGGAGCGCGGCATGGCAGTCAGGGCGTTTCACTACTGCTTACGGTGCTCGGGCCGGTGGGCGCAGGGACTGTGCGTCCTCCCCACTGAGCAGTTCCAACTCCCATCGCCTAGCAATCTCCGCACCCAGCCCCCGCCCCAAACTCTCCCGCGATGGCCAAGACCCCACGAGCGGCAGCCCTGCTGGACCCTCCTCCGACCCCTTCAGCACTCACAGGCCAACCGGCCCCGGGCCGCTCCTCGCCTCTCCATGTTCCTCCTTCCAGGTTTGAATCTCCCGCCGCTGGGTCACCGCCCCTCTCCTTTGCCACTCTGGGACAGGACACTTCCGGTCCACGCCGCAGGGAACCCTGGGATTTGTAGTCTTGGGCCGCGGAGTCGGGCAATTCAGGTGAGGAGAGGAATACCACCTGAGGCGGCGCTCCCCTTAGCTTTCTGTTCCTCCAGGGCTTCTTCGTTGCCATACCGTCTTATTTCAGGTAGCCCTGCCCCTAGTCTTGCCTGTCATTCCTCACTAGTGTTCCTATTAACCCCTGTCCCGTTTCCCACTGTATTCCTGGGTCTGGCTAACTTGTGAGCCTACTAGGTACTATGCGCTAAACTAGGTGGTGAAGGCAGAGATGGGTGGATGCAGTTAATGCTCGAGATAGGTCTACTGTTCTAGAACGAACAGACATGTAGTCAAATACATTAGAAGTCAGTGATACACAAGAGGAAGGGAGTCCTTGCAGTGAAGGGTAGGGCAGAATTCCTTTTGGAGCCGACAGTCAATCTGGGTTGAAAAATAAAAGAGAAGGAGGGAGGCGTTCTGGTTAGTGGAAACAGCTTGTTCAAAAGGTGATTTGGAGAAGCCCGGTGCAGTGGCGCAAGCTTGTAATTCCAACAGCTCAGAAGGCTGGCGCAGGAGGATCGCAAGTTTGAAGCCAGCCTCAGCAACTTAGTAAGACCCTGTCTCTAAATAATAAAAAATTAAGAAAAAAATTTAAAAAGGGCTGGAGCTGTGACTCAGTGGTTAAGCACCCCAGGTTCGATTCCCCTCCGTAAAAAAAAAAAAAAAAAAAAAAAAGGTGAGGGGGGCGGGTTTGGAGAAATTAAACCGAATTCAGTTTCAGGGGAGATCAAAGTTCAGTCAGGGAGAGGCAGGATGGGATCTTTGAGGTCAAGCCAGGTCCCACAGAACCATGGGCATCATGGTAAGATGTTGGAATGGGGTCTGGTGAGTAATTATCAGTCAGGGAACCCTTTAGACATAGGTCAGGACCCAATTTACATTTTAGAAAGATTCCTCTTACACAGGACTTGGAGGAAGATGAAGCTAGGGACAGAGACCAACTGAGAGGCTAAGGCAGTAGTACTGGTGAAAGATAATAAAGACCTGAACTAAGAAATGATAATTATAACAACAATTATCCTGAAAAATATTTTTTGGTATGTTTTCTGATGGGGTTCCCTCATCTGGCATTTTACCCTTATCCATCCCTGACACTCCACTCCAGCAGCCAGGCCATCTATGCATCAGGGGAGATGTGTGAATGGGCAGAAAACAGAAAATATTCAAACCTAGAGCCTTCAGAGGAACAAAGATTCAGTGCTGAGGTAAAACTCAGAAAAGTAAGATTTGAAGATAGTATTTCCCTGAAAACCATAAGGGATTCATTCCTCTTGTCGCTTAACAGCTGGGGGAAGTAGAAAGAGTCCAGATGTTGGTGGCTCCTGGTGATAGGAGTTCCACATCCCACTTCCTGGAGAGGCTGGGAAGGCTTCCTGTAGTACAGGATCCTGAGAAGAAGAGTTTCAGAATGAGCCAGGCAGATACACCCTTAGCTGTACAGAAATTCCCTAAGCAACAAGAAATGAGGTTCCTGAAAGAGTTACCCATCTCTTCTGCTTGGGTCAGTTTCTGGGCCTAAAAGAGTCAGGAGAATAAGAAGAAGGGAGGTGTCAGTGGACACCTTTGTGAATAAATGGCTGAGGACTAAATGGGCCTCCCCTCTCAAGTCTTGGTAGCTCATATCATCATATCATCTCCTCTTGGACCCCACCCTGGGAGAAAGAAGATAGCAAACCCCCTGATGACTCACATTGTTTGCATAATCCCAGCGGAACTGCAGCATGAAACAGAGATGAGCAGAGATGTATTTCTTGCACACCAGAGTTACGCACCAACACATAACGGCAATATGTACTGAGCACTTATATGCTTGATACTGTATTTAGCATCATCTTATAAGAACCATCTTATTTAATCTTCACAATATAGATGATAAACTGAGGCTCTACATAGTTAATAAACGGTAGAACCAAGATTTAAATTGTATAGTCCCCTTCCAAGTTTATGTTTATATAGCCACTATATACAGTTTTGCCTCCAAGGTCATGGCCATGAGACTATGGAAAAGAGGCTGCACTGGACAGGAATTTCAAAGGTGGAATCATTAGCCAGGTGAAGTGGTACATGCCTGTAAACCCAGCAACTTGGGAGGCTGAAACAGGAGGCTTGCAAGTTGGAGGACAGATTCAGCAAATTAGGGAGACCCTCAGGAACTTAGTGGGACACTGTCTCAAAATTTTAAAAAAGGACTGGGGATGTAACTCAGTGGTAGAGACCCTGAGTTCAATCTCCAGTGGTGAAAAAACAGAAAAGAAAAGAAAAAGCTGGGCACATGTCTGTAATTCCAGCAGCTCTGGAGGCTGAGACAGGAGAAATTCAAGTTTGAGGCCAGCCTCAGCAACTGAGTGAGGCTCTAAGCACTTCTGTCTCAAAATAAAGAATAAAAAGGCTTGAGGATGTAACTCAGTGGTAAAGTGCCCCTGGGTTCAATCCCCAATACCCACCCCCCCAAAAAAAGAAAGGTAGAATCATTAGGCTGAGACTAAGAGCCAAAAAAGGAGCTGAGGTTTTCTCTGGGTTTCTAGCTTAGTAGACTGATCTACTAGTAACAATGTGAACATAAAGAAATATGAGTTTCATTTGGACAAGTTAAGTCTACAGAAATTACTGGCTTGTCAGTAATGTTAAAATCAAAGGAGTGGACGAAATGTTCTTGGAAGAGAAAAGGACAAAGGGCAAAGTGTTGGGGAACATCAGCATTTAGGAGGTGGAAAGAGGACCCAGAAAAGGTGATGGAAAAGGAATTGTCAGAGAAGGAAAGACAGAGCCAGGACACATGGGTCATAGAAACTAAATGAAGAGAGAAGTGTAAAGATGTGATAGATACAGCATTAAACCAAACAAAAAAAATGATTCAGAAGCCCAGGGCGGTGGCACATGCCTGTAAGCCCAGTGGCTCAGGAGGCTGAGGCAGGAGGATTTCAAGTTCAAAGCCAGCCTCAGCAACTTAGCAAGACCCTAAGCAATTTAGCAAGACCCTGTCTCAAAATAAAATATTTAAAAAGGGCTGGGGATGTTGCTCAGTGGTTAAGCGCACCTGGGTTCAGTCCCCGGTACAATCAATCAATCAATCAATCAAATTCAGAAATGATCACTGGATCATTGGAAGGAACCCAGGTGAGAGCAGTTTGGGTCCCTGCCTTCTCCCCAAATCAACCTCTGTCCTTAAGGGAATCCTGCTGAGTAAAGGACCAGCTGAGCTGTATATTTAGCCCTGGGCTTGGCTGTGGTTGGATCCTGAAGTCCTCAAGGAGCCTGCCTTGGGCAAGGGCACCATCTATGACATCTGGCACCATGCCTGCCCACAGCAGACACTCAGCAGAGGCTGCAGGGCAAACGCAGGTGAGCCCAGCTACTTCCTTATAAGTTTGTTTCTGGCAAAGACCTCTCTACTTAAAAGAGACCTTTCTCAAGGTAAATGAGGACATTTGCTTTCAGATTCAGGCCACCCTTGGAGAGTTGGGTCATTAGGTCCCTGTGGTCCTGGGGCCTGCTGTCCTCTCATTAAGCAGAACCTGGAGGTTGCAGATCAGTGGAGCTAGAAAAAGGAGTTCGGGGGCAGGGGAGCTCTTCTGATCTTCAGGCCTTTTCTGACCATCAACCTTTTTCACCTTGTTCCCAAATGTGAAACTACCACACAGAAGCACAGTTTGTAAGAGTGTGTCTATGAAAGAATTCACCTCCAGAACAGCCCAAGCCCATTAAAGCTTGTAATCACAGCATGGCGGATGGGCCCTAGGCTAATTATCTTGAACCAGAAAACCTGGGATCTAATCCCAGGTATATGACTGCTCCGTGACCTCTTCCAAGTCACTTCTGCTTTCTGAGCCTCAGTCATGTCCTCTATGAAATGAAGGGATGGGTCAGATGATCTCTGAAGTTTTAATTAGTAACCAGCCCCATAACTGCTTTGAGTCATTTCTTGAAGGAAGGGACTTAAGGGGGTGTGTTTGCAGGGATCAGGGGCAGGAAGGGGACTAGACCTTTGGTGTCTGTGTCCGAGCAGGGTGCAGCACTAACATAGGCCACCTGAGTTGTCACTCAATTCCCTAGGGCGGTACCCCGTTGTCTGGTAACCCTGGGGGCTCTGAGCTAAGAGCTAGGGGAAGTAACCCAAGCCAGAGGAACCATTCCAGAAAGCCAGCTGCAGAGAAAAACTTAACAGGTAAGGTGTTCTGCGGCAGGGGGCACCCAAAACCGGGTGGGGGTAGCCAGGAACACCCCAGGGTCTTGAAAAGTCAGGAGTTCTGGGTGTATTTTTGTTTGTTTTTTTGATACTGGAAATCGAACTCTTAGGTACTGGAGGTTGATGCTGTACCACTGAGCTATTTTCCCAGGCCTTATTATTTTGAGACAGGGTCTCACTAAGTTGCTGAGGTTGGTCTCGAACTTGTGATCCTACTGTCTCTGCCTCCTGAGTCTCTGGGATTATAGGCATGTGCTACGGTGTACCGACCAAAGAGACTTTATTTAAAAGAGAATGCATCATTTCTGCCAGCCCTTCCTAAAAAAGATGGAGGCTGGGGAGAAGATAGGAGGGGCCAAGAGTCCAGTGCCTGACTCTTTTCCACTCCTTTTCCTGTCTCCTGGGAGAGAATTCAGGAATGGGCTTTGCCTTTCTTTCAACAGGAAAAATACTAATAGGATACACGTGCTGATGAGATGAATGTATTGGGTTTTAAGAGAACTCTGGAGACTAGAGCAGGATGTTGGGGGACAGCAGCCGACCAGCAGACAGAAGATCCCCCTGAGGTAGGGAAGGTTTAGTAAATCCAGTGACAGAAGCCTCTTTTTGGAGGTTGGCTCCTAGCCAATTCAGTAGCACATTCGGTTTTGGGCCTGTGATGCCTAGTGTGGTTCCTGACACATAACAGGAGCTTACCTGAACTACATCTTGGATTAGACAGTAGGGGTGCCTAGCTTATGACCAGGCTAATGTATGTGCAGGCATAGTATAAACGAGGTGACTGAGGAGGGGCCTGTGTTTGTTGTTCTTTCTTTGTTCATTCCATAAGTTTTTTTCTTTTGCATAAGCTTTTTTTTATTGTGGTAAAGTAGATACAACATAAAATTTGTTTTAACCTTTTTAAACTTATTTTGGTGTTGGGGATTGAACCGGGGGCCTTATGTATGCTAGTCAAGTGCCGTACCACTGACCTACACCCCCATTTCCATTAAAAGAAATATTTGAGGCTGGAAGTGGTGGCAGTACTGGGGATTGAACCCAGTAGAGCTCTACCACTGAGCTATGTCCCTAACTCTTAAAAAAAAGAAAAGAAAAAAAGAAAAAAAATCGTGTACAGACACAATGCCTTTATTTTTTTTTGGTGCTGGGGATCAAACCCAGTGCCTCACACATGCTAGGCAAGTCTACCATTGAGCTACAAACTCCAGCCCCCTAACACTTTTTATTATTATTTTGAGATGGGTTCTCACTAAATCACCCAGGCTGGCCGCAAACTTGTGATCTTCCTGCCTCAGCCTCCCTTTTCTTTCTCCTTTCTTTTCTTTCCTTTTTTTTTTTTTTTTTTTTTTTTTTTTTTTTTGTACAAGGTTTAATCCCTTGTACACTTAACTACTGAACCACACCCTCAGCCCCAGTCCTTTTTATTTTTCACTTTGAGACAAGGTCTCACTAAATTGTTAAGTCTGGCCTTGAATTTGCCATCCTGCCTCAGCCTTCTGAGCTGCTGGGATTACAGGCGTGAGCTCTGGCATTCTCACCATTTTTAAGTGTCCAGTTTGGTGGCAATAAGTACACTTATACTATACAACTATCACCAGCAGCCATCTCCAGAGCTTTTTCATCTCATTCAATACTTTTTACTTTTTGGTACCAGCGATTGAACTCAGGGGCACTTAACCATTGAGCCACATCTCTAGTCCTTTGTGTATTTTATTTAGAGACAGAGTCTCACTAAGTTGCTGAGGCTGGCTTTGAAGTTTCCATCCTCCCTCTCAGCCTCTGGAGCTGCTGGGATTACAGGATTGCGCCACCATGCCCAGCTCAATAAACCTTTATTAAGAAGGCACACACCTGTAATCCCAGTAATTCAGGAGGCTGAGGCAGAAGGATCATGAATTCAAAGCCAGTCTCAGCAACTTAGTGAGGCCCTAAGCAACTCAGTGAGACCCTATCTCTAAATAAAATACAAAAAGGGCTAGGGTATAAGTGCCCCGGGTTCAATCCCTGGTACAAAAAAAAAAAAAAAAAAAAAAAAAGAAAAGAAAAAAAAATCTATTCTGTGCCTTTAAGTTGCTCCAAATCTAATGGGAGATAAAGTTAGCATCTCTAAACCAGTATCGTAAATGCCATAAAAGACATAGGCATAAGGGACTGTAGGACCACAGAAGTCTCCAACTGGTTGCAGGAAAGGGGGCTTTCTGAAGGAAAATGAGAATCCTGAGTGCTGAAGGAGAACTAAGCATAAGGACATTAGAATTAGTGTCGATCTGCTGCACAACAGGACAAAGTGAAGTGAGATGTCAGAGGGAAATCCTTGGAACCCTGAGGGTTGCACCTGGACAGGGGTAGAGCTGGATTGCCTTGAAGGGATCCTTCTGTTGCGGAAGCCAGGGTGGACATACTGACCCCTCTGTTCCCCACTGTCAGCCCTATGTCTTCCCCAGATCCTGAGGATATCCCCCAGGAGCCAGAGCCCTCAAGTGGCAAGAAGAAAAAAAAGAAAAGAAAGTGGCCACAGCAAGAGGCCATTATCCAGGCCCTCACCAGGGCTGGCCACTGGGCTCTGCAAGCTGGTCAGACCCACGAGGCCTTGACCAACTTCCAGAAGGCTTTCTTTCTGGCCAGTGAGGCCCCACGAACCAGAAATACCCCTGTGCTTCGTGCCTGCACCTTTAACCTGGGGGCCGCCTATGTGGAGACCGGGGACCCAGCCAGAGGCCTCGAGCTGCTCCTTCGAGCTCAACCTGAAGAGAAGGCACAGGGCAGATGTCATGGTGACCAATGTTTCAATGTGGCTTTGGCTTACCATGCCCTTGGTGACCTGCCACAAGCACTGAACTGGTACCACAGGGCCCTGAGTCACTACCAACCACAGGGTGACCAGGGGGAAGCCCAAGCGAAGATGGGAGCCTGCTACCAAGCCCTGGGATGGCCTGACAAAGCGGCCCACTGCTTGAAGGAAGCAAGCCGAGCCTACGCTGAAGCAGGCCGACCTCGGGCTGCAGCCCTTGCATCGGGGGCTGCGGCTGGGTGTATGTTGAAGAGTGGGCAGCATGGAGTGGGCGAGGTGGTGCAAGCGCTGGAGGAGAGCCGGAGGCTTGCCAAGAGGAGCACCAAGGGGGAACTGCTGGGTGAGGCCTTGGGCAGACAAGATGTGGGGTCTGGGCTGGAGAGATAGCTCAGTTGGTGGAGTGCTTGCCTCACAAGCACAAGGCCCTGGGTTCAATCCCCACCACCACAAAAAAAAAAAAAAAAAAAAAAAAAAAAAAAAAAAAAAAAAAAAAGATGTGGGGTCTGGGGAGACACTGAGCTGATGACACTATGGAGATTGGGGAAGGGGCTAGGGAACTCCAGAGGAACAGACAGGTGATACCTCTAGAGCTTTAGATATGACTGCTCTGTGTCCTCTAGGACAGCTCTATAACGACCTAGGCCTGGGCTACTCCCAGCTCCAGCTGTTCCCTCTGGCAGTGGAGACCTTCCTACAGGCCCTGCCCCTGTGCCAGAGGCCAGGAGAGCAGGCCACTGTGCTAAGAAACCTGGGGATGGCCCACAATGCCCTTGGCAACTATCAGGAAGCCCTACAGTTTCACCAGAAGGCTGCTGATCTCCATGGTGAGTGCCTGGGGCTGTGGGAGGAGACTGGGTCTAAAGGACTAAGAGGGGTTTTCGGTGGAGGCCCCAGGACTCCAGGTATGTGGATCTTTGGAAGGTCATTGGCTCTGGAAGCCCAGAATGAGGGGGTGAGGGCTGGGAATACAGGAAACAGAATAGCCATATAGGACAGAGGGTGTGGCCCCAGAAACTGAGGCCTGGATGTTGGGAGGTGGCAATGTACACAGGGAAGTGCACTGGTTGGGCTAAGAGACTGGGGGCGGAGCCCAGCCCTTCCTCTGACTGTGTGTGTGATGCTTTCCTTCTCTGGGCTTCAGTTTCCACACATTTGAAAATGGAGCTATTAACATCTGCCTTGCCAGGTATGGTGGTTCATGCCTATAATCCCAGTGATGCCAGTGGCTGAAGCAGGAGGGTTGCAAGTTCAAGGCCAGCCTGGGCAACTTAGTGAGAACCTGTCTTAAATTAAAAATAGAAAGGAGTGGCAATGTAGCTCAGTGGTAAAGCACCTCTGGGTTCAATCCTCAATGCTTAAAAATAAAATATTTCAATTAAATTTAAAGCCCTGGGGAGGTGCCTCAGTGGTAAAGAGTCCCTGGGTTCAATCCCCACAACTGCAACAAAACAAAACAAAACATGTGCCTTGCCTATCTCACAAGGTTATTGCATAGCTAAAACTAGCTGCGGGGGGTGGCGGGGAGGGCAACTGGACCAAAGCTCAGGACCAGGAAAGCTGGCACAGAGAGTTCAGGCCTCTGTGGTCCACCTGAAGGTGTGCCAGGGCTGGGCACCAGCACTCTTAGGAACCCTCCCTTACTTGCTGGGAGGCAGGGTCCTGATGATCCAGCAACCAAAGTCTCCTCTTAGGATGGGGTACAATCTATCATCAGGCTCTTTGGGGCAGCGATGGGAGCAGGGACGAAGTTTTGGCAGCCTGGCATTTGCACTGAGCCAGCTGGGGGACCACAAGGCTGCCAGAGACAACTACCTGCATGCCCTGCAGGCTGCCCAGGATGCTGGTAAGGGTTGAGGGGATAAGCACATGACTTGGGTGGGGGTATCCCAAAATTGAGGATTCTTGAGGCTGTGGGGAGGCAAATGGGGGAATCTAGGGGTGGGGAGTCCCTCTGGAGTGGAGGGTCCGTGGGATGGAACACGGTGAGAGAACCTTTCAGACTCTCTTTCCCAGGGGACATGAAGGGGCAGTGGCAGGCCTGCGAGGGTCTTGGGGCTGCTGCAGCCAGACTGGGGCAATATGACCAGGCCTTGAAGTACTATAAGGAAGCACTGGCTCAGTGTCAGGTGAGGTCCTCTTCCCTACTGTCCCTCTGAGAAGCCTTCTCCAGCTGACATTTCAGCCTTTGCTCCTTCTCCCATTATTCACTTGCTCATCAGACATACACTGGAGCTGGGTGCCTTGGCACACACCGGTAATCCCAGCAGCTCAGGAGGCTGAGGCAGTGGGATCAAGAGTTCAAAGCCAGCCTCAGCAACTTAGTGAGGCCCTAAGCAACTTAGCAAGACCCTGTCTCTAAATAAAATATTAAAAGGGTTGGAGATGTAGCTCCGTGATTAAGCATCCCTGGGCTCAATCCCTAGTACCAAAAAAAAAAAAAAAATTACACTCCATATACTGAGTGCTTGGTCCTGGATACTACTGGGAGGAAGAGGCAATCTCTGAACACTGGTCTGTCAGTGTCAGGATCCTGGGAAAGACAGAGGGCTTGGGTAGACAAGGGGAGATAAAACCCCCTTCCCTCCCCTCTTTCCTATTTCTTTCTCCCCCTGTTCCCTGAGGACTACAAAGTTCAGGGCTTTCCTCCCCGCCACCCCCAACTATCTCTCTCTCCCCAGAAGGAGCCAGATTCTGTACGAGAACGACTGGTGATCAAGTTGGCAGATGCCATGAGGACCCACTTGGCCCAGGTGGGGCTGGTCCAGGTTCACCCACCGGTGAGATGACACCTGAAACAAGGAGCAGGGGTTGGGGGGAGAGGTTGCCTGGAGAAGGGGCAGTAAGTAGGGCTGATGTTCTTAGGGATGCTGAGCTTGACTGCTCATCTGTGTCCACCTGCGTTTGCAAGTGAGATATGTATCGCTTTCTCAGTGGCTGGGTGGTGGGCAGGGATTGTGGCACACATCCAGCATAAGAGCTGCTCCGGGAGCCAGGAGTGGTGGTGTACTCCTGTAATCCCAGTGACTTGGGAGACTAAGGCAGGAGGATTGCAAGTTCGAGGCCAGCCTCAACAAATTTAGCAAGTCCCTAATTTAGCCACTTAGACTGTGTCAAAAATAAAAAAAAGTGCTGGGGATGTAGCTCAGTGGTAAAGTGCCCCTGGGTTCAATCCCCAGTACCAAAGAAAAAGCAAAACAAGGGCTGCTCCAGGGCTTTGGCTGAGTGGTCACAACAAACCCATTGGGTGCAAGTAAATGGGTGCAAGCAAGGATACTAAGCCATTTGTGAAGATATGAAAAGTTTTAGTCTTTAACTGCAGATCCCCAAATGGCCACAGGATGGAGATGTTGCATTCAGGAAATCTTATGGGCCCATCTCCAGATGGGGGATATACAATAATAAATGCTGGAGACAATGTGAGGGGAAAAGGAACACTTTTATACTGTTAGTGGGATTGTAAATTAGTACAAACACTGTGGAAATCAATATGGAGCTTCCTCAACTAGGAATGGAAGCACCAAATGACTCTGCTATACCATTCCTTGGTATTTATCCTAAAGAATTAAAGTCGGCATGCTCTAGTGATCCATGCATATCCATACTTACAGCAGCACAATTCACAATAGTCAAATTATGGAACCAGCCTAGGTGACCATCAGTGGATGAATGATAAAGAAAATGTGGAATATATACAAAGTGTAGTTTTATTCAGTCATAAAGAAGAATAAAATTATATCATTTTCAGGAAAATACAGGAACTTGAGAGCATTGTGTTAAGTGAAATAAGCCAAACTCTGAAGGTCAAGGGTCGTTTTCTCTTGTATTATGAGCTATCGAGAAAAGGGGGAAAAGAGTTGGGGGGTAATCTCATGAAAATAGAAGGGAGACAAGTAGAATAGAGGAATGTGGGGGGGAATGCTAGGGAACACTTGACCAAATTATATTGTTGTATTGTGTATTGCAGGTATGTGACAATGAGTCCCACTATTTTGTATAATAGTGTACTAATAAGAAAATATGGGAAAAATAATTCTGAAAAAAAAATTAGCCTGGTTCAGGAAGGAGATTGGATTGGTGGTCAGAAGACCTGGGCCCCATCTGAAATCAGGCACCAAGTCTGTGGTGTGCCAGGCGAGGCTCTAGGCAGATGAGGGGGTGGTCAGGCTCTGGCCAGGTCCAGGAGCCTGAGTTCTAACTTGAAAGGTATTAGTGGGGAACTTAATGGAACAAAGAACCTCATCCTGGAATTTATTCTCAGTGATGTGGGCACACCTGGGTTGTCTCTATCAGGTGAGACTGTCTCTCTGGGGCCATTGTGTCTCCCTGCAGGCAGATGAAGGGAACACACTCACATACACACATGCAGCTGGTGAGGCTGTTTTTCTTAAATCAATACCTTGGACTCCCCTTTATTTCCAGACCCCAACACCAGGAAGGTCCCAGGCTCCAGGCAGGGTCGGCCAGGTGGTGGGGACCTCAGCCAGGATGCAAAGCAGTACAGTGGATGCCCAGTGCAGGTGAGGGAGCTTGGGTCAGAGACTGGGGTGTTGGGAGGTGTGGCAGGGGGTGGGCTCTCCTCTGCCCCACCATGCTTTGGTTACCTCCCGCTGCAGATCTTCCAGTAGGTGGGAAGATGAAGAGTTCCAGGAGAGCCAGGAGGAGAAAGAAGAGGAGGGGTCAGTGGATGTTCTCATGTCTGGGTCTCAGAGACCACAGGGTGAGTCTAGTAGGTTGTGCAGGTGGTGCCCGTCTCCCCTCAACTGGTGCTCTCTTCCCACCTTCCTGGTCCTCCTGCCCTACATCTGCCCTTGAGTCACCCAGATCTGGTTCTCCAGATTGCCAAACCCTGGAAGAGTCCTCCCCACACTTCTACCTCCCTCTCAAGGCCCTGGCCTGTTCCTCCATGCCCCCACCCCACCCCTAACCCCTTCCAGATTTTCCTCTCCCACCATGCTTCTGGCTTTCCTAACCTCTAGAAGTTTACTTCTTAGAACACCAAGGTTTGTTGAGAGCCTGCTGCCTGCCAGGTACTGTGCTGGGTGCTTTTCTGATCCCAGCTCACTCTGCACTAGTCTCCCTCAAAGGCTTCCAACTCTGGAAGCCAAGATCCTTGTTACTTGTTAGGCTGGGGTGTATTTGTTGATGTCTTCTTTTCAATGTGCTTCCCTTCAAGCATAGCAAATCATACTGACTGTCCAGCTTTAAGGTGGCCCATATGCCCCTGTAGAGGGCATAGTCTTTGTGTGTCTGGATTGAACACAGGGGTACTTAACTATCAAGCTACATTCCCAGCCTTTTTTTTTTTTTTTTTTTTTTAATTTGAGACAGGGTCTCGCTAAGTTTCTGAGGGCTTTGCTAAATTGCTGAGGTTGGCTTTGAACTTGTGATTCTCCTGCCCAGCCTCTGGAGCCACTGGGATTACAGGCACATGCCACTACACCTGGCTTTTTTTTTTTTTTTTTTGTACTGGGGATTACCCAGGGGTATTCTACCACTGAGCTACATCCCTATTCCCACCCCTTTTTATTTTTTATTTTGAAACAGGGTTGTACTAAGTTGCTCAGGCTGGCCTCAAACTTGCAATACCTCTTGCCTCAGCCTTCCAAGTCACTGGGATTACAGACATGTGCCACCAGCCCAGCTGAGGGCACAGTCCTTGGTGTACCCTACCTGTATAGAGACCAATGCATTTTCTGACACCGACCCTTCTTGTTCCTCTCCCAGAGCTTCTCTTTCCCACAATGATGTTCCTTGGCGTGATGAATGTCTGACCCTCTCCATTTCAGGTCCAGGACCCAGGACCCATCTTCCATTTGGAGGTTCAGGTATCCCTAGAGAGTACCCTGGTATCCTGATACCCAATGGCCCCCAAGTCAACAGGTGAGTCCTGGAGGAGGGGAGAAGAATGGACAAAGGAAGTGGAAGAAGATGTAGCTTGGGATTATTTCAATAGAACATGATCACTGTCAAAGTTGGGGGAAGATACGCTCTTGTGTTAGGACACAGGACCCTGAATCTTTGTCTTACTTCAGCAATTTGAACAACCCTCACCCAGCTCTGGAGGCTCGGGGTATCCCCTGCCTCCTGCATGGCCTGACTATAGGCATCAAAGAAAGAGAGAATTCTTCAGAAGCAGGGAACATGAAGTTTAAGCCTCCTGCCTCCTGCACTGGAGCCCACCAGTGGAGGTAAGGGCCAGAGAGGGCATAGGGAGCTGGAACCAGGGCAGGCCTCCTGCTCTTTTCCCTAGCTGACCCCATTGGCAAGGCCCTCTCTGCCTCCTTCAGGTCATCCAGGTGGCCCAGGGAAGCCCTCAACAAGAACTCTCAGAGGATAGTCACCCAGTCTGGTTTCTGCATAATCATCTGACTTGCACCCTGCTAGCTGCAGCCCTCACCTCTGCAGGACCTCCCCAACACACACTCTTTATAGACTTCCTGAGACTGAGCCTCTTCCCATTCAACCCTGTATGGAAATAAAACAACATGGTCACTGAATGGACTCCTGAGCAGGTGGGCTAAGGGTTCTGTAGTCTCAGCTCCAAGAGATTCTCTTTGCTCCTAATTGGAATTTTTGGACTCAGTAGGCAAAAGAAAAAAGGAAAATGGAAGTGAACCCCCTTCCACCCCCCCCTTTTTTTTTTCCCCTGGGTCCAGACCTCATGAGTGCTAAAGCCCTTTGCCAGTTCTAAAAACTATGACTTCTTGCTAGGTGCAGCAGCATACGTCTATAATCCCAGAGACTTAGGAGGCTGGGCCAAGAGGATGACAAGCTCTAGGCCAGCCTGGGCAACATGGTGAAACTATCTCAAAACAAGAAATAAAAAGGCCTGGGGATATAGCTCAGTATAAAGCACCCATGGATTCAATCAGGAACCATAAATAAATAAATAAATAAATACAACTATGATTTCTTAGGTGGTTTTGAAGTCACTGACTTTCTCCAGACCTTCTTTTCCCAGATGGGAAATGGAGATGTAATGCTACAGAAGACATTACATTAACCAACCCAGACCTCTGCGCACTGCATTCTCAGGCCAGTAGCCTGTAGGACAAACTCAGCTGTCAACCAGGGCAATAGCAATGACATTATTAACATTTACTAAGTATAAGTATTTTACAAGTGTTTCTCCTCACAACAAAGTTTATGAGGTACTATTATTATCATCCCCTTTCATGGATAGGAAAAAGGTCTCAAAGGGGAATTGCCAGGTCACACAAGCAGTATGTGGAGAAGGCAGGCTTCAAACTTAGGTGCTTGCTATCTTGTGTGATTTATTTTATTTATTTGCTTATTTATGCATGCAGTGGGTTTGTACATCTTAGGATTGGGTTTGTACATCTTAGGACTGGGTTTGTACATCTTAGGACTGGGTTTGTACATCTTAGGATTGGGTTTGTACATCTTAGGTAAGTGCTCTATCACTGAGCTACATCCCCAGCTCTCTGTTGTGATTTATTCCAATATGCTCATGATGGTTATGTTATTATAATACATAATTTAGTTAAATATTGTATAAATTGATGAACTAAGTGTGAAAACAAGCAGTGTTTCTACAAAAACTAAGTTGGATCTTTAAAAGACCTGATTAAGGTGAGTCACTTTTAAAAGCTGCTGTTGAATTAGACTTGAGCAAGGAGATTATTACGAATTGGGAGGAAATCACAAGATTCTAGATGAATTCTGCAATTGGATTGCTTCAGACATGCCATTAATTGATTCATTTTAAGGACGAAAACTGGAAAATGTAGGTGATAAGTAACTGGTGAGGTTTATGCAAGAAAAAAGGGGTCCCAACCTCAGAGAAAAGGCTCTGGTCCTGCTTTGACAAGAGTCAATGAATGTGTTTTATGTTTTAAGCTGAAATGAGATAATTCAAACCATGTTAGATAAGAGGGTGCAGGGGAGGCAAAATTTAAGCTCTACTCTCTTAGGGGATCTGAGTGTGCCTAAGAATTAAACTGACATAAAACAGACTAAGGAGAAACACATACAAATATATTTAACACAAGTTTTGGTGACACAGGGCCCCTCATAACAAAATGAACACCCCAAAGAAGCAGCAAAACCTAAATATTTTAGGTTGAAAAAGGGATACAATTATGGAAAAGCAACCAAAAAAATATACATGGAGGCTAAAGGAAACTAACAATTATTTTAATATAGTTTGTACAGACTCCTCTTAACTTCTGCTCCTTGTCTTCAGTAATAATATTTCTTTCCTCCTAGTACAGGGAGCACATATTTTACATTAGAGTTTTATTTCTTGCTTTCAAGAAGGAAAGGAGAGGGGCTGGGGTTGTGGCTCAGTGGTAGAGCACTTGTCTACCACTGTGAGGCACTGCGTTTGATCCTCAGCACCACATAAAAAATAAACAAAATATTAAAGGTATTGTGTCTATAACTAAAAATATTTTTTAAAAAGAAGGAAAGGAGAACTGTGTGCAGTGATGCATACCCGTAATCCCAGCAATGCCCTGTCTCAAAAAAATAAAACGGGCTGGGGATGTAGTTTGGTGGTAAAACACTACTAGGTTCAATCCCTAGTACTAAAAGAAGAAAAGGGGAGGTCAGAATGCCCTTTTTGTACCTACTGTTTTTCAAGAGACTTCAATTCAAAATAATTCTTATGCCAAAGTGGCATATTTTGAGGTGGCATTTGACTGTAATACCAGCAACACAGGAGGCTGAGGCAGGAAGATCACAAGTTCAAAGCCAGTCTCAATAATTTAGTGAGGTCCTGAGCAACTAAGCAAGATCTTGCCTCCAAGTTAAAACAAAACAAACAACAACAAAAACAAACTGGGGATGTGGCTCAGTGGCGAAGTGCCCCTGGATTCAATCCCCAGCGAGCGCGTGCGCGCGCGCTCGCACACACGTAGTTGGATATGTAATCCCAGCTACTCCACAGACTGAGACAGGAGGATCACAAGTTCAAGACCAGCCTGGGCAATTCAGCAAGACTCTATCTCAAAATGAAATTAAGAGGAAAATAGGGCTGGGGAGATAGCTCAGTCGGTAGAGTGCTTGCCTTGCAAGCACAAGGCCCTGGGTTCGATCCTCAGCACCACAAAAAATAAAATAAAAAAATAGAGTTGAGGATGTAGGGTTCAATCCCCAGTATTATAAATAAAAGCACTTGGATAAAATTCTCCTCAAAGTTTCTAATGGGACGTTTTGTGAACTGGGAACCTATGGTTTCAATTATGTTTTTAACCATAGCTTACTCAACCTATTTAGGATTTATAATAAATTAGTACAGCATGATATTCTGGTAAAAACAGGTAGAAACTAATGTAGTAGAGTTCCTAAATTATGTAAAACCATCAACTGTAAATATAAACATTAACTTATTTATGTATCAGGTAGAACCTGGAGGGGCCCTTTGCGATGGCTTTGTGATGACGCATGTACTCCTCCTACCCCTGGTGTACATCTGAGAAGCTGACCAGGAGGGCCCAAGTTCACTCTGCTAGTAAAGTGGTAAGGCAGGAACTCAGGATAACTGCTATGCTATACAGCTTCCCCAGAGAGTTAGAAAATGGATTATTACCAAAGGGCGGCTGCGAGCAAAGCGACTCAGTACACGTGTAAACAGGAGACAATATAAACTCTCCCGGGAAGGGCTGGGATCCAGGCCGTAACAGAAGGTGCATAGGAGGCCGGACACCGGAGACAGCGGACCGGAATCTCACCACCACCGGCAAGGCGATCTGGAGCGCAGAGTCTCACGCGCGCCGCCGAGCAGCTTCCGGAGCGGGCGCGCGCCGGCTACGCTTCTCCAGGTCGGACGAGCGCCGCGCATGCGCTGGGACTGGGCCGGTTCGGAGGCGCGCCCTGAGAGCTGGATGTCGGGGCTGCGGGCGCTGCTGGGGTTTGGGCTGCTGGTTGCCGGTTCGCGCCTGCCCCGGATCAGAAGTCAGGCCGGCACTTGCCGCGCCGGACCCACCTGGTGGGGAACCGAGAGGCTGAGTTCTGGTGGGCGCCCGTACTCAGAGGTCATGGCGAGCACAGCAGTGAAATACCTGAGGTAGGCGAGACCGGGGGCGGGCACGTGGTCGACTCCTCTCCTTCTCCAGGGCTGGATCCTGGCAGCCCGCGCCTCGTGACGCCTGAGGGGCGGGAACTCAGACTAGGGCTTCCCTCAGCCAGGAGGAGGCCCAGGCCGTGGACGAGGAGTTGTTTAACGAGTACCAGTTCAGCGTGGACCAACTTATGGAGCTGGCTGGGCTGAGCTGCGCTACAGCCATTGCCAAGGTCAGTGGTGCACGTTGCTATCTTTGGGAGGAGCGAGGAAGTAGTACGTTTCTGAGCATAAAGGATGCAAGCTGGCCCAACCTAGTCTGTTACTGCCTGAAAACCTTTTGAATCTGACTTCAGGCATATCCCCCCACGTCCATGGCCAGGAGCACCCCTACTGTCCTGGTCATCTGTGGCCCCGGGAATAATGGAGGAGATGGTTTGGTCTGCGCTAGACATCTCAAACTCTTCGTAAGTATGTGGGGAGGGGTCTGGAGGGAGGGCCTTAGTATTCTGGAATCTGAGGTTAAATCACCACTTCCCTTTACATTCAGGGCTACCAGCCAACCATCTATTACCCCAAACGGCCCAACAAACCACTTTTCACTGCGCTGGTGACTCAGTGTCAGAAAATGGACATCCCTTTCCTAGGTGAAATGCCCCCAGAGGTAGGTGGCTTCATTCTATAGCCCATCTCACCAGAAACCACTGCCCAGGCTCTGCTTTCTTCCCATTTCCAGGCTGAGCTCACTTACCTAGTGCTTGGCTCAGAAGGTGCCTAGAAGATGCTATTTGAATAGAAGTGGTAGACTCTCCTCCACAAGGTGTACTCATGAGTCCCCAACGCCACCACTTTTACCACTTCCTTCCCCAGTCACTCCTTCCACTCTGTAGCCAGGTCCTCCTAGCATGCTATAAACATAATCTGCCCCTCTCGGAGGCTGGAGCAACTGCCTCATTCTAAACCTTTTCTGCAAATGCATGAGATTTTAATTAAAAAAAAAAAAATTCTTAACCCGTTTTGCAGATGAGGATACTGAGTTGCAGATAAGTGGTTTACCTAAAGTTACAGAATTGGATCATGACAGAGCTGAGACCAGAATTGAGTGAGATATAGTTACTGTACCTCTGAGTGCTATGTGGGCACAGAAGACAGCCCTTCCCAGTTAAGGCCTCTGTGTAGCTGCTGGCTCTGACATCTTTGCATTTTCCTGCTCCACCACAGCCCATGATGATTGATGAGCTGTATGAGTTGGTGGTGGATGCCATCTTTGGCTTCAGCTTCAAGGGTGATGTTCGGGAGCCATTCCGCAGCATCCTGAGTGTCCTGAGTGGACTCACTGTACCAATTGCCAGCATCGACATTCCCTCAGGTGCTGGGACCCGGAAGGTTGGGGGAATTGGGGCCCTACCCTGTCTCAGAGTAGGTACCATGGGGTTCTAATTATTGAGCCAGGGCTCAGACTAAAACACTGAGTCTGCGGGGTAGAACACAGCTTTCCAGATCTCGCATTAGGGCTAGGGAAGAATTCAGGAGTCTCCTTTACATGCTGGCCCCATGAAGAAACCAAAGCCCAAAGGTACATGGAGCTCCTATGGTGACAGTTCCTCTAGTAGGGACTGAAGGGGTTTCTTTAGGACTAGGGTAAAGTAAAGTGAAGAAGGGGACTAGACCTGTGGTCTCTTCCACAGTCCTGAGTATCACCCTCTTTTCAGGATGGGATGTGGAGAAGGGAAATTCTGGAGGTATCCAGCCAGACTTGCTCATCTCTCTGACAGCACCTAAAAAGTCTGCTACCCAGTTCACTGGTCGCTACCATTACTTGGGAGGTCGTTTTGTACCACCTGCTCTGGAAAAGAAGTATCAGCTGAACCTGCCATCCTACCCTGACACTGACTGCATCTACCGTCTGCAGTGAGGGAGGTGGGTGGGCACTCTCCTCAGTAAAGACTCAGTGCCTCTCTCAGAACTGTCATCCTGGGAGCTATTCTGAACATAAAGATTAATGGGTGGTGGGAGGCAGACAGCAACATTGAGGTGGTATTGCCTCTCTCGGGGAATAGAACAGACAAGAGAGGTCACTGTGGCATTTGGAAACAATGAAAATTAACTATTTGATGTCAAGTGAGGTGTGCTGTTTTTCATACACAAGTAATACTTATTCATTTGAGACAGTGAGCTGAATGCTGTCTCTAACCTACTTTCATTGACATTAATGTGGCAAGACTCCAGGAGGTTAACAGAAGGAATTTCATCAAAAGACTTCAAGGAAAAAGTTTTTTCTTTTGTACAGTACTGGGATTGAACCCAAAGACTCTAGTGTGCTACACAGTGTTCTAGTACTGAGCCAGATCCCCACCACTTTTTCTTTTGAGATGGACTAACTAAGTTGCCCAGGCTGGCCTTGAACTGTGATCCTCTACCTCAACTGGGATTACAGGTATAAGGAACCACTCCTGGCTGGAGACTCTCTTAATCTGTATTCAGTACCTTTCAAGGCTGGAATTGGAGATGCCAATTTGGATTTACCTGTATGGGCTAAAGTTCATGTTTAATCATTGGTACAGTGTTAGAAACAAGCAACCTGTGAGCTGAGTATAGCCCATAGGCCCCAATTTATGATTTTCTTAGCCTTCAAGATATTTAAAAACCAAGACATTTCTCATAAGTCTACATTTGGGCTTCTTTTGGTAGGGATGCACCTATCTATATTCCTGTTCCCATAGCCCCCTATACACCTTGTTCCTTGGCTGCGTGGCTCCTGGAAGCACTTGAGTTCATGATCTCTGGGTCAGAGGCTGCAGGGGGGACTATGTCCACTCCCTTAACTAAGATATGGCTCTTGGCTGTCTCCAGCAGAAGACTGCTATTCCAGAAAGCTCAGTTTCCTCTTTGGGAGGGACTCTTCATGTAGGACTTTGCCCCAGGTCTCTGAGGCTACAACTGAAAAGTAACTGAGCCCCACCTTTAACAGAACTTCAGTCTCTCTTGTTCCGTTTCTTCTTTTTGGTGCTTCTGTCAGTGTTGACTCTAGTTCCTTCCTCCCCTGGTTGCTGCCACCTCCTCTTCTCACCTCTGCTCCGTATTTCCCCGGTCCTGCCATCATCGTCTTCACAGCTTACATCCAAGACCACCTCCTCCTCCTTACACTGCTGTCTTGTCTTCTTTCTTCTGCTGCTTCCTTTACTGTGTGCTATGCTTTCTGCTTCCCTGGCCTCACCCTCTAGAGCAGCCTCCTCCTCTTCCTCATCATCCATGTTCAAGTCCTCCTCACGCTGCTGCCTTTGCTTGTCTCTGCTGCATCGGTCACCGTGTGCTCTGTTTGCCACCTCCTTTCTCCCAACACCACTTGCATGATCCTTACCGCTTCCTTCTCTACCCAACACCACGGTCTGCTCCTCCACCTCCTCCCCTTCACAGTGCTGCCTCTTCTTTTTCTTCTTTTTCTTAAGATGCTGATGG
Organism: Sciurus vulgaris; assembly: GCF_902686455.1. Classification (NCBI taxonomy): domain Eukaryota; kingdom Metazoa; phylum Chordata; class Mammalia; order Rodentia; family Sciuridae; genus Sciurus; species Sciurus vulgaris. The sequence continues at coordinate 117,474,676 of NC_136461.1, forward strand.
GCTTGCTCTCTGCTCTTTAATTCCTCGAGTCCACTTGTTCTTGCAGCCTCTTCCTCTTCACTCCTTACAGTTGTTCCCCCTCTCTCATCTGAGACCTCTTCCTTGTGATGTTGTCTTTTCTTCTTTTTGCTTTTCCTAATGCTGGGCCTAGTGTGTTCTGGGTGTTCCTCATCCACATTCCTCTCAGTTGCTCTACACTCTTCTTCCTCTTTCTGTTTCCTTTTCTTTTTCTTTTTTTTGGGGAGCTTACTTTCAGACTGTGGTTGAGAGGTCTTAAAGTCCTGGCCTTTAAGATGAGCCAGGAAGGCCTGCTCTTGGGCCTCTAGCCGAGCAAGCTTGGCCTTCATTGTGATCCCAAGACGTGCAGCCCTGAAATAGAGAGGCTCCATGTCAGCAAGGGTATTGGGAGATGGGCCTAATCTTAGGCCTGCAGGGAAAGTTGGGGGCTGGGGACAGAGAATACCTATCTTCAAGCAGTAGACAGGCAGACAGTAAGAATGATCTCTTTGGGGGTGAAAAGAATCAAGAGGTAGCACAGGCCATCCTCAAGGGTGGGGAGAAAGGAAGGGAGCCCAGGAGATGACCACTACTTACTTGTGTGCTGTTCGCCCCTCGCAGGCTTGGAGCAGCATCTCATCAGTCAGACTGTGGGGGTAGATGAGGAGTTACAGACAGATCTGGTGTAAAGGCTTGATCTCTCCTTCCCTCTAAAATGTTTCTTCAACACTGAGTTTTTTGTTCAAATCTTGGCACTTTCTGAAGTGCTAGGGATATAACAATTAATACAACCCAATTCCACCCCCAAGAAAACCAGTCAAGCATTGGACTCTTGCCCTTTCTCTTAAGATCCAAGGGCATTACCTCCCCAACACCCCCAGTGCTGAAATGCAGTCTCACATCTTTGGAGGCATGGGCCCTTGGCTGTCATCATCACTGTGGTTCTCCAAGTTTTTGTCTGGTTTCTCTTCACCCGAAGTCAGCGTGGCTGTCTAGGAGGGACGAAGGGGGTGGACATGGCCCACTCAACACCACTACCATCCCTCTTTCTTTGTGGAAGCCTCCCAGGAATCCGCAGCCCTAGGCAGGAATTTGCCAGCCCCCAAGATTGCTCCTCGCAGAGCCACAGAGGCGTGGGAGCCTGCATATTTCAACCTGGATAGAAGGTGGACTCAGCTGCTGGAAGTAGAGCAACCTCTGGCTCAGCTGCCTGGTGGGCAGAACAAACAGGAAGGGAGTGCTCTAGGTCATCAGGTCTTCACAGCAGAACAGGTGCCAATAACTGACAATAAAGAAGGCATTCCACCCACCCCCACCCAACGCCGATTCACAGCACCTCATTTAACTAGATTAACTGAGAATCTACAGTGGGCCAAGGAGCTGGGGATACAAAGTTGAATAAAAATGAGAAGGGTCCAGCCCAGGTGGAACTACATGGTGAGGGGGAGGAAATACAGCCTAACATAGGCAATTATGATGGAAGTATTGCCTGTGGTAGAGGAGGGGGGCCCAAGTCAGACTTCAGGGCTTGGGAGTGGTTTCTAAAAGTAACTGATATGTAGATTGGAAGACAAGAAAGTCAACAGGTAAAGGGGCAAAAGGAGGAGAATGTGCCTGGCAGAGGGAATAGTATGTGCAAAAACGCTGCAGGTGGAAGAACACAGTGCCTTCAAAGAAAAGAAACATTCTACTTGGCTAAAGTGTAATAGTCCTGGAAAGAGCTGGCAAGACATGAGGCTGGAGAAAGGCAGTCTGATAAGTCTGGACTGCATCATCCCAGTCAAAGAGGAGCTGGTAACATGATGAAAGTTGTTTTAGAGTGAACAGTCTGGATGCTTTGTAGAGGGTTAATTGATTGGGGTGGGGAGTGAGACTAGAGGCAGGGAGGCTGTTAAAGAAATGATGATCCTATAATCCCATCGGCTAGGGAGGCTGAGGCAGGAGGATCACAAGTTCATAGCCAGCCTCAGCAACTTAGCAAGGCACTAAGCAACTTAGCGATACCCTGTCTCTAAATAAAATATAAAAAGGGCTGGGGATGTGGCTTAGTGGTTAAGCACCCCTGGGTTCAATCTCTGGTACCCAAAAAAAAAAAAAAACTAAACAAAAAAGTGATGATGACCTGATCTTGAGTAGTATGACAACAGAGATGTAGAGAAATAGAAAGATTTGCTAGATGATATATAAAGCCCTCAGCACATAATAGTCAATGTTAGCTCCCTTCTATTGGTATAGTAAAAGCAGACCAGCTGGGTGCGGTGGTGCCTGTAATCCCAGTAAGTCAGGAGGCTATGGCAGGAGAATGAGAAGTTTGAGGTCAGCCTCAACAATTTAGCAAGGCCTTAAGCAACTGAGTGACACACTGTCTCAAAAAAAAAAAAGAAAAAGGGCTGGGGGTGTAAAGCACCTCTGGATTCTATCCCCAATACCAAAAAAAAAAAAAAAAAAAAAGACCAAACACCTGGGTTTTGGTCCTGTCTACTATTAACTAACCAACTAGATTCTTTGGCAAGTCACTCTTCACCCATTTAGTCACGTATGCAAAATAAGGACGGACCAGACAATCTCTCAGGTCCTCTTTGCCTTCTAAATCCTTTGAATTAGACATAGATGCCACCATCACCACCCATCAAGCCCACACCACCACCATCCTCGGGCAGTTCCTGCCTTAAAGAACTGCACCCTATCCCCCATTCCCTGTTACTGCTCCCCCACTGGCTGGCAGGGAGCCATGGAGCTAAAGATTTGTATATTTGCAGTACTAGGGATTGAACCCAGGGTCTCTCTAGGCAAGCTACACCCTCAACCACCTTTATTGCTAGTATTCGTGTGTGTGTGTGTGTGTGTGTGTGTTAGTACTCAGGGGTACTTCAGGTTACATCCTCAGCCCTTTTTATTCCTGACACAGGTCTTGCTAACTTGTTGAAGTGAGCCTGCAACTTGCAATCCTCCTGCCTCACTCCCCCAAGTTGCTGAGATTACAGGCATGGGCAACTACACCCAGCTCTGAAGATCTCAGTTCTTGCTAAGTTAACACAGCAAGACTGAACACAGGATCATACTATTATTATGACAGTCCTTAGAACTGGTAATGCACACAATGCAATTGCTCAGGCTCCAACGGAGACCAGAGAAGGCTAAAAGGATGGCCCTCTCACCCAACTCTCTAGTACCTTCACAAACTTCTGATACAGCATGTTAGGCTTGGGATGATTATGATGAGTGGTCTCCTTGGAAAGGTGTCTTATCTGAACTCCGTCCTGCAGGGAAAGATACCAGTGAGTAGGTGAGATACCATATGTTCCCCTTCCCACCATGTCCCAGGCCCTTCTGTTTCTGTACCTGCCTATTGGAGTTCATACCTGCCCAGTTTCCACTACCAAGTTGGCTGCAGTCTTATTGAAGAGCTCATTCCACCAGTTGTTTGTGAACTCCTTGGCAGGGTCGTGTCCCACCTGCCACGGGAATAAGTATGAACCCTGAGTACCTGTCCCTCAAGCCTTCAAGGGTCCCTTCTCTTATCCACCCTGACCAGCCTGCCCAGTATTACCCCATGAGTGTCTTGCTTCAGTGTCACCTTGATGGCCTGGGTGATGCCATTCTCCTTCCGGCCTAGGCCTTTGCCTGCAGAGAACAGTAAGTTGGCTTATTCTGCAATCTGCCTTGAGCCTGCACCAGTCACTCCACACATGTCACTCCATGCCATTGCACACCCTAGCATTGGGGTATATTCTGTCCCTTTTAGAACCCTTCTAGTCCCATTCTTTCTAGTGCCACTCTATGCAGTCCCACTGTTTTTGTCTGAACCTGAGCTCTCTTTTCTGTCCTGACTCTTTAGGCACAGAGTCCAGGTCTTTAATTCCCTCCCTGAGTCCTCCCATCCACTTCTTCCTTGTTATCCACTGTCAAGTTTCTCCCATTCTTCCCTGTTTTGAACAAGTCAGAAAAATTATTCTTCTGTAAAATTTTTAAGTTAGCTTTTCCTCTGATTGAAAGGACTATTGAGGGTAATCCAGGATGCCTCTCCCCAGGGCAGAAGGTAGGCAGGGAGTTGGGGATTATGGAACATGTTCCATGGGGATTACCTTGAGTCCATCCATGCTTTAGCAGCTGCTCCTCAGCAAACTTCATCCCACGACTCTTGACCTCTGGGGTGAAGCTCATGGTGGGCAAAGAGGCTCAGCTTTCACCACAGGAGAGATGACATCACCCTTTTAAGAGGGAAGGAGAGGGCTGGGGATTGGGGATATGGCTCAGTGGTCAAGTGTCCCCGAGTTCAATCCCCAGTACCAACCCCTAAAAAAAAAAAAAAAAAGATGGAAGAAAAAGTGCCCAAAGCAGCCATTGATCCCACCTTGGCTACTCTTGTAAGAATTCTCTTTCCTAAGTCCTGAGGAGAGACAGGAAGGAGGCCTTGTCTTTAGGGAGTTCCTTGTCTGGCCACACAGAGGTCAACACCAACATATCTCAGAGTCAAGCAGGGATGGTGTTAACACTAATGCCTAGATTTATGGAGAGCTCCCCACAAAGCTATGCTAAGGCTTTATGTGGATTATTTCATCCAGTCTTCTCAGCCTGTTCAGGAATGTATTATAATGATCTTTATTTTAGCTGGTCATGGTGGCTCACACTTGTAATCCCAGTGACTCAGGAGGCCGAGGTGGGAAGATCATAAGTTCAAAGCCAGACTCAGGGATTCAGTGAGGCCATAAACAACTTAGTGAGACCCTGTCTCAAAATAAAAACTAAAAAGGGCTGGGGATATGACTTAGTGGTTAAGCACCCCTGGGTTCAATCCTGGTACCAATATAAACAAACAAACATCTCTATTTTACAAGTGAGGAAACTAAGGCTAAAAGAGGTTAGGGAACTTGCTTTAGGTCACATAGCTAATGTGTGTAGAATTCAAATCCATACTCTACCACCATATGATACCATCTTCCCAAATATATTACCCTATAAAAACAAAGCTATAATGTGCTTGTTAACCTGAGTATTAAGGTAATAGTTAAGAAAGCCTACATTCTCTACCTATGTCTCAGCATTTCAACAGTCCTGTTGATGTGGGGCCACACACTTTCCCCACAATGCTGCTGTACTTCTGCCTTGTTGGAGCTCCCCCTTTGAAAATGCTCAGTGTAGAAGGGTACTCTTTTTTTTTTTTTTTTGGTATAGGAATTGAACCCAGGGGCACTTAACCACTGAGCCATATCGCAGCTCTTATATTTTATTTAAAGACAGGGTCTCACTGAGTTTCTTACAGCCTCATTAAATTGCTGAGGCTGACTTTGAATTTGTGATCCTCCTGCCTCAGCCTCCCGAGCTGCTGGGATTACAGGCATGCACCATTGTGTCCAGCTTAGAAAGGCACTCTTACTACACATTTAATGCCTAATGGGTAGATTTCCCATATTGTCACATACTGTCATTTAACCTTGACAATTCTGAGATAAATTATTCTTATTTTATTTTAAATGGGATTCTTGCCTGAGAACACAGAGCTGATGAAAATGAAAAACCCAAATTGCCTGACTCCAAAGTGGTTCCCTATTATATCACCAACTAGTAGCATTTATTTACAGTAACTCATATGTTCTTACGTTTGAACTCAGAATGGCATTATCCAACTTATACACCAAATTTGCCTCTGAAATGGTTAAAATGGCTTATCACACAAGACATTAAAAACTAAGACTACCAATGCTGACTCACAGTTAACTTGTGCTAAGATCTGCAGACATTTTATTTATTTATCTATTATTTTTTAAAAAATATTTTTAGCTGCAGATGGGCACAATATCTTTATTTTTTTATGTGGTGCTGAGGATCAAACCCAGTGCCTCACACATGATAGGCAAGCCCTCCACAACCCCAGCCTGACATTTCATTTATTACAGGCATTGCAGATGATTGTCAGGCTAATAGACGCAGGGTAATCCATAGACTCCCACAGTGACAACTCTGAAGGGAAAACTTTCATTTGAGTTTAATAAAGTCTAGTAAGTATCCTTAAAAAAAAAAAAAAAAAAAAGAGAGACATGCCATTACAGCCACTTCTCCTAAACGTTATATATTAGATTTAAGAATGGTAGGCAGGGGACTGTTGGCCTGTTTTGTACACTTGCTTGGAAATCTTTAGGGGCAGTTTCTATTTAATGGGGTTTACCTGAACTCTCTTATCCCAACACCCACCCCAGGAAGAGCCCTGGGGATTTTGCCATTTTTTTTTTTCTTATCCATATGTAAACATGAATTGCTCTAAGTATTTTCCATTAAACATTAAAAAAAAGATTGGTGAGCCGTCTCTATGTACAAAGAAGTGCAAATGAAGGATGCTCCACATTTCTACTGTGAAGGATGATAACCTGAAACCATAGCTACTATCTTGTGGGCTCTAAAAGAAAGTACTGAGTGAAGAAACTGCTCTATCTTGCTTCTTAATACCCTAAGACAAGTAAAATTCAAATGCTGAAGCCTTTTAGGCCACCTCAAAACTGTCTCCTAGCCGGGCATGGTGGCGGCACACCTGTAATCCCAGCGGCTCCGGAGGCTGAGAGAGAGGATCCAGAGCTCAAACAAACAAACAAAACCCAGCCATCTCTGGTCAATCCTCAGATTTCAACAATCTTATTTTACAAATGTTGCCCATTTACTCTGTGCCAGCTTGTTGTTAATTGCTTCGCATGGATTATCTCATTTCATCCTATTGACAACAATATCAGGAGGTGTTAACAGTAATTTTTTAAAAAAGGAAACAGGCACTGAGAGGTTTAGTAATTGCCCAAATCAAATAGCGAGTAGTGGATTCAGGATCGGTAGTTGGGCAATTCCAGAACTGTTGTTATTAATCTCTACACTCTTCAGTCTCTTACAGCTCTTTCTGCTCTTTGCTATAAGACTTACCACAGTAATTTGTCTTAGTAATTCAAAGCTATACGCCCTAGAAGTCAGAGACAGGTTTTATTTCCCTGACACTTAAAGCCTCTCCAGAAAACGAGAGTGCTTTTGGTCATTTGTTGAACAGAATGACATGGATGGGGATAGCTTTAAACGGACTTTCAATGGTGTACAGGAGCAACTAGGTCTGTCTGGCTGTGTGCTGCAATCTTTGTGAAGGCTGCAAGCACACTTTGCGGCACTGCCTCCTCTCCTACAGAGACGGTGCAGGGTCACTGGTCTCAGAGCAGTCCTAAAGAGCTGACTGCGCTTTCCCTAGGCCTCCTGTTGAGGTCTAGATTTCAGCCCTTCTACTGCAGTGTCTCTCAGGCAAAATTACTCTTTACCCTCACACTTGCTCCCAGTCGGGGTAGAGGAGCCCCTTACCGTCATTGAGAGGTGCTCTCCGCCGAAACATGTGCCACCCCTGACTCGGGCGCCGCCATCTTCCCGGAAATTTCGCTCTGGTCCTTCTAGGCTGCGGAGACCATAGAGACGCCCGTGAGAACTAAAGTTCTAGTCCTCCCAAGAGAAACTCGTGGAAGCCAACTTGGAGGCACGGTCGCCGTAGAAACTGGGCCCTGGAGTGTGCCTTTTTCCTGGGTGCCAAGGGTGTTCCATTTGCTTCCTCCTCGCAGCCCCTGAGGGACAAGGGACTCTGTCTTAACCGAGTCCTCGCAGGATGCCGAGTACAGCTTTGGGTCCTACCCTGAGGCCGTCCCTAACACCAGTACAGGAAGGAAGACTCCAGGGAAGAACCCGGGATGGCTTCAGCCGTTCGTGGAGAGGCGGAGAAGGAGGTGGCATCTCTCCTGTAATTTAGGGGATGAATACACAGCCTTAGGGAACATTTATTTATGAGACTAGAAATTCTGGTAGATTCATCAAACCTTTTTGACCCACCACTGTGTACTGGGACCTGTCCCTGTTACTGGAAACACAACGATGCATAAGACATGAGCCCGGGAAAGACCGAACTGGGTGAGACTGGAGGAGATGGGGGTCAATCCATGGGAAGGGCTGCAGGATCCCGAATGCACGCATGCACGCATGCACGCCTGGCTGAGGAGTTTGGACTTTCCTAGTGACTATGAGGTTCTGTTGAACAGGAGAGGGAAAGAAGATACCATAAAGAGTCAGCAAGAGGGGCTTCACGTGCCCCCACTCAACAAGCTGGGCCTGTTTTTGTTGTTCCTGGGTTTCCTAAGCCGCCCAATGAAAGCGGAAAAAAATATCCCTCATCACACCTCCACATATCCGTACTTCCGTTCACTTAACGCCCCCTAAAAACTTGTAAGCAGACAAAAAAAAAAAAAGCCATTTCACAGTAGGGCCTTATCACAAATGCTTAGTATACTATACTCATTTCATCCTCCATAAAATTTTTTTCCAAAATTTAATTTTTTGGGGTTGAAATTCTGTGGATTGAACCCAGGGATACTTTACCAGTGAACTACATCCTCTGCCCCTTTTTTAGTTTTATTTTGAAACTGTATCTCGCTAAATTACTGAGGCTAGCCTGGAACTTGTGACCCTCCTGCCTCAGCTTCCCAAATTGCTGGGATTACAGGCATGCAGCACCGAGCCCATTTTAATTTAACTTTTAAAATATGATAACTATGGGGGCTGGGGATATAGCTCATTTGGTAGAGTGCTTGCCTTGCAAGCACAAGGCCCTGGGTTCAATTCACCAGCACCCCAATAAATAAATAAATAAATAAAAATATAGATAGATATAGAGATATAGATATAGTAATTATGGATCTTGGATATTGGAAATTTAGATACTTCCAGAAAGGACCTGGAATGCCTCAAAGACATTCCTCAAATTGGATCCATGAAGAGCATTCTGTGAATGGGAGTCCTTTTCACACTCTCCTACTAACTGTGTGACCTTGAACCAACCACTTCTTAGGATCAAGGGCACCCTTTTCCTGATATGTACTGAGTATTGGACTGGTTCAATCATTTTCACAAAGTGAGTTTTATTATAGTATTTCAGGGATCACAGAAAATTCCACAGACAGGCTTTCAATTTCTTCTACCCCTCCCCCAATTTCTACCCCTTTTATCTGGTGTGTGTGTGTGTGTGTGTGTGTGTGTGTGTGTGTGTGTGTAATATTATAAGTGTGAGAGCTGGGATGTAGGTAGCTCAGAGGCAAAGCATTTGCCTCACATTGGCAAAGCCCTGGGTTCGATCCCCAGTTCCAGCAAAAAAGACAAAAAATACATGCGTGCATGTGTGTGTGTATTACACACACACACACACACACATATTTATATATATATAAAATCAAAAGGTTTGAAAACTCCTAAATGATTTAGCCCTGAAGGGTCCTTTCCATACAGAATTTTTTTCCCCTTGTACTGCGGATTGAACCCAGGGGTGTTTCCCCTGAGCTACATCCACAGTTCTTTTTATTTTTTATTTTCAGACAGGGTCTCACTAAATTTCTGAAGCAGCCTGAAATTTGCAGTCCTCCTGCTTCAGCCTCTTGAGTCACTGGGATTACACACATGTGTGGCTTATTTATTTTGAAACAGTCTCACTAAATTGCCCAGACTGGCCTCAAACTTGTAATCCTCCTGCGTCAGCCTCCTGATTTGTTGGGATCACAGGCATGCACCATGCCCAATAAGCACACTAAAATAACAAGGGAAGAACATCAATGTATTAGTAATGTATTATGAATAGTAATTCCTAGGTAAAGGAATCTTTACCATTGAGCTACATCCCAAGTCCTTTTCATTTTCTATTTTAAAACAGTCTAAGTTGCATAGGGTCTTGCTAAGTTACTAAGACTGGCCTTGAACTTGTGATCCTCCCGACTCAACCTTCCAAACTGCTGGAATTACAGGCATGTGCACACCTGACCTGCTCTTTTCTTTGAGGGGTGGGGGTACAGAGTGCTGGGGATTGAACCCAGGACATTGAACATGCTAACCATGTGCTCCACCACTGAGCTACACTCCCATCCCCATTTCCCCTTCTTTATATTGACAAAGATTGCTTAGGTTATTGAATCTTCTCATAGGCAAATCTATGCACTTCTTTATAAAATTCAGTTTTAGCAAAGAGCCCTGTTAAATCCATTCAGGAAGAAATCCCCTACCCTTCATATCTGATTACTCTCAATATATGATCAGGTTCTTCATCCTTCACTATCCCCAAGTGATGCCTGATCACCCTTGTCTGTCTTCAGTTTGAATCCTGTTAGGCTGATTTAGCCAGAATCCCCTCACCCCTCATATTCTCTCTTCATAACCCCAACCTGCTCCTAGGCTATATATAAGTTTCCACTCACCCATACTGTATTCAGAGGTGACCTAATCCCTCTCCCCGACTGCAGACCTCTCTAAACCTGTCTCAGTGATCCTGAATGAAGTCTGTTTTACTGTGCTTTGACAGGTGTCAACAAATAATTTTTTCTTTAATAGAGACTTCCTTGCAATTAAAAATGTCAACAATCAGGGCTGGGAATGTTAACTGAGTGTTAGAGCACTTACCTAACATGAAGGAAGCCCTGAATTCGATCCCAGTACCATCAAAAAACTCAATTAATGCATTATTTTCATTCAAAAAAATAATTTCAAAATAGCAAATGGATACAAACTAGAGTTTCTCAGTACCAAGGGAAATGGACCAAAGGTGAGGAACAATATGGTTGGCAAGAAGGGAAGAACTTTAGGAGAAAATGGGTGTGACCTCTGATGCTACCAACTTTTAGACACCTTAAATCCTATTAAGATATAAATCCAATATTAAGATATTGGATGATTTTTGTGTCTTAGTTTACATGCACGATGTTATTAAAACCATTCCATTCCAGAAAACCTCCATAGTTCATGGACTAGGGTGGACATTTCTTTTCTTCCACCTCTTCTCATTTTTTTTTCTGTCAGTGAAATCTGAAACAGAGGAAAGAGAAACTATCTGTGGCTGCAATATAGTGTGAGATTTTTAAAATGCTGATATAACAAATACTGGTAATATTTGCCTAAGAGAATGTTAGTTACTTTTCTTTCTGTTCAGAAAAGAAAAAAAGGAACTATAAATTTTATAGTTCCTAGCATACAGTGCTTTGCTATTTAAAAATCATTTTCACCAGGCACAGTGGCACATGCCTGTAATTCCAGAAATTTGGGAGGCTGAGGCAGGAGGATTGCAAGTTTGAGACCAGCCTGCACAACTTAACAAGACTCTGTATCAAAATAAAAAATAAAAAGGGCTGAGGATATGGCTCAGTAGTAAAGTGCCTATGATTTTGATCCCAAATATGAAAGTAAAATTAAATAAATAAAATAAAATTTTTCATAGTGGTTTATAGTTTAAAATACCATTTTCACAAGCATTAACATACAGCTGGCCCTCTGTACCGCAGATTCAACCCAAGCACAGATCAAAAATATTGGGGAGGGCTGGTGTTGTGGCTTAGTGGCAGAGCACTTGCCTAGCACGTGCAAGGCACTGGGTTCGATTCTCAGCACTACATAAAAATAAAGAAAATAAAGGTCCATTGCCAACAAAAAAAATATTAAAAAAAAATATTGGGGGAAAAAACATTGTTTATTAAAAGACAATACAACAATTAAAAATAATATAATTTTTAAAAAATAGAGCATAAGAACTATTTACTTAATAGTTACATTGTATTTTATGTTATAAACTATCTGGGGATGATTTAAAGTATATGGGAAGGGGGCTGGGGTTGTGGCTCAGTGGTAGAGCACTTGCCTAGCACGTGTGAAACACTGGGTTCGATTCTCAGCACCACATAACAATAAATAAATAAAATGAATGTGTTGTGTCCATTCACAACTAAAAAAAATGTGAAATTTAAAATAAATAAATAAACAAGTATATAGGAGGGCCAGGTGTGGTGGCCCATGTAGTATCAGCCACTCAGGAGACTGAGGCAGAAGTATCGCAAGTTTAAGGCCAGCCTCGGCAACTTAGCGAGGTTGGTAGCTACTTATGAGACCCTGTCTCAAAAAATTAAAAAGGAGGGCTGGGGAGATAGCTCAGTCGGTAGAGTGCTTGCCTTGCATGCACAAGGCCCTGGGTTCGATTCCCCAGCACTGCAAAAAAAATAAATAAATAAAATAAAAAGGGCTGGGGATGTAGCTCAGCAGTAAAGTACCCCTGGGTTCAACCCCTAGCACCAAAAGCAAAATAAATATAGTATATGGGAGGATGTGTCTCACTTACATGCAAATATAAGGCTGTTTTATGTAAGGGACTTGGGCATTCAGATTTTGGTATCTGCAGGTGGTCCTGAAACCAATCCCTGTGGATGTCATGGGGAAATTTATTTGTTTCTCATAATTATTCCATATTTCATGTAATTGCCTCTAGTTGTATGTGAGTAACTTGAGGGCTAGGGCAGAGCACGAGAAAGGAAGTGGGCTAAAACAGGATAACAGAATTAGTACTGCTGTTCTCTGATGCCATCAGTGTGGGTTCAGCTTACTATTTATTCTCTTTCAAACAGTGTTGCTATCTGTCCCTCTGTGCCATTGTTCTCTCCGATCTAAGTCAACACCTGTCTGGGATCCCTCAGTCCTGTTTCTCTAGTTCTGTTTCACCTTTCCCTGGCCACCCTGTCTTCTCTGAAGGGGCTTGGAATCCCCAGTGTGTGTAAACGTTGGTGGGCCCTCCTTCCTTTGTAGTGCTTGCTAAACTTCTAGAGTTGTCCTAGAGGACTGCAGGTTTCAACACACCCATTTGGGTTGCTTTTATTTCTTTTTCTATCTCTCTCCACCTCCTTATTGGGGATTGAACCCTGAGGTACTTTGCCACTGAATCTACATTCCCAGTCCCTTTTATTTTGATACAGTATCTTGCTAAATTGCCTAGGCTTGTGTCAAATTTATGATTCTCCTGCCTCAGGTTCTGGAGTAGCTGGGATTATAGGCATGCACCATTGCACCTCCTGCTTTATTTATTTATTTATTTATTTTTTCTTCAAAATGAGATAGTTCCAGAAATATCAGCAAAAATGCTGTGGACATGGTGGTGCACACCTGTAATCCCAGTGGCTCAGGAGGCTGAGGCAGGAGGATCTCGAGTTCAAAGTCAGCTCAGCAATTTAACAAAGCACTAAGCAACTCACTGAGTCCCTGTCTCTAAATAAAATATTTTTTAAAAAGAGCTGGGGATGTGGCTCAGTGATTAAGCACCCCTGCGTTCAATCCCAGGTACCAAAAAAAAAAAAAAAAGGAAGAAAAAAAAGCTGTGAAAATTTTCTGAAAGGGGCAGTATAAAAGACCTCAACACCAACGAGAGTAGAGATGGGAAAGGGAACTACCATGGCAAGAAAGACCAAGGAATCCCAGCCTCATACTTCTTCTTGGCACAGCTGCCCCAAACATGAAGCCAAGTATTGAGAAATTAGGACTCCCTCTCTCTGAACTAGAGCTTAGCCGAGCACAAGAAAAACAGGGTCCGTAGGGCGTCTGAGTCTGGAGGACACCACCGGACATGCGAAGTCTTTGCTTTGAGCATCCTGTGCCTTAAACATCTGGTGATCCCCCAAAGGAGAATCGGACAGGAACTGGGTGTGTCGCCCAAAACTCTGCAGAGGCCTACCGCGCTGCTGACGCAACCCTCTCGCCCCACCTGCTGACTCTTTTTCGTATTACATGTTACCATTTAAATTACATGTATAATTTCTAAAAATGTATATGTATGATATATAAATGGATTGGAAGCAAAGATAAAGTGTTAAGGGAGGATTTTAATTTTTATTTCGGTTCTTGGTATTGAACCCAACCCAAGGCTTCACTAAATTACACCCCCAACCCTAATTTATTTTATTTCATTTTATATATGTATTTTTGTGGGCATTGAACCCAAGGGAGTTCTACCACTGAGCCACATCTCCAGCCCTTTTTGTTTTATTTCAAGACAGGTTCTTGCTAAGTTGCTGAGGCTGGTCTGGAACTTGTCATCCTCCTACCTAGTATCTTGAGTAGTTGGGATTACTAGGCATCCAGCACTGCGCCTGACTTTTTGGAACCTTTTTAAAATTTTTTGCGGTGCAGGGGACAGGGCCTCTCTCATGCTATGCAAGCACTCTACCACTGAGCTGTATCCCCAACCCAAGCCCGAATGTTTTTATGTTTGTCAAATTGTTTAAAATTAGCTGGGAGGGGTTGTGCACACCTGTAATCCCAGAGATTTGGGAGGCAGGCTCACAGAAGTACCCCTGCTGATTCAAGGCCAGTCTGGGCAACTTAGTGAGACCCTATCTTAAAAGAAGATTAAAAAAAAAAAAAAAAAGATGGGCATTACACACTTGTAATCCCAGAGATCTGGGAGGCTGAGGCAGGAGGATCACAAATTGGAGGTCAGCCTCAGCAACTTAGTGAGACCCTATCTCAAAACATAAAATAAAAAAGGGCTGAGGATGTAGCTCAGTGGTTAAGTGGCCCTGGGTTCAATCCTTGGCACCAAAGTAAATAAGTAAGCATTTTTAACAATTTGGAGGGATTATTTTTCATGGCAATGAAGAACTCATCTAGCTTTGGAGATAAACTACCTGGGTTACTTAGTTAACTATGTGATCTCAAACAGTGACTGACTCTTTCTGGACATCCTCAAAGGGTTCCTTTTGCATCTATCAAATAGTTCTAGGCCTTCCTTTAGGCCAAGCTCAGCCTTTAAGGGTTTACATACCAAAGACTTCCAAACCACAGTTAGAAGTGACTTGGAGGAGAGGAGCAGTATCTGGTGAACCTGGAAAGGAGACAGCCATCCAGGCTGTGGAGTCATTTATACTCTCCTCCCTCTCTCTTTCACTCTCCCTCCCCCTCTGAATTGGGAAGAAGCCAATCAGATGCACTGGATCAGGGTGTCCTGTCCCAGGAGACAGGGGCTATTTGTCTTCTTTCATGACAGACAGTCCAGGGAGGAGGAAGGAAAGGCTTAGGAACAGGGATGGAGTGAGCAGAGAGAAGCAAGCCAATTGGACCCCTGAAGAGTATAACCAGGGTGCCCTACCCCACCCCCACTCCTGGGCTGCCCTGTTATTAGGTACAACCCAAGTGAAAACCTGGAGCTCTTGTGACTTGGAGAGTAATGGAAGAGGGATTAGTGGAAAAAAGCAGAAAGTTCTGGACTTGACTCAACAAATGTACCATGTGTGGTCTGGGACAAGTCACCCTTTTTCACATCTCCTCTTCTTTATCCGGCAAATGAGGAAGCTCACTGTTCTAAGGTGGCTCCAGTTCTGGAACCGTATGGTCCTAAAAACCCAAAGCTACAGTTGTAGTTTTGCACAGCAGAGAAAAAGAAGGCTAAGAAGCAATTTAAAGCCCTCAAGTTTTCTAAACAACTATTAATGGGGGTTGGTAGTGTGGGTCCTTCACCTGCTTTGATAGCAAACAAAAAGGAATTGGGTTTATTCTGGATGGTTGGGAATGTTTTATATCTTGATTTGGAGGGGTTTACCTGTATACACGATGTGTACACAGGTAAAAAATTGATTTGTACACTTAAGATCTGTGTGCTTTTTAAATATGTGAATTATCCCTCAATAGAAAGAATAAGCCAGACACACCTGTAATTCCAGTGGCTCAGGAGGCTGAGGCAAGAGGATTGCAAATTCAAAGCCAGCCTCAGCAATTTAGTGAGGCCCTGAGCAACTTAGAAAGACCTTGTCTCTAAATAAAATGTAAAAAGTGCAGGGGATGTGGCTCTGTAACTAAGTGCCCCTGGGTACAACACCTGGTACAAAAAAAAAAAAAAAAAAAAAAAAAAAAAGGAAAAGAGAAAAGTCCTCCTTTCCATCTATTTTCCATCTCTTCTATATTTCTTCATTAATACTAGCTATTCCCTGTGCCTTCCATGGAAGCAAGCCATTCCCCTGACCTCAGATAAAATCTCTTCAGAATCTTGCAACTTGGAATTTTGAGGGAGACCCCGTTTTAACCTTTCCACCACCTGTTCTCTCCCCCTCACCCATCCTCTTCTCCTTGATGTCAATTCCTGTCCTGAGCCCGCCCCCCACCCAGGCTCTTTTTCCGGTGGTATGTGCCAGCCGGTCCTGCATCCCACATCCCCAGCTGTTGACATTTCGTTGCCATTACCCACGGCATAAAGAAAGGGGCCCTGTTATTCAACAATAGGGGAAAAGACAGAGACAATGGGAAATTGTGCTTCCGATGGGGTGGGAACAGAGAAGGAAAGGACAGACAGACGGACAGATGGGGAGGACAGAGCTGGACAGAAGGGGTCAGTTTGCCTGAAGCAGCCACCTTGAGAACCTCTTCCCAAAGGCAATGCACACCCAGACACCGACGGGCAGAGGTGAGGACTTGCAGGGGACGGGAGGTAGAGGGTGCTGCCTAAATGAGACCCATGTGGACATGCAGAGGCAACTGAGCTTGACTGCTATGGACCTGTGAGCTGCATCCGGTGTTCATTCCCATCCCCATCGGCCCAACACCTTCACCCGCCCATTGGTCAATCCACCCGCTTCTGGTTCAAGAGCTTTTAGAAGAAACAAGGCACCTGCTTTCTGTGCTCCTCCAGGTAACCATTTCTGGGCTGCCCCTTTACTCCATCGTCCTTCCTGGATTCCCACCCCTCATCCCAAGCCCATCTTCTCCTGGTCCCAGAATGGTGAGCTCCACAGATAAAGGGACAGGGCTGGGACTCAGGACACTTAGCCAGGCTTAGTGGACTGAAGGTTGAGAGAAGCTTCCAGCACTTTGACTTCTTTGAGCACAGGGAAGAAGCCTTTCTCAAAAGTATAGAGTAACCACACTGATCAAGTGTTCAAGCCCTGGGGCTTTAAGGTGTTTGGACTTCCAGAGAGACCCAGAAACATCTTTACCAGGACCTACTTGACTTCCTTAAGCAGGACAGAGAGTGGCTAAGCGTTGCTCCCTTCATCTCTGGGAAGAGACCAGTTTCTAAGAGGTAGGCAATGGAGCTACTGGCTACTGTGTCATTCTCCATAAGCACATGAAAACACTATGAGGACCCATTTTAAAATACAGAAATATAGATCAGTGATTAAGAGCTTGAGCTTGGGGCTGGGGAAATAGCTCAGTCAGTAAAGTGCTTGCCTTGCAAGCACAAGGCCCTGGGTTTGATCCCCAGCACCGGAGGGAAAAAAAAGAGAGAGAGAGAGAGAGAGCTTGAGCTTGTCAGATCTGGATTCAAATCCTAGCCGATCCTTCCTCTTACAGTGTGATCACACTGAAGTTTCCTAAACAGTGTGCACCTTAGTCTCAACGTGTGTCACATGGTATATATTAGTTCCTATCTTACAGAATTGCTAGGAAGGGGAAAGATAAAAGTATATACATAGAGTGCTTGGAATGGTGTCAGGCACATTTGACTTTAAGCTTTCAACAAGTTAATGCTAGCTGTCATTATTGTTGGTTACAGAATCAATGTCAATTCTCAGGTCACTCATTTTTGGTTTTTGATATTGGGGATTGAACCCAGGAACGCTTAATCACTGAGCCACGTGGCCAGCCCTTTTTAATATTTTATTTAGATACAGTGTCTCCCTGAGTTGCTTAGGGCCTCATTAAGTTGCTGAGGCTAGCTTTGAATTTGCAATATTCCTGCCTTGGCCTCCAAGCCACTGGGGTTATAGGCGTGTGCCACCATACCTGGTCATGGTCGCTCTTATTTACCAGGTTTTCCTAAAAGTGGGAGGGGGGTCTCTCACTCAGATCCTGTCCCAGGTACTCTCGATTTAGCAAGATTTTTTTTTTTTTTTTTTTTTTTTTTGCGGTGCTGAGGTTTGAACCCAGGGCCTTGTGCTTGCAAGGCAAGCACTCTACCAACTGAGCTATCTCCCCAGCCCCGGTACTCTTGATTTAAAAAAAAATTTTTTTTAAATTTTTCTTTAGTTATAGATGGACACAATACTTTATTTTATTTATTTATTTTTATGCAGTGCTGAGGATTAAACCCAGTTACCCCACTAGGCAAGTGCTCTAAGCTACACCCCCAGCCTGGTACTCTCACTTTTACACTAGGAACTTATTACTTGTGTCTAACCTCTGTTTCACCTACTACAAGTTAGTGTCTGGCCCTTATTTGCAGGAGGATGGAGCTCAGTTATTTAGATTTCTGGCTACTCAGGAAATTTCCTTTGTCTCCCCATACCACACACAGTCACACCTACTGTGTGTCAGAAACTATGCTAAGAACTGGAGATGATAGAGATGAATATATATATATATATACACACACACATACACACACACATACACACACATATTACTTATTCTGTATCAGGGACTATTTTAAACAGTTTACACTTACAAAATTAATTTGTCAAATCCTCACAACTACTCAGTGAGGTAGGTATTCTATTATTATCCATGTTTTACTAATGCAGACAGGAGGAAGAGAGAGGTTAAATAACTTGTGCAAAGTCCTGCAGTTAGGATGTGGAAGAGCCACATTTGAAAAATAAAACCAGGTCAAGAGGTCCCTGGTCTAATTTAGAATATGTATGATAAAGAAAGGGAATCTTCTGACAAAATAGACAATTGCATTTGAAATAGTTTTTATGGCTTTATAATTTTTTACTTTATAATTTCTGGAAAAACTCACATAATCTATGCATGCATATGTATTATTTTTAAATTCACACCATTATTTTAGATGCTAATAAAATTACTTCTAGAGCTGGGGAGATAGCTCAGTTGGTAAAGTGCTTGCCTCGCAGGCACAAGGCCCCAGGTTCAATCCCCAGCACCGCAAAAAAAAAAAAAAAAAAAAAAAAAAAAAAATTACTTCTAAGGACAAAAAAAAAAAAAAATCCCCAGTCCCGTATATTAGATCACAGTGCACTACAGTATAGCAAATTGGGGGGGTGAGACAAGGTTTCCCAGAGCAGGTCAGACCAACTGATGCCTATGTAAAGGAGATGACCTTCAACTTGGACTGCTTTGGAATCTGCCAGAAGTCCAGCATGTTTGGAGTACAGTGAAAAGTGGGGGATGGTGAGGGGGCTGGTGGGGGTGATTTCAGAGATGCAGGGGAGACTGAATCATAGAAAGCCTTGGAAACTGTGATCAGGAGATTGGACTTCATCCTGAGGACAATGGGGAGTCAAGCAGAGGTGTCAAGATTATATTTATTCTGAATTTGGGATGGAGAATGGGTGTGGGGAGAGCAGACTGAGATGACAGTTGAATGGCAAGTTTAGGAAGTAGCACCTGGGATGGGGAGGGTCAGAGATGCTACATCAGGAACTGCTGACTGAGGAGATGTGAGCAAGGAAGGTCCAGACCTCTGGCAGCGTGGGTGGGGTTGTCACTGCCTCCCCTCTCCATACCTTCCTTTTGTCATCAGCTTCTTTTTCTGCCCCCTTTGCTTCCAACTGGACAACTCCCTCCAGGAATTCCCAAAGGGATTTCCTCTTTCCCCCATTCCATTCCCGCAGTCCTAATGAATGCTCCATTTGTGCTCAGGAGACAGTGCTGACTCCCCATCATGCCAGGTGGCCTCACCCTTCCTGCACTGTGCCTATTACTTCTCCCTTGGGCCTTTGCCATCTTCCACAAAGCCCTGGGGGACCCAGGTAAGACCCCAGCCCAGCCCATAACTTGGAAAAAACACACTGGGGGAGAGGCATCAGAGGTGGGGATAGCGAAAAGGGCAGCTGTTAGAGGTACCAGGAGCAAGAGTCAGTGCTCAATAGGCAATGGAGAGAGTCAGGGATACTGGGAAAAGCCTCTGGGGTCAGGGTCTGGGTGGGCACTTGGGGCAGCGAGGATCAGGGGGTTCCTGCCACTGTGGCCTCCTCTGCTTAGCATCCCCGGGCCCCCACTACCTCCTGCCCCCCATCCACGAGGTCATTCACTCTCGTCGTGGGGCCACGGCCACGCTACCCTGCGTCCTCGGCGCCTCGCCTCCCAGTTACAAGGTACGCTGGAGCAAAGTAGAGCCGGGGGAGCTCCGGGAAACACTGATCCTCATCACCAACGGACTGCACGCCCGGGGCTATGGGCCTCTGGGAGGGCGCGCCAGGATGCGCAGGGGTCATCGGCTGGACGCCTCCCTGGTCATCGAGGGTGTGCGCCTGGAGGACGAGGGCCGGTACCGCTGCGAGCTCGTCAACGGCATCGAGGACGAGAGCGTGGCGCTGACCTTGCGCCTGGAGGGTGAGGCCCTTCCCTTCCGCCCTGCTCCTTCCTAGACAGGGTCGCAAGGTCTGGATCTCCCAGAACTCCTTCGCAGTATCCTCCCCCCCCTTCCTCCGGAGGGGTCCTCCCAGGCACTTTCCCAGGCAGCGCCGCCCTTGCTCTCCCCTTCTCCCATCTGTCGGCTTTCGCCAGACTCCGCCACCCCGCAGGTGTGGTGTTTCCGTACCAACCCATTCGAGGCCGGTACCAGTTCAATTACTACGAGGCGAAGCAAGCGTGTGAGGAGCAGGACGGACGCCTGGCCACTTATGGTCAACTGTACCAGGGTGAGCGGCCAAACCCCGACACCGTCCAGACCCCACCCTGGGCTGTCACAGGGGACCCAACCAGAAAGCCGGGTGAGCTTGGGGTCTGGCCCCCGCTGTTGACGCGTCTCGCCCCCCCCCCCCACCTCCCGCCAGCGTGGACTGAGGGGCTGGACTGGTGTAACGCGGGCTGGCTGCTGGAGGGCTCCGTGCGCTACCCGGTGCTTACCGCGCGCGCTCCGTGCGGCGGCCGAGGGCGGCCAGGGATCCGCAGCTACGGACCGCGCGACCGGAAGCGCGACCGCTACGACGCCTTCTGCTTCACCTCAGCACTGGCCGGTGAGGGTAGGAGCGAGCGGGGCCACAACCACGACTTGGGGCGGGGTCTGAGGAACAGGGGCGGGAAAGTGGAACTCCGAAAGCGTGTGATCAGGGACGGGTGTCCTGGCCTTTCCAAGGCAACGCCCCTCCATCCCGCACACTCAGGCTCCAAACCAACTCTCGAAACCCACCTGTGTCTGCTTGCGGCGACTCTTTCACTCCCACTACCGGAGTTGGGTCTTGGCCCTGTTCTGTATCCCTGCGCCACCGCGCCTCTTCCAGCTCCCAGGGGTTGGTGACACTGCTTTGGTGCCCAGGCCAGGTGTTCTTCGTGCCTGGGAGACTGACGCTGTCTGAAGCCCACGCGGCGTGCCGGCGGCGTGGAGCGGTGGTGGCCAAGGTCGGGCACCTCTACGCCGCCTGGAAATTCTCCGGGCTGGACCAATGCGACGGCGGCTGGCTGGCTGACGGCAGCGTGCGCTTCCCCATCACCACGCCGCGGCCGCGCTGCGGGGGCCTCCCGGATCCCGGGGTGCGCAGCTTTGGCTTTCCCAGACCACAGCAGGCGGCCTATGGGACTTATTGCTACGCGGAGTAGGGGCCCATCGCACCCCATCAGCGCGCGTGACGAAGCTTAGGAGTGGTGGCGGGGTCTATCGTCGCCCTTTCCCGTGAGCCTCCCCTCATGCCAGACGTGGAGTGGCCCCTCCAGACCTGCCTTCCCAGCTCGGGGCTGCGGGCCACGGACTCTGGCTGGCCCAACTTTGGGGAGCGGAGGTGGTGGCGGCTGGGTACGCATACGACCCTTGGACCCATCAATCGCAGACCCGCGGGGTTCCCATCCCCCTAGCAGAGAACGCAGACGCACATAGAGGGCGGGAGGGGCGCCCCGCTCGGGGCCCAGAGGAATTAACTAACCTCTGGTACAGCAATAAAATAACGTGGGAACCTTCTGTGATGAGGCTGTAAATCTTGGAAGCGCGGGGGTATGTGCGTGCGAGGGGAATAACTCTGGACCCAGCGTGCAGACTGCGCGCCTAAGAAGATAGGGTTTGAGAAGGAAATTTATTGCCTCTATAGGATGCGTTATCAGGGGACAGAGCATTGCGAGAAAAGGGCACCCACAGGCCAAGGGAGAGAGCCGGAAAGTCGCCTGGCCCACGACCCAGGCGGGAGAACCCAGACAGTTATTACACCAGGTGCCACGCGAGGGCGCCGCACACTCACCTAGAATTACTGTAGTCTCTTCTGTTAGGAGCGCAGCATAACCCGAGGTCTACCCTCTGGGCCCTGGAGAACAAATAAACGATGGACTTAAACATATTTCAAAATGTGTTTACATCCTGACAGTCTCCCAGAAGCACTTTCAGGGAATACTGTGAAACACAGGAAAGTTAGGGGGCTGGGGCTCTTGCTCAGTGGTAGAGCGCTTGCCTGGCACGTGTAAGGCACTGGACTGGGTTTGACCCTCAGCACTACATAAAAGTGAATAAAATAAAATAAAGGTATTGTGTCCATCTACAGCTAAATTTTTTTTATAAAGATAAGAAAGTTATTCAGTTGTTAAAATCGATGGGAAATTGATCCTGCAGAAGGAGACAAACACCAACCTTGAGGCCACGAAAGGGAACTAGAACAATGACATTCTAAACATATGGCTAAAATGACCAACTGAATAGACAAACTAATGTTACTAATTTGTTTTTCATGTATATATTTCTCACACACACACACACACACACACACACACACACACACACACACAGAGTTATGCATAGCTTAACTACTAGGAAATGTTCTAAGAACTGCATCCTTAGATCCTCAGGTGATTTTTCTCAACTTTCCAACATCACAGGGTGTACTAACATACAGCCCGATGGTATATCCTGCTATATACCTAGGCTATATGGTAGAGTCTTGCTTTTAGGCTACCATACTGTTCAGCAGGTTACTGTACTTAATACTGTAGGTAATTTTAACACAATGGTGTTTGTGTATTTAAACATAGAAAAGTTACAGTAAAAATACAGTATGACCAATTTTTACAAATGGTATGCTTGTACAGGACCCTTACCATGAATGGAGTCTGCAGGACTGGAAGTTCCTCTGGATGAGTCAGTGAAAGTGTAGTGAATGAACCTGAAGCCTAAGGCATTAATATACACTACTGTAGACTTTATAAACTCTCTACTCTTAGGCTACACCAAATTTGTAAAAAACATTTTTCTATTTTCAATGATAAATTAACCTTAGCTTACTGTCACTTTTTCCCTTCTTTTTCTTTTCTTTCTTTCTTTCTTTCTTTTTTTTTTTTCTGTTAGATTGTTTGTTCTATTTTGGGGTGATTGGGTGATACTGGGGAT
The DNA here is from genome assembly GCF_902686455.1 of Sciurus vulgaris. Classification (NCBI taxonomy): domain Eukaryota; kingdom Metazoa; phylum Chordata; class Mammalia; order Rodentia; family Sciuridae; genus Sciurus; species Sciurus vulgaris. The sequence continues at coordinate 117,497,720 of NC_136461.1, forward strand.
TGAACCCTGGGCCTCACACCTGCTAGAGAGTTCTCTACCACTGAGCCACACTCCTGGTACTGTAACTTTTTTACTTCACAAATTTTGAGATCTTTTTAAAATTTTTGTATTTTTTTAGATGTTGATAGACCCTTATTTTTATTCATTTACTTATATGCAGTGCTAAGAATCGAACCCAGTGCCTCAACATGTGAGGCAAGCCCTCTACCACTGAGCCACAACGCCAGTCCCAGATTTTGAGTTCTTTAAAAACTTTTTCACTACTTTTGTAGTAGCACTTAGCTGATAACAAACACATTATACAGCTGTACAAAAAAAAAAAAATTTCTTCATGTCCTTACTCTATGAACATTTAACTATTAATCATTTTTTAAAACTTTTTTGTTAAAAACTAAGATACACACACATTAGCCTATACAAGGTCAGGATTATAACTGCTACTCTCTGGGCTTTCTATGTTCTACCCTATGATGACATTACAGCCCAGAAAACCAAGATCCTGGGCTCCAGTAGTTTAGGCAGCAGGAAAATGGCTTTTCTTCAGTACAATACCTTCAGTGTTGGTTGAGAGACCATGTGAGAAATGACCACCAGGCTGGGGGTATAGCTTAGTGGTAGGCCCAGGGCCACGTTCAAGGCCCTGGGTTTGATCTCCAGCACACAAAACAAACAAACAAAAAATACCCAAACAAGCAAAAAAGGCCATGGGAGGAACTTTCCATTTGCTGCAATGCTCCATTTCTGTGCCCATAGAAACACAATACTATTGATTCGTACCACTACCTGGCATGTTGCTATTACCATTAATTTTTTTATTATAGAGAATTTCAAAAATACTCAAATGGAGAGAGGATAGTATGGTGAAGAACTCCCTTATCCAGTTTGATCATTATCAAAATTCCACTCTAGGGGGCACACGTCTTGGCTCACATCTGTTATACCAGTGATTCTGGAGGCCTAGGTAGGAAGCTCCTAAGTTTAAAGCCAGTCCCTGTAACTTAACAAGGCTCTTTAAAAAAAAAAAAGCAGGGGTTGGGGAGATAGCTCAGCTGGTAGAGTGCTTGCCTCGCAAGCCCAAGGCCTGAGTTCGATCCCCAGCACCACAAAAAAAAAAAAAAAAAAAAAAAAAAAAAAAAAAGCAGTGGAGTGGGGAAGGGGGTGTAGCACAGTGGTAGAATGCCCCTGGGCTCAATTAGCATTATTTGTTGCCTCCATGACTGTTGGTTGAGTCCCCTCTGGGAGCATTAGAGCATTAGCTCTCAAGAATTCCTGGCTTGTCCTGAGCCCAAACCTGTTCCCACAACAAGAAAACAAAACCCTCAGGCGGAGTCACAGATGTCACAGAGATCCCTTCTCCTTGTAGAGGTGAATGCTGGAAGAAATGGGTCACAGCTGCAATCCACTCGCTTGCACTGCTCAGATCCTTTGTGCCTTGTATTAGATTCACTGATTCACTTTGTCTTGTCATGCTGATGCTTCAAGGTGATGACTGATTGCTCTTTCTTTTCTTTCATTGCTTTTTCACTGAGCCGCATCCCCAGCCCTTTTTTGTATTTTATTTAAAGACAGGGTCTCACTGACTTGTTTAGGGCCTCAATGAATTGCTGAGGCTGGCTTTGAACTAGCAATCCTCCTGCCTCAGCCTCTGATTGCTATTTCTAATTTGGTTCTGGGAACGGAACCCAGGGCCTCAAGCATGCTAGGCAAGTGCTCTGCCACAGAACTACTCCTTAGCTCACAATTCCTAATTCTTAAAAAGGAAGTCTTACAACAGAAGGGTTAGTGGGACAAACTATAGTTACTGTTGCTGCCATGAGTTCCAAGTCTATAATCAACATTTAACATTTCCCCATTTCTATGGGGCTTTCCCAATGGAAAACCAAGACTTTCATCCCTGAAGGCCTTAGGCTTTCAATACCAAACCCTTCACCAGCCACTGTTGCTAAAACTTCCTGTTTATGGGATAATCAAGATCAAATATTTCCCTGTGCATGATAGCACAGCCTATAACCCCAGCAACTGGAGAGGCTGAGGCCAGAGGATTGCAAGTTCAAGGCCAGCCTCAGCAACTTAGCAAGACCCTGTCTCAAAATAAAAAATTAAAAGGGCTGGTGGGATTGCTCAATGGTAGAGCACCCTTAGGGTCAATTCACAGTACCAAAAAAAAAAAAAAAAAAAAAATCAAATATCTATGCCAGTATAATTCCTTTCTTTACCTACTGACCAATTGGCATGAGTTGTCCAAATTGGCCCAGGGGTTGCTATGGCCTTAGGTTTAGTGGTACCTCTACTACGACCTCTGGTAGATGCATCCTTCACCTCCAGAATCAGGGCTTCTAATTCTGCAGAGCCTGACTGTATAGGAACTGGAAGCACTAATTCCCCAAATGGGCCACTAGGAGTGATGGTGAGGGGGTTGTTCCTATTTTCAGACCTTGATTCCTGTACCCATGATTTCTAGCTAGCTAGGATTCAGCACCTTATAATGATCATTGGTTCAAAATAATATACTGCCTTTTGAGGAGCAGTGGCCCAATCCTAGAGGATCTTTTCCCCAAACTGGTTTTAGATATGCTGTAAAGAGGCATGCTAAACTGGGTATGGTGGTCCCAGCGGCTTGGGAGGCTGAGGCAGGAGGATCACAAGTTCAAAGCCAGCCTCGGCAACTTAGCGAAGCCCTAGGCAACTCAGTTAGACCCTGTCTCCAATTAAAATATTTTAAAAGGGCTGGGGAGGTGGCTCAGTGGTTAAGTGCCCCTGGGTTCAATCCCTGGTATTTAAATAATAATAATAATAATAATGACAGGCTAATGAACTATCGATTTAGCAATTTATAGGTGATATGGTATACTGTAGAGCCAGTGGATCAGTGGTCACATGCCCACTGTCTCATTTTCTTCACTATAAAGTGAATTTTTTTTTTTTTTTTTTTTTTTTTTTCACAGCACTGGGGAGTAAACCTAGGTCACTGTACCACTGAGCCAAATCCCCAGTCCTTTCTATTTTTTCTTTTGAGACAGAGTCTCACTGAGGTGCTGAGGGGCTCACTAAGTTGCCCACACTGGCCTCAAACTTGCAATGCTCCTGCCTCAACCTCCTGAGTTATTCGTATTACAGGTGTTTGCCACTGCCCCCAGCTAACGTGGATCCTCTCGCTTAGCTTTGATACCTTAAGGGAGCTCATTTACTTTGTGCCCTTGGATATTGGTGCTGGCCAACGCACTTAGTTAGGTAAGGCAAATCCATGTCCAAAATATGCACTAATCCCAGCAAGGACATCTTGCAGCTCCCTCCAGATTGCAGAGACACACTGTAGTCAACATACTACTGAGCAGCTGCCTGGCCTCCTTCAGGTGTGGTATTGGGGCCTCGGCATCGGTCTCTGTGGCTAACAGGCGGATGGATGCAGCTAGATCAGCCTTGATGAGCACAGCCAGGCTGGCAAGTCCTCGTGTAGTCTCATGTCCACCACCACAACTATCTCATTCACGGTCCCATCATGCAAGCCCTCGCATGGAGGAGGACAAAGGCTGGCTGTCATCCTCTGGAGTCCTTCTGTCCCCCTAGCTGTTCAATGCCTCTTCTGCAGTGAATGTTCTGTAATGGTATTGATATAAGACACAAAGATCTGTATATCTTGTGCCCACTGCTGTAAGTTCATCCACATATCTTTGTCCCCGACTTCATTAATTGCAACCCTCCAATCTTGCTCTTTTCTGGTCCCTGATCAACCTACCAAGTCATTGCCACAGCTCAGAAGTCCACTTCCCTCAAATGGCCTCGCCTGCAACTGAAGAGACAGCAGCCGGAAATCTCTTTCTGGAAGGAGTCCCTTCACCCTGTCTTTCCATGCCCTCCACAGGTGGGGCTGTAGTTGGTGACAGTCCCTGTTTGTTTGTTTGTCTGTTTATTTGGTACCAGGGATTGAACCCAGGGGAGCTTAACCACTGAGCCACATCCCTAGCCCTTTTGTTAAAATTTTATTTAAAAAAAATTTTTTGTAGTTGTAGATGGACAGTATGCCTTTATTTTATTTGTTTATGTTTTATGTGGTGCTAAGGATTAAACCCTGGGCCTCACACATGCTAGGCAAGTTCTCTGTCACTGAGCCACATCCCCAGCCCTTTTTAATATTTTCTTTAGAGACAGGTTCTCCTTGAGTTGCTTAGGGCCTTGATGAATTGCTAAGGCTGGCTTTGAACTCTTAATCCTCCTGCCTCAGCCTCCTGAGCTGCTAGAATTACAGGCATGCACCATCATACCTGGTTTATTTATTTATTTATAATATTTTTTGTTGTAGATGAACACAATACCTTTATTTTATTTATTTATTTTTATGTGGTGCTGAGGATCAAACCCAGTGCCTCATACATTCGAGACAAGCACTCCACCACTGAGCTACAACCCCAGCACCAGTTTATATATTTTTAAGACTTTTAAAATTTATTATAGTACTGGGATTGAACCCAGGAGCACTTAACCACTGAGCTACATCCCCAGCCCTTTTTATTTTGAGACAAGCTTTCGCAAGTTGCAGAGAGTCTCGCTAAGTTGCTGAGACGGTCTTTGAACTTGAGATCCTCCTGCCTCAGCCGCTGGGATTGTAGGCGGACTCCGCCTCACTTGGTTACAAAGTTTTGGGTTTTTTAAAATTTTTTTTTAGTTATTAATGGACCTTTATTTTATTTATATGTGGTGCTGAGAATCAAACCCAGTGTCTCACACATGCTAGACAAGTGCTCTACCACTGAGCCACAACTGGAGCCCTACAAAGGATTTTTTTTTTAATTGTAAACAAATGGGATACATGTTGTTTCTCTGTTTGTACATGGAGTAAAAGCATACCATTTGTGTAATCATAAATTTACATAGGGTAATGTGGTTTGATTCATTGTTATTTTTTCCTCCCCCCACTCCTCCCGCCCCTCTTTCCCCTCTATACAGTCCTTCCTTCCTCCATTCTTGCCACCCTCCCTAACCCTAACCCTAACCCTAACACCAACCCCTCCCACCCCCCATTATGTGTCATCATCCACTTATCAGCGAGATCATACGTCCTTTGGTTTTTTGACATTGGCTTATCTCACTTAGCATGATATTCTCCAATTTCATCCATTTGCCTGCAAATGCCATAATTTTATCATTCTTTATGGCTGAGTAATATTCCATTGTGTATATATACCACAGTTTCTTTATCCATTCATCAAATGAAGGACATCTAGGTTGGTTCCATAATCTGGCAATTGTGAATTGAGCAGCTATGAACATTGATGTGGCTGTATATCTGTAGTATGCTGATTTTAAGTCCTTTGGGTATAGGCCAAGGAGTGGGATAGCTGGGTCAAATGGTGGTTCCATTCCAAGCTTTCTGAGGAATCTCCATACTGCTTTCCAGAGTGGCTGCACTAATTTGCAACTCCACCAGCAATGTATGAGTGTACCTTTTTCCCCACATCCTTGCCAACACCTATTGTTGCTTGTCTTCTTGATAATCGCCATTCTAATTGGGGTGAGATGAAATCTTAGGGTAGTTTTGATTTGCATTTCTCTTATTACTAGAGATGTTGAACATTTTTTCATGTATCTGTTGATTGCTTGTAGATCTTCTTCTGTGAAGTGTCTGTTCATTTTCTTAGCCCATTTGTTGATTGGATTATTTGTGTTCTTGGTGTAGAGTTTTTTGAGTCTTTATATATTCTGGAAATTAGTGCTCTATCTGAAGTGTGAGTGGCAAAGATTTTCTCCCACTCCCTACAAAGGATTTTTAATGTTATTGGTAGCCCCTGCTGCTGAGGCTTTTCAGTAGACTGACAATATGTCTACCATCTATATCTCAATTTTGTACACATTGTGTATATAAATACAAGTAGATGCTGATGTTTCCAATTAGGATAGAAGATTAGAAAATTTCCCCTAACTTCCCTTCTCCTACAATGAAAATCTTGGTTTTAATAACACTACTGAAATTACTTATTTTCTTTATCATGATAAGTAGCTCTTAATTGCAATGCTTAAGATAATAGTGCCAACATTAAGATTTATATATGATTCCTAGGGCACTCCTGGGTTCAATCCTCAGTAAAAAAAAAAAATCATATATATATATATATATTATATGATTCCTTTTGTTCTTAGAGGGCTAGTGATGTATATAGTCAAAATGTCAAGCTTCATCTAATCACTGGAAAAAAATTCTCTGGATTGGGTTTTGGTGACTGCATGCCTATCATTCTAGCTACTCAGGAGGCTGAGGCAGGAGGATTGCAAATTCGAGGCCAACCTTAGCAACTTGGTGAGAACCTGTCTCAAAACAAAATTTTAAAAGGACTGGGAGGGGTTGGGGATATAGCTCAGGTGGTAGAGTGCTTGCCTCACATGCACAAAGCCCTGAGTTCAATCCCCAGCACCACCCCCCACCCAAAAAAAGGACTGGGAAGGTAGCTCAGTGGTAGAACACCCTTGGGGTCAATCCCTAGTATGACAACAAAAATAAATAAATTTTTTCTTCAACTTCACATAGAAGTAGGTACCTTCATTTCCAATGTTTAGGAATTACTTCCCTTTTCTTCTTTCAATTATTTTAAACTTAATTTTGTATTTTAATTACATACAACATTTACATGGTTCCAACATCAAAACCATTCAAGAAGCTGGATGTGGTGGCACATGCCTATAATCCCAGGAGGAGGCTGAGATAGGAGGATCACAAGTTCAAGGCCAGCCTCAACTACTCTATGAGACCCTCAGCAACTTAGTGAGACCCTGTCTTAAAATTTTAAAAATATTTTTTAAAAAAAGGGCTAGGACTGTGACTCAGTGATAAATCACCCCTAGGTTAGATCCCCAATACCAAAAAAAAAAAAAAAAAATTCAACCAGGTGTTCTTGCCATCTTACAGGTGAGGATACTGAAGCTAGAAGAGATTAACACCTGTCCCAGCAGGATGGAGACATGCCATGGGCAGGCAGGGAGAGGAGCTGAAGGGACAGACTTTGCTCCAGAAGTAGACAGGCACAGACTTGGGGTCAGCCCTCCATTTGGTTTCCTCAGCTGCTCCCTAGGGAAGGAGAAGGCTGTGGGTCACCTCTGATCGCATAGACTTACCCCCCTTGGTGACAGTCTGACGGGTCAGAGGGACAGGCAGCTCCTGCAGATGCAGCAGGGGTCTCCCATGCTGTCCTTCAGTCACAGATCCGTCCACTCTCTCCCTGACACCCCACCCGCTATGGGTTGCACCCCGGCACTCTAACTCGCTGCGTGCCTGGGCTGGGGCTTCCTGGCGCCTTTCAGGAGCTATCAAAGCCCCCATTCTCTGAACACAGCTGTGCCAGTGCTTAGCTGTGCATCCCACGTCCCCATGGCATAGGACCCAGGTGTCTGTGTGACGTGCAGGACCTCAGAGGAACTCAGCTGCCTGGCTTCCACCTCCTAGTGTGGGAGAGCGTAGAAAAGTCTGGAAGGATAGGCTCTCCCAGTGTCCACACTGGATGGGAACCCAGCAAGGACAGCCCAGGGCTAACAGTGGGGATGGGGTGGGGGTAGGAGGCAGGAACTTGGAGGGGAGGGTCTGTGTCTTCAGCTTGGGTCATGGCCTCAGCTTTGGCCTGCTTGGGCGATGTTGGGGGGGCCTGCGGGTGGAGGCAGGAGATTTATTGTTCTTAACCAGAGAGGCTGGAAATCTCCCCAGGGCCCAGGAGGCTGGGAGGCAGCCAGCTGGGCTGCACGTGGAAGAGGAGAAAGAGCTGCCCACACTCTCCCTCTCTCTTCTCTCCACCTCCTTTTCTTTCCTCTGAGAAAGATGTGTTGTGGGGATGGGAAGCTGGCAAGAACTCTGGCCGGGGAGACAGAAGGGTCGGGTTTTTGGTCTTGTCTCAGTCAATTCCATGCTGTGTGAGCCTGAACCTCACTTCACCTTTCTGAGGTCCTAGTTTCCTTGTCCAGATAGGTAACTAAAGTCACTTTTCTCTGACTTTTCTTATCACAGGCAGGTTTCCCTGAGGCAAAGTTACCTAGGACTTTCTCCCCCTGTTTCTGAGACAGAAAGTTCTACTTGAAATCTGCCTTTCATCCTTCCTGCTTCTATTGGCCTGGATTGCTTTCAGCCAGTGCCTGCAGATCACCTTCTGAGATCTGGAGGGGCTTCCCAGAGGGAGGTCTGTTCTTGCTTTTCCTCAGAAAGCAAATAGAAATGGGGGAGAGTCCTATGACCTTGGGTCAAGATGCAAGGCTCAGTAATTACCAGCTCAAAGTGCAGGGTAGATTTCAGTATGAATTTTCCCAACTAGAAAGGTTGAAAAGAATCTTGGAGAGATGTTTATTGCCTCCTTGAGAAGGCCTTAAGAAAAGACTCCATTCCCGAGTGAAGAGCCCACCCCTCCATTCACAGGGAAGTGGCCCGTTGAGCTCCTGGCTAGGAGACCTGGTGCAGGTGAGGGCTGCATATGCGGAACACTGTCTGACAGAGGAAAAGATCCAGAACCAACCTAGGTGCCCTTCAACAGATGAAATGGATAAAGAAAATATGGTACATATACACAATGGAATAGTACTCAGCCATAAAGAAGAACTAAATGATGGCATTTGCTGGTAAATGGATGGAACTGGAGACTATCATGCTAAGTGAGATAAACCAATCCAAAAAAATCAAAGGTCAAATGTTCTTCTGATATGAGGATGCTAGCACACAATTGTTGGGGATTGGGGGGGAGAATAGACATTCATTGGATTAGACAAAGGGAAATGAGGGCAGGGAGGGGGAATGGGAATGGGAAAGACAGTGGAATGAATGAGACTAACTTTCCGATGTTCATACATGAACACACAACCAGTGTAACTCCACATCATGCACAACCACAAGAGTGGGAAGTTATACTCCATGTATGTATGATGTGTCAAAACACATTCTACTGTCATGGATAACTAAAAAGAACAAATTTTTAAAAATAATGCACCAATGAAAATATGAAAAAAGAAGAGAAATCCAGATTTTTTGGGGGGGTACTAGGGATTGAACCCAGGGATTGAACTTAACCACTGAGCCACATCCCTAGTCCTTTTAATATTTTATTTAGAGACAGGGTCTCACTGAGCTATTTAGTGCCTCAATAAGCTGCTGAGGCTGGCAACCTCCTGTCTCAGCCTCCCAAGCGGCTGGGATTACAGGCGTGTGCTGAGTCCAAGCCCTGGACCGGGATGTCCCTCCTCCAGCGTGGTGCAGGGGCATCATTCAGACCGTTGTACAGATGACAAAGTTGTTTCAGAGGAATGACACCTTTGCTGAGTTTTGCCACTGCAGATGGCAGGTGGAGATTTTGGCCGCAGAGCTGTGACGCCCGTCCTCTTCAGGGCTGCTGCGTCCTCTCCCTGTATCTGCTCTCCCGCCAGGAGTCTGCTTCTCGGAACGGACTGTCTGGTACCAAATCTGGTCCCGCCCCAGGTGCTGCTGGTCTCAGTCAAGGTTGGACTCCCCCATGGCACCGACATGTGCACCCTGGTCATGCAGGGAGGTGGCAAGGAAGGTCACTTTCCCCTGCCTTCTCTGGTCACGCTCAGGCTTCCCCGAGGCAAGAATTGTGGTTACATCTGAGCAGCCACTGGGATTGAATTTCAGCCACATGGTGGCCTGGCTCAGCCTGGCTGGCCTGAAGCCCTGCGGAGCCCTGCTGGAGGTGAGTCCTGAGCCCGTGGGGGCAGGAGGGACATAAGCACCCATGTTGGTTGGCACCGTCCTGGGGGAGGGGGCTCTCCTTCAGCTCCGAGATGTGAGGTCTAAGGTGAGTAGACAGACACCCAGGCACTGCTCAGACCTGTCCCTAAAACCTTCCCAGATACCACCTCTCCATCTTCTTAGATGCCACCTCTCCAATACAGCATGGACCAGGTACTGTGTTCCTGGAGCCTAAAACACTGCCTGGTGCACAGCTGGTTCATGGTTGGCATTCAGTTTCTATCTGTTTAATGAAAAGAACAAGAGCGAGGCTCCTTCCCCAGGCACCTTGCCCTGTCCCCTTTAGTCTTGCATCTGTGAGACACTCGCTGAGAAATCTAATCACCGCCACCCCAGATCTTTCTGTCCCTACAGATGGGCCTGGGGGAGGGCTAGAAGCGTCTCTTTAGACCCTCAGGCATTTGGGAGGAGCTCCTTTGGGAACATCTGGAAGCCTCTTGGAACTAAGCCCAGGAGATGGGGGCTGGGGTGGGCTCCTGGTAGGGAGTTGTCCGGAATCCCCAGGATGGACTTGGGGTGCTGTCCAGATGAAGCCGGGGCCTGCTCCGAGGCTGTGTCTGCATATGGGCACCCCACTTTTCTTGCAACATTTTGAGGATGCTGCTGGATTTTATGGGGATCAAAGACCCTCACGAAGTGACACTTGTGACCAGAGCAGAGACTCCAGGCATCGGGCTGTCTTGCCCACTGTCCGTGCCAGGGATGTGCCTCAAGTCCGGGGAGGGAGGGAGGAAGAGAGGAGAAAAAGAGAGAGAAAGCCTGGGAAAGTGGAGGGAAGCAGAGGCCCTGGAGCGGGCAGTGGGGGTGGCGGGAGTCATTGGTATGCCGGACGCTGAGGAGTCCCTGACAACCACTGGGCGGCCCTCAAGGCCCACCCCTTGGCAGCAAGTTCAGCAGCCCAGCCCTGGCCAGCAGGCTCCGGGCTCCCAGCAACGCTGACAATTTTGCACATTGGCTTGCATGACCAGTAACACCGCCCATAGTGCCACCGGCATCCCCTCACCCCTAGAGGTTTCTGGACTTGCTTTGCTTAACCCATGATTCTGCTGTCTACCTCCATCCCCACTAACTGCAAAGTCAGCTCCTCCCTGTGCAGGGAGTGGGAGCACCGCAGGAGACAAAATCCAATCAGAACATCCTCCGGGGAGGTGGCTGCGGTCATTCGCACCTCATCCTTGCCTCCAAAAAAGAGCTATCCATTTTTTTTTTTTTTTTTGGTGGGGAGGAGGGGTATCACTCTTTCCAGGAGCAAAGCCTCCTACTGTCCCTTCACCCTCTTCCCTACTAAGTTTGAGTCCCTCCTCTTCCCCTTTGGACCAATGGGAAGTCCCTCCAGTTGTCTAACTTCCATCCCTCCAGCTGCAACATCATCTTTTAGCGCACCCTCCCCGCCCCTTCTGCCCTCCCTTCCTACTCCAAGTCCTCATCTTCTCTTCCCCGGAACGATGTCCTACTTCGCTTGTCCTTGCCCTCTCCGCTGCCACCGGGAATCGACGCAAAGAAGGCAGCCGGTCCCGTGACCATCCCGAGCCCCTCGCGTTCCCGAACAGGGGGCGGGGGAGGTCCCAAGGAAGGGCGGGGCCGGGCGGGGGGTGTGGAAGAAAGGGGGTTTTGTGCGGCGCCCGGCGGGCCGGCGCCCTCTTCCGCGCGACCTGCAGGCCCGGCATCTCCTCGCGCCCGCGCAGTCCCCGCCGCAGTCTCAACTGCAGCAGCAGGACCAAGCCGTGGATCCCGAGGAGACCCCAGGAGGAGGCGGCAAACTTAGCAGTGCCGCCCTCATCCCAGCCCTTGGGAAGGTGAGTGCCACCGGAGCCTGGCCGCCAGGTCCTGGGAGGGAGAGAGCGAAGGGAGCGCCCCCCCGGCCTCCCAGTGGCCCACGCTCGCACCGGTGGCCCTGGCCTCCGAGGCACCCAGCTGCAGACCCGGGACACCTTGGCGAGGTGCGGGGCAGGCCAGTCCCGAGCGCTTTTGGCTCCTGCTGCCATCTCAGCTCTACATCCTCAGCTCTGCCTTGGTGGCGTGCGCCACGCACACACACACTGCTGCTTGCAGCTGGTCCGCAGCCCCCTGGGTCCGCCAGTTAACGGGAACACCCCTGTCAGTCCCGAGTCTTCCTTGTTGCTCGCTGCACTCCGAGGGTGGTGGTGAAGATTTCTGACCTTGCCCTGGTCAAGGCCGTGCCGGTGGGCTCAGCCCCTGACTCGGTGCCCTCCTGGCGGACAGCACCGCTGGAGGAACAGCAGTCAGCAACCGCAGCCTTCAGGGGCTACCTCCCAGAGTCCCGCAGGACAGGGTGGTGGCTGCACCGACTCTGGAGCTGGACTCCCAATTCTGCCACTTACTTGCTGTGTGACCTTGGGCAAGTTAGTCGACCTGAACCTTGGGCTCCTCGTCTACTTAAAGAAGAAAGCACAGAGTATTTTTCTTACAGTTGAGGTTGTCCGTGGAAGCTCTTGTAGGAAGCCGGTTCCCGTGGATGCCCGAGAGCTGTTAGCTGGGATTGGGTACCGCTCCTTCCCTTCCTAACACTGCCAGGGGCTGGGAGCTTCCTCCCCAGGAGTTTCCACAACCTCCTCCACTCAGATGGACTCAGCCTTCACGATTCTAACAGGATCATCAAGAGATGGACATTAATTTTGTTAGCATCACTTAGATGGCAGATAATACCAGTCCAGGCAAGAAACAGTGTTCCCTAATCCCAGAGGCTGAGGCAGGAGGATCGCAAGTTCAAAGCCAGCCTCTGCAATTTAGTGAGGCCCTAAGTAACTCAGGGAGGTCCTACCCTGTCTCTAAATAAAACATAAAAAGGGCTGGGGATGTGGCTCAGGGTTATGCATCCCTGGGTTCAATCCCTGGTAAACCCCCCACCCCAGAAAAGAAGAGGAAGCAGTGTTCTCAATAGATCCACCCCCAGGGGTCCCAGCGCTCACTTGGCCTCTGAGAACCCCATTATTCACATTTCAGACTTTATAAGGATCTGCAACAGCTCAGCTGGGGATGTTGCTAATACTATTATCAGTTGTTCTTGCAATAAATAGGCCTAGTTCTATGATTGGTACAATTATTCCTACGGGCCCTCAGGTCTCACTGGTTTTGTGTAGGTTCGAGTTGTTCTTTACACAGTCACTAAGGGGTGACCAAGGGCTTTCCTCCTGCTGAGGCTGAAGTTCTGGCCTCTGTTGCCTCCCTGCTGACCCTGCTGAATGGGCACTGGCGCTCAGGTCCTCTGAAGCAGAGCTTGGACTGCCACCCAGTGGGTGTCCTGTGTGTGCGCGCACGCGCAAGTTGGCCCGTGCGCAGCTTGCTCCTGATTCTCTGTGCACTGGTCTGAGAAGCCTTTGCGGGAGGAGGATGTCCATGGTCCACAGGATGATGATGTAACAGGAGGAAAGGTCCCGAGCAGCTTGAGAGATTCAGACGGGGCAGAGATTCAGAGACTGGAGCAGAGAGGGATGGTGTGGGCGGGGGAAGGGATGTCGATGGCTCCAAGCCCCTGAGCACCTCCATCCAAATCTGCAAATCTGCACTAGCTGGGTTTCCTCAGGGCTGCTGCCAGGAAGAACCAAGGCTCTGGTGGGACCTTGGGGAGAGGAGAGATGGGACTAAGAGCAGAACCTCTGGTCTGGGACTCCCACTCATAGAGATGGGGGTGTGTTGGCCTCCATGTTCCAGGGCCGGCCAGGTCCTCCTGTCCTCAGAGCCTGTTCCCTCATCCGCCTGTCGGAACAGAGGTGAAAAGGGTGGCCCGGCTGCTGGCCCCAGAAAGGCTTCAACTCTGTGGGTTTCTGGGCCACTGTCAGAGAGCTGGGAGCCAGGTCTGTGGGCAGCTCCAGCTCCAACCCAGAGAAGAGGGGCAGGAGGGCGCCAGGAAGGGGCCAGCCCAGCTCAGACGCATGGCGGTCTCCTGGCCCTGGATGAGGCCTGGCTGCTCCCACGCAATCATTCCCACTCCAGTCCAGGCAACAGTCCTCTCAAGGGTCCCCTGCTTGGAGCTGGTCTCAGCACCCCCTGGTCTGGCCCCATCAGCAACCTCACCCCCTCTCAGGTCAGAGGCCCTGAGCATCCTGGGGCTCCTGCCACTCCTGCCCCAATGCTGACCAGCACGGTTGGGGAAATGGAGGTTGTAGTGGAGGGGAAGCAGGAGAGCCTAGTCTGGGAGGATCTAGGAGAAGAGGAAAATTTCCCATCGGTTCAGACTCAGGAAGGAGAGGACATGTATGAAAGCAGAGCCTGAAAGTGCAGGGAGGATGGAGGTTGAACATTAAGTGTACCTGGAGTGAGTAGCCAGTAGGAATAAGCTTGATCTCTAGAAGTCCTGCCAGCAGTCTAACCTTCATCCCTCCTGCTGCATCATCAGCTTATTCCATGGCCAACCAGGGTCCCCGTATTCTTCTAAGTCTAGCTTGACCCTTAAAGCTGATACTGAACACTAGTTCTTCAGTCTTCCCTCCTGAGGCCACATTGGTTTGGTGCTTGACTTGTCTTTGCTGGGGACCCGGGGCAGCCCTGTCCCTTGCTAGGCAGTCTCCATTTCCCAGTGTCACATCCCACCTCTCATGAGATTTGAGATATTTATAAGAATATTCTGAGTTCTGGAGCTTCTGACAGCCAGGGGTAGGAAGGGATGATCACTCCCATTTATTTTCACTCCCCCTTAACCTACCCCCCAGCCTGGGTGGGGTGGGGGAAGGAGAGGAGGCTGGATGGAGGCCAGACTGGCAGAGACAAGGGCTTTGTCCCAGCTGGTTTCTGAGCCAGGAGATCCGGTGGGAAAGCCCGTGCCAGGCAGAAAGGAATGGCTGGGAGGAAGAAGGGAGGGGCCTCCAAGGAAGGGGGATCAGAGAATGACGGGCCTACAGAGAAGAGTTTCCTCCTGAGCACACTGGGGAGGAGGGATGGCTGGGCATGCGAGGGCACACCTGGAATTCCAGGAGCTAAGGAGGCCGAGGCAAGAGGATTGCAAGTTGGAGACCAGCCTGGGCCGCTTAGCAAGACCCTCAGCAACTTACTGAGACCCGTATACAGACATAACTACATAGACCTGAGGATGGAGCTCAGTGGTAGGGTGCCCCTGGAGTCAATCCCCAGTACCGAAAAAGTAAAACAAAAACTGCACACCAGCAAAGAGGAGGGAGTAGACCGGGGAGGATTTGTGCATTGCCCAGGATCAGCCTAGGAGGCCCTCCTGGAGGAGGCCAGGTGGCTATGGTACCCAGGGAGGCAGGAATGGGCAGGAAAGGTTGGAAGGGTCCCATGGGAAAAGGAGACTCTGGGTTCAAGGAAGGTATCTGGCACTGGGAGGGCAGCTGGAGTCCTAAGTACCAGTGCTGCTCAGTATCCATGGAGGACTGGTTCTAGGACCACCCCCCATGAATACCACACTATACAGAGGCTCAAGTCCTGTATATAAAATGGCACGATGTTTGCATATGACCTGTGCACATCCTCTTGTATATTTGAAATCATCTCTAGATTTCCTATAATACCCAACACAGTATAAATAGTTATTATACGATACTGTTTAGGAAATAATGACAAAAAAAAAAAAAAAAAGAAGTCTATACGTGTTCAGTACAGGCACAATTTTTTTCCTGAATATTTTGATCCACAGTGGGTTGAATACATGAATGTGGAACTGGATAGGGAAGGCCAACTGTATATTAGCATCCACCATTCATGTTATAAGCATTTAGTAAGCTCCTACTGTGTGCCTCAAGCTGTGCATTTGTACAGGGATTCTTTTCATTTCTTGGTACTGGGGATTGAGCCCAAGGGCACTTAATCCCTGAGTCACATCCCCAGCCCTGTTTATTTATTATTTTGAGACAGGACCTCTCTAAATTGCTGAGACTGGCTTTGAACTTGTGATGCTCCTCCCCAGCTTCCCAAGTTGCTGGGATTATAGGCACACACCACCACAGGCAACGTTGTTGGTCATTTCATATAAAGCTCTTACAAAGTACGTAGACTCCTTACAGCTTATGAAGTAGTAGTTAAGAGAGCTCTTTTAAAAGTAAGAAAACAAGCCCAGAGAGAGTAAGGAACTTGGCCCAGGTCACACAGTGTGTTGACTAGGAGGAAGACTTTGGCTCTGAGGAGGAATCCCTTGGCAAGGAGCCAGGGATCAGAAACAGAGTTAATGGTAATGCAGTGGCAGTCTGCCTCTGAGGCTGGGATATGTGTGAGCCCACGTGGGTGTGGCAGGCAGCCAGGGAAAGTCCATCCTGAAGTCTAACTTCATCTTTCCTCCTCAAGTATCTTCATCAGCCTGCAGCATGGCCTCACCCCTTCTGGCAGGCCTGCTGACAGCCCTGGCCCTGACCCAGGTCCCTGCAGTCCCCAGTGATGTCCTAGAAGGGGACAGCTCAGGTAAGCACCCCAACTCAGAGTCACTATCTGTCTCCTGCTATGGTAGAGGATAGTTTCTTTTTCAACCCTAACCATTGCTTTAGTCTTGGGGGACTTGGGGTGGAGATCGAATTGGGAGACATGTGGGGAAGGGTGTGGGTCGGGACATTTGGAAATAAGGGCCCCTGGTCAGCGGGCAGGGAAGTCTTGGCGGTAGGCTGGGGAGCAGCATGAGGGGTGAGGCTGACGGCCTCCGGGAGGAGGGTGGAGAGGGATGCTGGGGTTAGGAGGAGTGGATCTGGGAGGCAGAAAGAAGAGGAGCTGGAGTTGACCCTGACGGAGAGGTGGGGGGGAGTCTGGAAGACTGGAGGCCCCAGGCGTCCAGGCTGGAGGACCCTGGGGTGCACTGTGAGAATCCTGGGGTGGAATTGGGGGGTTCTAGGATCCTGGAAGACCCAAAGGTAGGGTTGCAGGATCCTGGTCCAGTCGCCTGGGGTCCTGGGGGCGGTGTGGGAGTGATCTTGGGGCAGGGCCTGGGGAGCCCGCGGTGGGCGCGGTGGGTCCGGAGCGAAGGTGCAGCCTGTCACCACCGCCCACAGAGGACCGCGCCTTCCGCGTGCGTATCGCCGGCGCCGCGCCGCTGCAGGGAGTGCTGGGAGGCGACCTCACTATCCCTTGCCACGTTCACTACCTGCGGCCGCCGCCGAGCCGCAGGGCGGTGCTGGGATCTCCGCGGGTCAAGTGGACCTTCCTGTCCGG
Organism: Sciurus vulgaris; assembly: GCF_902686455.1. Classification (NCBI taxonomy): domain Eukaryota; kingdom Metazoa; phylum Chordata; class Mammalia; order Rodentia; family Sciuridae; genus Sciurus; species Sciurus vulgaris. Next base: position 117,514,554 of record NC_136461.1, read on the forward strand.
GGGCCGGGAGACAGAGGTGCTGGTAGCGCGGGGGCTGCGCGTCAAGGTGAACGAGGCCTACCGGTTCCGCGTGGCGCTGCCTGCCTACCCCGCGTCGCTCACCGATGTCTCCCTGGTGTTGAGCGAGCTGCGGCCCAACGACTCAGGCATCTACCGCTGCGAGGTTCAGCACGGTATCGATGACAGCAGTGATGCTGTGGAGGTCAAGGTCAAAGGTAAGAGTGGAGGGGTAGAGGTTCCGGGAGGGAGGGAGGGGATAGACCCCTGCTCTGCGGAGCCCGCAGTCTGAGCAGGAAGCAGCACAGTCTGAGTTGGAAAAGAAGCCAGAAGACACAAACCTTTGTTCCCTCCTTCTCTCTTCAGGTGAAGGAAATTCTGCCTAGTCTAACTTAGGTCTCTCATGCTGTAGAGTGAGAGCAATTTGGATTTTATCCCTTGTGTAAAAGGAGGCTAGGGGAGGTCAGTGGACGAGGTGATCACCTGGCTCAGGAGTCCTCTCTGCCCTCAGGGGTCGTCTTTCTCTACCGGGAGGGCTCTGCCCGCTATGCTTTCTCCTTTGCGGTGGCCCAGGAAGCCTGTGCTCGGATTGGAGCTCGCATCGCCACACCAGAACAGCTCTACGCTGCCTACCTAGGGGGCTACGAGCAGTGTGATGCTGGCTGGCTGTCGGACCAGACCGTGAGGTGGGCTGGGGCTGTGGACCAGGCTGTGGCCTCCAGTTCTGCCAGGGACTACCTACTGCATCTGGCTGGGCCTACGGGGCTCCTGGCCTCTGGGGAAGGAGGCTGGTCTGAGGAGGGTGGTAGAGGAGCCTGTTCCAGGGCGCGCTTCCCTGCAGAGCTGGGGTGGCAGCCATGCTATCAACTCTTGGCTGCATTGAGAGGGCAGCGTGGTTCAGTAGGGCCGATGCAGAATGACTCCTTGGCAAAGGCCCTGGGAGCATCTCTGCCCTTGCTTTCCAGGTATCCCATCCAGACCCCACGAGAGGCCTGCTATGGAGACATGGATGGGTTCCCTGGGGTCCGGAACTATGGAGTGGTGGACCCAGATGACCTCTATGATGTCTACTGTTATGCTGAAGACCTAAATGGTAATTGGAAGTGAGAGGTTCCCAGGGGACGAGTCCCTTCTCCAGCACTGCCCCTAGGTCCTCCTGTTGCTGCCACTGGCCCTTACTGTCCCTCATGCATTTCATGAGGCAGGCATGGGTATCCTTCTCTGTAAACACTGTCATTGTAGAGGCAAGTTCACCTCAGACAGGTGGCAGGAGACTGAGTTTGACTTTGTAACTCTTCTGCTACCTGCTGTTCAGACTCCGCGCATGACTTTTCGCAGAATGAGGAAATTGAGCCAGGTTCCTCTGAGCTCAAATCTCCATCTTGAGGTTCTATCCAGACTTTGATCCTATCAGGTAGGGTAGTTGACCACAAATAAGGAGACTGAAGCCTGGAGAAGCTTGTTCAGGGTCCTATGGGAGTAGGACCCCAGGGTAGAACTGGCCACTGACTGCCTGGTGACCCTGCCTCCTCTTCTCCACCCAGGAGAACTGTTCCTAGGTGCCCCTCCAGACAAGCTGACGTTGGAGGAGGCACGGGCATACTGCCGGGAGAGGGGTGCAGAGATTGCTACCACGGGCCAGCTATATGCAGCCTGGGATGGTGGCCTGGACCGCTGCAGCCCAGGCTGGCTGGCTGATGGCAGTGTGCGCTACCCCATCGTCACACCCAGCCAGCGCTGTGGTGGAGGCCTGCCCGGCGTCAAGACCCTCTTCCTCTTCCCCAACCAGACTGGCTTCCCCAACAAGCACAGCCGCTTCAACGTCTACTGTTTCCGAGGTGAGCCCACCTCCCTGCAGAGGTGAGACCACCCTCAGGGTCTAGCCTTGGAAGTCCTGCCTCACCTTTAGCCAAAACAGTTTCTCTTGGGTCTTTATCATTTACCTGAAGGAGTCCTGGGTGGTGCCTAGCTTGTCAGTTAGGATTCTAATTCTGGGCATGTCCCTGGTTGGGTCTCACTCAGCTTTGTGGTCTCAGGGAGTAGTCACCTTTTGTATTGCCTTACCTGCCTTTCCACCAGGAGTCCATGCCTGTCTCTTTCAGTTTCAAAGTTGCTGCTCCACACTGGACTGCTGCATAAATGCTCATTTTCTGTCTGCTTATTGGCAGAGCAGCGATGAATGATATTCTCTGAATCCAATGAAAACAATCTGCTCATTTTCTTCCAATTAACCAAATGCCCTCGGAAGGTTTCTAGAACCTACAGCTTAAAGGTGTCAGACCTTTTACCACCAAATACTGATGGACAGACAATCCCCACCCCCCACAGGAAGTAGGACCTCAAGGACAGTTGGGGATAGGTAATGAGCCAGAACCTTTCTCCAGGAACAAGCAGGAGGAGAGCAGGGGAGGAAGGGGAAGAAGACCACAATGGGAGCGAGAGGTGGACAGGCCCCAAAGGGCTGGGTTTTCTGGTGTGGTGTGGAACAAGGTTCACTGGAGCAGGTGATGAGGAGAGGGTGCATTGTCCTGTTTTCACCTCACTGGACACATACCACCCCTCAGGACTTTTCTTACCTTTTTGCTTCATTGGTTTTCTGCTCTCAGTTCCCTTCCCCAGAGGATAATATCCTAAACCTCTGGATATTTGGAAACAGCAGATCCCCCAAGAAGATGGTCCTTCTTTTGCCCTCTTTTCTCAATGCTCAGATCCTCAGGTGGTGACTCTCAAATGTTCTTCCTGTACCAGGGGGTTGGAGCCTGTCCCCTTCCATTTCAAGAATCTAGCCAGGCACGGTGGCACACACCTGTAATCCCAGAAGCTCAGGAGGCTGAGGCAGGAGGATTGCAAGTTTGAGGCCAGCTTTGGAAACTTAGTGAGGCCCTAAGCAACTTAGTGAGAACCTATCTCAAAAAAAAAAAAAAAAAAAAAAAAATAGAAAGGGCTGGGAATGTGACTCAGTAGTAAAGCACACCTGGGTTAAATCCCCAGTACCAAAAATCATCATCATCATCATCATCATCATCATCATCATTTTAGGATGACTGGCACCTTGATTCAAGCCCAAGGTCTCAAGGTGCTGAGACCATTCTATCATTCTTCCAACTCCATTCCCTCACTCAAGAGAATAGCTCTCACCTGAGTCTTCCCTGCTCCCTCTGGAGTAGCACTTCCCATAATTGTCTTCTAATCCTGCTTAATTGTTCTTTATATCATATCAATATAAATTATAAATTATGTTTGTTTATTTTCTGTATCTAGAGTATAAATCTCCTTGAGGGCAGAAAGTTTGCTATTTGATTCTATACTGTATCCTTCATGCCCAGGAGAAGGCTTAGCATGACACCTAGTAGGCACTTCACTAATACTTGAGAAATTGGTGACAAAGTTCTGGGGTGCTCCTTGGACCCTCCATGGGGAATTTTTGAGAAAATTCCAGGGTCTCTGATAGGCTATCCCAGAGCCCTTGAGTGCAGACCATAACCTTGGAGGGCACAGCTGTCTATTCAACTTTCTGTTGGCACTTTTCCTCCTGCCAGACTCTGCCCATCCCTCTGCCATCCCTGAGGTCTCCAACCCAGCCTCTGACCCAGGCTCTGATGGACTAGAGGCCATTGTCACAGTGACAGAGACCCTGGAGGAACTGCAGCTGCCTCAGGAAGCTATGGAGAGTGAGTCCCGTGGAGCCATCTACTCCATTCCCATCATGGAGGATGGAGGAGGAGGAAGCTCCACTCCAGAAGACCCAGCAGAGGCCCCCAGGACCTTAGGTAACTCAAATATCCTCTTATCCTGGGGATGTTGCCACCTCAGAGAAGTCGAGGGCAGAAGGGACAAGCCCAGGTAGATGCTGAGGTCATGGCTGGCATGAGTCGGGCCTGTCCTTTCTCGGCTTAGTGGTGTAGGGCATCTCTCCTGTCCCTCTCCCAAATGTTGTTTTTCTAGTAAATTCCACCCCCAGCTCTCTGGGGCTAGAGATGCCTGGACTAAGCGGCTGCCCCCTATGAAAGAGTTGGCCCTTCCCTACCTTACCTACCCAGAGCAGAGGATTGACAGACTTAGAAGAAGGAGTTACAACCTCCATGTTTTCCTGAGCTAATGGTAGCTTGCAGCACTTCTCAAATATTGCTTCAAAGCCGGGCATGGTGGCACATGCCTTTAATCCCAGCAACTGGGGAGGCTGAGGCAGGAGGATCACAAGTTCAAAGCCAGCCTCAGCAACTCAGTGCTAAGCAACTCAGTGAGACCCTGTCTCTAAATAAAATACAAAGTAGGGCTGGGGGTGTGGCTCAGTGGCCAAGTGCCCCTGAGTTTAATAGCCAGTACCCTCCCTCCGCCACCAAAAAAGGGGGGGGGGTTGTGATTCAGTCATTAAGTGCCCCTGGGTTCAATTCCCAGTACCAAAAAAAAAAAAAAGTCACCTCAATAATACAACTTGGATTGATGTTCTTCCCATGTGGGACAAAGACCATCTCCCCCCTGGGCAGGCTCTCCTCCTCCCCCAGGCCCTTCCGTTCTTCCCTTCCCCCTCCATCTTCCTGTAATGCTGCCGGGGTGCTGTCCCTGGTGCTGAACTTTGTTCTTTGCCCAGAATTTGAAACCCAATCCATTGTACCACCCACCGGGTCCTCAGACGATGAAGACAAGGCATTGGAGGAAGAAGAGAGATATGAGGATGAAGACGAGGCAGAGGAGGAGGAAGAAGAGGAGGTGGTGGAGGATGAGGACCTGTGGGCATGGCCCAACGAGTTCAGTAGCCCTCTTCCCACTGAGCTGGATGCAGAGGAGTCGCTGTCCCAGGCATCCCCGCCAGCAAGGGCAGTCCTGCAGCCGGGTGCATCACCACCTCCTGACAGAGAGTCAGAAGCTCCCAGGGTCCATGGACCACCTACTGAGACTCTGCCCACTCCGAGGGAGGGGACCCTAGCATCCCCACCACCTTCCACTCTGGTTGGGGTGAGAGAGGTCGGGGAGGAAATCGGGGGTCCTGAGCTATCTGAGGCCCCTCGAGGAGAGAGTGAGGAGACAGGGAGCTCCGAGGATGCCACTTCCCTGCCTCCAGTCACACAGACCCCTGAGGGTACCAGGGAGCTGGAAGTTCCCTCTGAAGAGAACTCTGGAAGAACTGTCCCCGCAGGGACCTCAGTGCAGGCCCAACCAGTGCTGCCCACTGACAGTGCCAGCCGAGGTGGAGTGGCGGTGGCCCCTTCATCAGGTAACTCTGCCCAGGGCTCAATCTTCCTAGTTGTTCTCCTTTTTTCCCTTCTGCAGCTCTGGATCACCTGACCTGTGGTTCTTTGATCCACATTGCCCCAGACTCTCCTGTCCTTTGCCTTCATTCTCTTACCTATCTCTACCTGTGGATCTCCCATCTTGGATACCCCACCTGGTGACTTCCATCCCAGCTCTCTGATTCCTCACCCTGTGACCCCAGCCCCACTACTGACCACCTGTGACCCTTCCTGTCCTCGGGCCCTCTATTTGTGACTCACATCTCACTGGCCCCACAATACATCCTCATGCCTCCTCAGGATGCCCTGGTCACCCATGGCATTCTTTGGGATCAGGCCTGTCTTCCTCTGCTCCCATCCTCCCCCATGCTATCCCCTTTGGTCACCTCCCACTGATCTCAGGGAAGCCCAGGAGTTCATTCCTGCCCTTCCCCCTATGGGGTCCAGGAGAGCCCTCACCCTACAGAGCCTTAAGTGACTACTTCTGTGAAGTATTTTTTCGACTGTTTCATGGAAAACAAGCCTTGGAAATAAATCTCTATTAAACTGCTTTGTAACCAAACTTTGGCCCCCTCTGTCTCCATCTGGAGCTGCCTACCCTTCTTATTCCATGCTTCTGTGTCCTGAGCTTCTCTTTGGCTCCATGTCTCCACCTCTCAGTGTCTCTTGGTCTCTCTTCTTTTTTCATCCTCAGGCTACAGACTTTCTTGTCTAATCACCCCTTGCTGTCCCCCCAGCCTCTCCTCAGGCCTGTCTACACTGTCCCTCTTGACCGCAGAGATCCCAGATTTGACTGTATGCATTGCCCTAGAGAAGTCATCACCTGTCCATCTGTAGGGGAACTGAGAGTTGTGGTCCCTCATTCCTGACGGGGAGAAACTCATACAGCCTGGGGCAATGTGATGAGCACTTGTATTCATTTTTGATCTACCTTGGTGGCTCCTGTAGAGAGCGTTGATTGAGAAATCATAGGGCCAGCTCCCTGGCATTCAGGTGTCCTGGCCCCGCATCCCCAGCCCCACATCTCAGCAGGAGACACAATCTAACTCTCACTTTTGCCCACAGCTTCCCCTCCACTAACCCCTGCACTAATGACCACCCCTACCCCCAGGAAGATTGTTTTTCCCCTCCCCAAACCCAGGGGATCTCAAAGTCTCTAATGCTGGAGAAGACACAAGAGGAGCAATGTGGAGGGAAAGGGAGTGAGGAGTTAGGTTTGGGGGTCTGAGAGAAGCCCACCTGCTCACAGAAGGCCAAGATCCCCAGGGGAGGCTCATGGAGAAGGATGGGGATCCTCCCAGTGTCAGGCTGCCCTCTCCTAGATGACCCAGGGTGCGCTCAGGACCCCAGCATCCCAGGCAGGCTCACCCATTTCAACTGTGGGCCTTCTGCTCAGTTGGCCTTGGAGTTCATCCCTCTACAGGGTAAGAAAAGGGTTTGGTGGAAAAAGACCACTGGGGGTCTCTGCAGTGTCTTAAGTTGGAGGAGGAACAAGAGGTCCCCTTGCCTGCTACTGCAATAGGAGCATATACTATATATGCTTTCAGGCATATATAGTAGTTAGCCCCAAAGAGGTGGGGGAGGAGGAAGAGAAAGCCCCAAGAAAGAGTCCTTTCACTCTATTCTGCATACCCTGGGTTCAAATCCTCTAGCCACAGCCAGAGGCGGCGGGGGTGGAGAGGGGGGCAGGACAAAAGATGGAGTCTGAGAGTCTCTGTTTCCCAGGCTTGGAAGGCTGGACAGGAAGAAGAAAGGACAGCAGGAACAGGAGGGAAGTGTGAGGGACAGGAGGTGTTGAGGATGCCTTTCATTTGGGTCTGGCACTTAATGGATTAAATGAAACACCTGTGGGGGGAGGGGTGGCACTATCAGCTGGGCAGAAACTATTGGCAGGGGAGAGATGATGGACGGAGAGGTGCTAGAAAAGCTGATTCATTTTGACCCCAAACAGCTAGTCATCCCAGTATAGTTCTTTGAATCAACTCCAGCTTCTCCCCAGTCCCTGCTCTGATTCCCACCAGGCAGTGGACACTGTGGGCAGGTCAGTGTGAAGCACTGTGGGCCTTCCCTTCAGTGTGGTTTTACCTTCTGTTACGGTTGTGAGCACTGATCTGCACTCTTGGTCTGTGGAACCATCTTCCCCTGGGTCATCTGGGTCAGAAAGGGGTAGAAACTGACAGTTCCTCCAGCACCTAGGCCCAACCTAAGAGCAGCCCAGAGACAGTTAGAGAAACCAGATGACTTGGCCAGTTGGAGCCAGATACAGAAAACAATTGGAGGCCTTCAAGGCAGTATGTTATTCTAAGAGGACTGCCTGGAGGAGAGGGAGCTAGAAAAATGTGGTGAGATGGATTCGGGATAGAGAAACTGCAGAAGGCCCCAAGTGAAGCCTGGCAAAGGGCAAAAGTCTGGGTAAGGCAAAGAGGGGAGGCAAAGAGATTGCCTTAATCCTGCCCCTTTCAGACTGCAGCCCTGACCCCTCTGGGTTTTGGGATCATCTGGCCTAAGATGCCTGTGATGGTGCAGGTGGTGGGTGCAGGGAGGGTACAGAATGAGGAGAGTGGGCTGGATCTCCACTAGAGACTTCTGGGCTGGCTGGTTCTGCCCAGCGGACATCAGGGAGAAAGGTTAGCACTCACCTGGACCACACCAATATCAGGTGCCAGGAAGGCCACACCTGCTGCTGCTGTGGTAATTCTCTCCTCTCCAGTCCCACCCAGCAGCCCACCTAGACTACACAGAAGAGTGCTGGGACCTGGCACAAAGACAAGGAGATGTGGGACTCAACACCAGACGGAGAGAGGGGGAGTGACCTATCCAGAGCTACACAACCCACAGCCCAGTATCTTTCCCTTTAGTGACTTTGGGTCCTGAGTGCCCTCTCGGCCACTTCCCCTTAGGCCCTGTTGGACTGGGCCCACATTGGTGGGCATGACAGGGGCCTGCACATGGCTGAGCCAGTGATGAGCTCGGGGATGGGAAGGAGGAAGGGGGAGGAAAGAACCCCAGAATTCAGGACTGGGCTGTGACCAGAAGCTGGCGCTAGGGAGAACTTTCTGATCCCAAGACAAGGAGGTGGAGATTGGGGAACCCTCTGGACCCTCCCCTAGAAGGCTCAGCCTGCAGCATTGTGTTCCCTTGCTCCCCCACCTCACTTCTTTCCCCCTCTCAGGTGACTGTGTCCCCAGCCCCTGCCACAATGGTGGGACATGCTTGGAGGAGGAGGAGGGGGTCCGCTGCCTATGTTTGCCTGGCTATGGGGGGGACCTGTGCGATGTTGGTGAGTGTGTTGAAGGATGGGGGGGCATGCCTGAAGCCTGGACCCTGCCCCAATATATTAGTGCTGGAGGGGAGAGGGAGGACATGGTTTTGGCCTACTCATGAATGAGTTCCCACTTTAGGCAAGTAACACAACTTTTCTGAGCTCTACCCTCAATCTCCCAGAATGCCTCTTCGAGGCACACTCCTGGCATTCCATAAGCCGTAGGTACATGCCGCTTTCCCTCCTCCTGAGAAGGGAGGAGGGGAGTCTTCTCTACGATGGAACATTTTAGACACCCAGGCTGAAAATGGTACCTGTCTCTTGGAGAAAACACCGATACCCCAAGAACCCCCTCCATTCCCAGCTAGCTTTTTGGCACTGCCCTTGTGTCCCTTGGTCCCTCCCCCTTTCGTTCTGCGGGGACGGAAGGAGGCGGGTTCCTTGCTAGGAAACCTGACCTCGCTGGGTTCCAGGGACCTCCGGCCTAAGATGTGCGCCCCTCTGTGCCCCAGGCCTCCGCTTCTGCAGTCCGGGCTGGGACGCCTTCCAGGGCGCCTGCTACAAGCACTTTTCTACACGAAGAAGCTGGGAGGAGGCGGAGACCCAGTGCCGGATGTACGGCGCGCACCTGGCCAGCATCAGCACGCCGGAGGAACAGGACTTCATCAACAGTGGGCTGGGACCGGGCGGGAGGAGACCTTCGTCATCCGCTCTCTCACACACTAGCTCACCGATTAACTCCCCTACTCGTGAATTCACGCACTCATTTGGTTTCCCTCATTCAGTCATTCGTTCATTCATTGCTTCGTTCTCTCCTTCCCACTCTACACTTAGGCAGTGGGGCTTCCGTCAGGGGAAGGTTGGGGTTCCACAGGAACTTACACCCGTATCAGGCCCCCACCCCACGCCCCGGCTTCCCTCTGGCCCCTGTGCGGAGGTTGGTGGCTATAGGCCAGGCGCGGTGGCGCACGCCTGGAATCCAGCTACCTTAGGAAGCTAAGTCAGGATCCCAAGGTCGAGGTCAACCTCAGCAACTGAGCGAGACCTTGGCCCAAAATGAAAAACTAAAAGAGTTGGTGATGTAGTTTACTGGTAAATGGTAGCGCACCCTTGGATTCAATCCCCAGTACCACGAAACACAAAAAAGAAAATAGCGAGGATCTGGGGATGCAGCTCAGGAGTAGAGTTTGCCCAGGATGCGGAAGTCTCTAGGTTCGATTCCTTAGCGCCGAAAACCAAACAAAACGGGGGAGGGCGTGGATTTCGGGTTTCTGGAAGGAATTTCCTCAGGCCACCAGGTAGCAGGGGAATGGACGCCATCTGCTGGCAGTGGAGCTCACTGCACACCCTCGTCTCCTGGCGGCTCTTTCTCAGATCGATACCGGGAGTACCAGTGGATCGGCCTCAATGACAGGACCATTGAAGGCGACTTCCTGTGGTCGGATGGCGTCCCTCTGGTGAGAGGCCTCGGCTGGCCCTCACTCCATCTAGTTCACTTCCTCTAAGCACGTCTGTTCTCCACCAACAACCACCCCACTGTCCTTCCCCTTCCTTTTCTGATCGCCTTTCCTTTCCCAGGCCCCTTCCCTCTTCTCCCAGGCCCTCCTCTCTTCCTTGGATTCCTCTCTCTTCTCTCTGGCTGCCATTCTCCCTCTCCCAAAGCCCCTTATTTCCTTTCCAGGTGTCCCCAATCCCCAGACCCCTAGCCTTCCTTCTCCAGGGGTCCCTCCCAACCGTCCTCAGGTTCTCTAAGCCCCTCCTCCAGTCGTGCTTATGGTACTGTGGCTCCTCACCACCTCCGTCCCCCCAGCTCTATGAGAACTGGAACCCTGGACAGCCTGACAGCTACTTCCTGTCTGGAGAGAACTGCGTGGTCATGGTGTGGCATGATCAGGGACAATGGAGCGATGTGCCCTGCAACTACCACCTGTCCTACACCTGCAAGATGGGCCTGGGTGAGGGTGGGCAAGGGAGGGCCCAAGTAAGGGGGAGGGGTGGAGGCAAGGGCCCCAAGAGGGCTTACAGAAGGAGGGTGCAAAGCTACACAGAGGAGGCAGAATGGGTTGCATTCCACAGGAGGGATAATGAATTACTAAATCCACTCAGGATCCCTGATAGAGTCAGGCGCAGGCCTATAAGCCCAGCGAGGCTGGGGCAAGAGGTTCCCAAGTTCATAAGCCAGTATCAGCAACTTAGGGAAGCCCTAAGCAACTCAGTGAGATTGTCTCTAAATGAAATATTTTTAAAAGAGTTGGGGATATGGTTCAGTGGTTAGTACCACTGGGTTCAATCCCTGGTACAAAAAAAAAAAAAAAAAGTCCCTAATGGTTTTTGTAATGTTGTGGCCTTTCCTTTCCTCTCCCCATCAGGATTCTGGGAACCCTCATCCACAAGGCAAGTTTCCTAGTTCCTAACTGTGTCCCCCCTGCAGTGTCCTGTGGGCCCCCACCGGAGCTGCCTCTGGCTCAAGTGTTCGGCCGCCCACGGCTGCGCTATGAAGTAGACACTGTGCTTCGCTATCGGTGCCGGGAGGGGCTGGCTCAGCGCAACCTGCCACTGATCCGCTGCCAGGAGAACGGTCTTTGGGAGCCCCCTCAGATCTCTTGTGTGCCCCGTAGGCCTGTGAGTGCCAGGAGGAGGCAGGTGGGGAACACTTGTCAACAGAAGCCCTGGGCTCCAACCCCAGCTCTGCCTATCAGCTAGCTGTATGAACTTGAAGTAATCACTGTCCCTCTCTGGGGCAAATAGAAGGAAGTGAGATGAATGCTCTGGAGTCCCCTTCAGTGCTGTTGTCTGAGAACATGAAGC